>NW_028270178.1:11840050-12164050 GCF_037043375.1 Chiloscyllium plagiosum
CATGACAAAGGCAGATGTGTTACCGTCAGGAGTAGGAAATGGAACCGGCAGGCAGTGCAGGGATCTCCTGTGGTGGTTCCCTTCAACAACAAGTATAGCATTTTGGATACTGTTGGGGAAGACACACCAGGGGTAAGCAATGTGGCACAGGTCTCTGAGGCAGAGTCTGGACCTGCTGCTCAGAAGGGAAGGAGGGAAGTGGTGCAGATCTTTAGTCATTGGGGACTCCATAGTTACAGGGACAGATAGAAGGTTTTGTGGGAATCAGAGGGACTCATGATTAGTTTGTTGCCAGTTACCAGTGCTTGTATTGTCTCTGATCATGGTTTTAGGGATTGCTGAAGAGGAGGGAGAGCGGCCCCAAGTTGTGGTCCACGTAAGCACCAATGACAGTTAGAAAGAAAGGGGGTGGGTATCTAAGGCAGGAATTCGGGGAGCTGGGGTGGAAGCTTAGAGCTAGACAAAACAGAGTTGTTGTATGTGGCTTGTTGCCCGAGCATGTGCTTGTGAAGCGAGGAATAGAGAGAGGAGTTGAACACATGGCTACAGGGAAGGTGCAGGAGGAAGGGTTTTGGATTCTTGGATAATTGGAGCTCTTTCTGGGGAATATTGGACCTCTACAAACTGGATGTTCTTCACCTGAACCATACCGGAACAATATTTGGGGGGAGGGGTTGGAATTTGCTAATGCTCTTCGAGGGGTTTAAATTAATGCTGCAGGCGGGTGTGATCCTGAATTGCAGTTCCAGTGTACCGGAGGTTGAGGGTAGTGAGCTCAGGGATAGGTTTACAAGGTCGCGAGAGGGCACCGGCAATCAGCATGTTGGTGTCAAATGTGTGTACTTCAATGTCAGGAGCATCCGGGGTAAGACTGGGGATTTTGCAGCATGGGTTGGTACCTGAGATTTCGATGTTGTTGCCATGTCAGAGACATGGCTAGAGCAGGGACAGGAATGGTTGATACAGGTTCTGGGATTTACAAGTTTCAGCAAGAACATAGAAGATGGTAAAAGGCGGGGTGTGGCGTTGTTAGTCAAGCATAGTATTACAACAGCTGAGGACTCATCCACTGAGGTAGCACGGGCTGAAGGCAGAAACAGGACAGGAGAGGTCACCCTGCTGAGAGGTTCCTATAGGCCTCCGAATGTTTCCAGAGATGTAGAGGAAAGGATAGCAAAGATGATTCTCGATAGGAGCGAGAGTAACAGGGAGTTGTTTTGGGGGACTTTAACCTCCCCAATATTGACTGGGATTTCTATAGTTGAAGTAGTTAAGATGGGTCATATTTTGTCCAAGGTGTGCAGGCAGTGTTCCTGACACAGTATGTAGACAGGCCAACAAGGAGTGAGGCCACCTTGGATTTGGTACTGGGGAATTAACTCGGCTAGCTGTTAGACTTGGAGATGGTGAGCACTTTGGCGACAGTGACCATAATTCGGTTATGTTTACAATAGCGATAGGTACATACAGCAAGGAAAGAGGTATAACTGGGGTAAGGGCAATTATGATGGCATTAGGCAAGATTTAGGATGCATAGGATGGGGAAGGAAACTACAGGGAATGGACACACTTGAAATGTGTATCTTATTCAAGGAACAGCTCCTGCAAATCCTTGATAAGTATAGGGCAGCACGGTGGCTCAGTGGTTAGCACTTCTGCCTCACAGCACCAGGGCCCCAGGTTCCATTCTGACCTCGGGCGACTGTCTGTGGGGAGTTTGCAAATTCTCCCCGCGTCTGTGTGGGTTTCCTCCAGGTGCTCCGGTTTCCTCCCACAGTCCAAAGATGTGCAGGTCAGGTAAATTGGTCATGCTAAGTTGCCCATAGTGATAGATGCATCGTTTCAGAGGGAAATGGTACTGGGTGGGTTACTCTTCGGAGGGTCGGTGTGGACTTGTTTGGCCAAAGGGCCTGTTTCCACACTGTAGGGAACCTAATCTAATATGTCTACCAGGCAGGGAGTTAGTTTTTGTGAGAAGGAGCCATGGTTTACTAAAGAAGTTGCAGGTATTGTCAAGAGGAAGAAGGCGGCTGAGGTGAGATTGAGGCATGAAGACTCAGTCAACATGAGAGTAATAAGTTAGCCCGAAAAGATCTAAGAGGAGCCAAGAGGGGACATGAGAGGGTGTTGGTGGATAGGATTAAGGAAAATCCTAATGCCTTCTATCAGGTATATCAGGAATAAAAGAATGACTCGATTAAGATTACGGCAAATCAAAGCTAGTAGTGGAAACTTGTATGTGGAATATGAGCACTTAATGAATACTTTTTGTCAGTGTTCACATTGGAAAAGGGCAATGTTAGTGAGAATACAGAGATACAGGCAGTAGATTAGATGGGATTGCATTCGACAAAAAGGAGGTTTTAGCAATTTTCGAAGGTCTGAAAATAGATAAGTCCGCTGGGCCGGATGTGGTTTTTCCTCGGATTCTCTAGGAAGCCATGGAAGAGATTTCAGTCTTTGGCTTCAGTCTTTATTTCCTCATTGTCTGCAGGAGTAGTACCAGGGGGCTTCGGATAGCAAATGTTCCGATGTTTAAGAAGGGGAGTCGGACAACCCTGGAAATTATAGGCCAGAGAGCTTTACTTTGGTTGTGGTTAAAGTGTTGGAAAATGGCTATGAAAGATAGGATTTATAATCACCTGGAAAGGAATAATTTGACTTGGGATTGTTAACTTAATGAAAACATTCTATAGGCCTCCGAATGTTTCCAGAGATGTAGAAAAGGATAGCAAAGATGAATCTCGATAGGAGCGAGAGTAACAGGGAGTTGTTATGGGGGACTTTAACCTCCCCAATATTGACTGGGATTTCTATAGTTGAAGTAGTTAAGATGGGTCATATTTTGTCCAAGGTGTGCAGGCGGTGTTCCTGACACAGTATGTAGACAGGCCAACAAGGAGTGAGGCCACCTTGGATTTGGTACTGGGGAATTAACTCGGCTAGCTGTTAGACTTGGAGATGGTGAGCACTTTGGCGACAGTGACCATAATTAGGTTATGTTTACAATAGCGATAGGTACATACAGCAAGGAAAGAGGTATAACTGGGGTAAGGGCAATTATGATGGCATTAGGCAAGATTTAGGATGCATAGGATGGGGAAGGAAACTACAGGGAATGGACACACTTGAAATGTGTATCTTATTCAAGGAACAGCTCCTGCAAATCCTTGATAAGTATAGGGCAGCACGGTGGCTCAGTGGTTAGCACTTCTGCCTCACAGCACCAGGGCCCCAGGTTCCATTCTGACCTCGGGCGACTGTCTGTGGGGAGTTTGCAAATTCTCCCCGTGTCTGTGTGGGTTTCCTCCAGGTGCTCCGGTTTCCTCCCACAGTCCAAAGATGTGCAGGTCAGGTAATGTTCTGTTAATGATAAATCATGCCTCACTAACCTAATTGTGTTCTTCGAGAAGGTGACAAAACAGGTGGATGAAGGCAAAGCGGTTGATGTGGTGTCTGTGGACTTCATTAAGGTGTTTAATCAGGTTCCACACAGTAGGCTAGTGCGCAAAATATAGAGTTATGAGATTGAGGGTGATTTAGTGGTTTGGATCAGAAATTTGTGAGTTGAAAGAAGACAGAGAATGGTTTTCTTTTGAGAAATATTCATTCTGGAGTTGAGATACCAGCAGTGTGTTGCAAGGATCTGTTTTCGGGCCACTGCTGTTTTTGCCATTTTCATAAATGATCTGGATGTCTGCGTCGTAGCATGGGTTAGTAAAATTGCAAAAGACAATAAGGTAGGCAGAGTTCTCAATAATGCCACAGAATGTTGTGGGTTGCAGAGGGACAGAGATAAGATGCAGAGTTGAGCAGAAAACTGGCAAATGGAGTTTATTGTGGAAAAGTTTGAGGTAGTTCACATTGGAAGAAGTAATAGGAATGCAGAGTACTGGGCTAATGGTAAAATTCGTGAGAGTATAGATGAACAGAGGCATCTTGGCGTCCTGGTGCATAAATCCCTGAAAGTAGCCACCCAGGTTGATAGGGTTGATAAGAAAGCATTTGGTGTGTTAATGTTTATTGTAGGGGAATTGCGTTTCTGAGATACAAGATACTGGTAAGGTCGCACCTGGAGTATTATGTGCAGTTCTGGTCACCACATTATGGAAAGGATGTGGAAGCTTTGGAAAGGTTTCAGAAGAGATTTGTGAGAATGTTGCCTGGTATGGAAGGAAGTTCGTATGGGGAAAGGCTGAGGGAACTGGGGCTGTTTTTGTTGGAGAGAAGTTTGAGAGTTGACTTTATCAAGACGTATCAGATAGTTAGATTGGGTGAACAGTGAAAGCCTTTTCCCTTGAATGGTGAAGGCTAAGACGACGGGACATAACATTAAATGAGGGATGATAGATTTAGGACAGATATTAGGAGTAGTTTCTTCACTCAGAGAGTATTAGGGGTGTGGAACAACCTGCCTGCAACAGTCGTAGTCTTGCTGACGTTAAGTGAATTTAAATGGGTATTGGACACGCATATGTATAATAACGGATCGGTGTAAATCATTGTCACCGAGTACAGTGGGGGACAGAAAGTTAAATGTCTTCAAAGCAGACATGGATAAATTCATAAACTCACAAGGAATTAAGGGATATGGGGAGAGTACGGGTTAGTGACATTGAAATGCCCATCAGCCATGATTGAATGGTGGAGTGGACCCATGGGCCAAAGGGCCTTACTTCCACTTCTATGTCTTATGTGTATATTAGATGGGCATCAGATTATTTTCAAAGGTCAGCGCAACATCGAGGGCTGAGTGGCTGAATGGCTGTACTGCACTGTAAGGTTCTATGTTCATTGTAAACAGCCTGTCTACCACCATAATGCTGTCCTTGACTAACAATGCCTCACCTCCCCCTCTATTACCATCTTTTCTGTTCTTTTGAAGCATCTACTTCCCGGAAACTTTAACAACCATTCTTGTCCCTGCTCTATCCATGTCTCTGAAATGGCCACAATGTCGAGGTTCCAGGTACCAACCCATCCTGCAAGTTCACACACCTTATTCCGAATGCTCCAGGCATTGAAGTAGGCACACTTCAAACTACCTTCCTGCTTGTCACTGAATTCTTGCGATCTTGCAACCATATTTCTGACCTCACTTCTCTCAACCTCCTGGACAATGGAACTACAATTTAGGTTCGCATACCCGTGCTGAATTAATTTCATTCATCCTGAATTGCATTCACAAACTTTGCTCTCAGGATAATGACACCCCTCTGGCTCTTTTGGCGATAATCCTGTTTGAACGAATCCCACATAACCAAGAATGAGCACCAATTGTCTAGGTATCCAAAACCCTCATCCCTTTAGCCAATGTTGTTCCTCTCTCTCTCCCTATTCCTTGCCTCACTAGCACATGGCATGGGCAAAAAGCCAGAGATAACAACTGTGTTTTTACTATCACTAAACTTCCACCCTAGCTCCCTGAATTTCTGACTTAAATACCTTTTCCTACCTCTGTCATTGGTGCCTCAGTGGTCTACGACTTGGGGCTGCTCCTCATCACCCTCAAAGATCCAGAAAACACGATCTGCGATATCATGACCCTTGGCACCTGGGAGGCCAACTGTGAGTCTCTCTTGTTCCCAAGGAACTTCCTATCTGTTTTCCTAACTATGGAGTCCACAATGACTAATGCTCTGCTCATCTCCCCTCTTCCCTTCTGAGCAACAGGGACAGAATCAGTGCCAGAGATCTGTGCCCCATGGCCTACACCTGTAAGTCGCTTCCCCCTTCAATCAGTATCCAAAACAATATACTTGTTATTGAGGGTAATGGCCACAGGGTTTCCTTGCACTGCCTGCCGGTTCCCTTTCTATCCCCTGCCAGCAATCCATCTGCTTGTTTCTTGCCCCTGAGGTGTGACTACCACTCTGTAACTCTTCTCAATAAACTCCTCCGTACATTATACAAAGTTAATCCAGCTCCAGTTCTTGAGGAGCTGGAGTTGGGTGCACTTCCCGCAGATGAAGTCAGCAGGGACAGTAGTAGTGACCTTTACCTCCCACATGCTGCAGGAAGAACATCAAATGTCCTAACTGCCATTCCCACTATTCTAAATTCCCAAAGAGACTGTAGAAAAATGAAATAAAATAACTAGTTACCTTACTAATTCGCACACAGAAACTTTTTCTTTGGTAAATGGAGGAGGATGGGTGGGAGACACTACTTAAGTAGGTTTTTGGCTAACACAACCAGCCAAATATATTACATCACATACTCAGTATACCCATGTCTGCTCCTGCTCAGTGTGTGCTCTGACTATTCAGGAGATACATTTATATAATTGGGAAAATGGAGAGTGCTTAAATCTCGAAACAAGTTAATATCATATAAATTTATCTTTCTGGAAAGACCCTGGTCCTCACTGTCACTCTGCTCATTAATGCTGCTACTGGAAATAGTAAATTTATAGAATTTTAACTTTACATTCCAGGCAGGCGTCTGTTCCTTGCTGTCGCTCCGCACACTACTGCTGCTACTGGAAAACTGGACCATTCTCGATGTCTCCGTTATGGTCACAATATCATAGTTCCACGTACTGATCCATGCTCTAAGTTCTTCACTCATATTCCTAATGCTCCTTGCATTGAAACAAATACACTGTAAAACATCCTTTTGTCTTATCAAAAATGTATCCTTCCTGGCAGACACTCTGCATTGTATGTCCTCTCATTTAACAATGAAATCTCCTCTCATCTGTAGCTCTCGTTCTCATCCCTCTACCAATCTACTTTAAACCCTCCCAACATGCTCGAGCAAATCTCCCGCCTAGGACATTGGTTCCTCTCCAGTTTAAGTGCAAGTCACGACTTCCCCAGAAGGTACACCAAAGATCTGCATATCTGTGAAAGGAAAGACTGGTAGCTACGGGGAATGCTGGATGACTGAAGAAATTGAGGTTTTGGTTAAGAAAAAGAAGGAAGCATATGTCAGTTGAAGACAGATAGATCGAGTGAATCCTTAGAAGAGTATAAAGGCAGTAGGAGTACACTTAAGAGAAAAATCAGGAGGGCAAAAATTGGACATGAGATAGCTTTGGCAAATAGAGTTAAGGAGAATCGAAAGGGTTTTAAACATACATTAAGCAACTAGAGAGAGAAGAGAGCCCCTCAAAGATCAGCAAGGCAGCCTTTGAGTGGAGCCGCATGAGATGACATGTTTACAAGTATTTTGCATCAGTATTTACTGTGGAAGAAGATATGGAAGATTCAAAATGTAAGGAAATAGATGGTGACATCTTGCAAAATGTCCATATTACAGAGGAGGAAGTGTTGGATGTCTTGAAACACAAAGGTAGATAAATCCCCAGGACCGGACAAGGAGTGCCCTAGAACTCTGTGGGAAGCTAGGGAAATGATTGCTGGGCATCTTGCTGAGATATTTGCATCATTGATAGTCATAGCTGAGGTGCCGGAAGACTGGAGGTTGGTGAATGTGGTGCCACTGTTTAAGAAAGGTGGTAAGGACAAGCCAGGCAACTATGGACCAGAGAGCCTGACGTCAGTGGTGGGCAAGTTGTTGGAGGGAATCCTGAGGGACAGGATGCAGATGTATTTGGAAAGGCAAGGACTGATTAGGGAGAGTCAACATGGCTTTGTGTGTGGGAAATCATGTCTCACAAATTTGATTGATGAGGGAAGAATGGTGGATGCAATCGTTATGGACATCAGTAATGCATTCGACAAGTTTCCCCATGGGAGACTGGTTAGCAAGGTGAGATCTCATGGAATACCAGGAGAATTCACAGTTTGGATACAGAACTGGCTCAAAGGTAGACGACCGAGGGTGGTGGTGTAGCGTTGTTTTTCATACTGGAGGCCTGTGAGCAGTGGAGTACAGCAAAGATCGGTGCCGGCTCCACTACTTTTCATCATCTACATAAATGATTTGTATGTAGTATAAGAGGTATAGTAAATACGTTTGCAGATGACACCAAAATTGGAGGTGTTGTGGACAGCGAAGAAGGTTACCTCAGAATCCAATGTGATCTTGACCAGATGGGCCAATGGGCTGAGAAGTGGCAGATGGAGTTTAATTCAGATAAATGTGAGTTGCTGCATTTTGGGAAAACAAATCTTAGCAGGACTTATACACTTAATAGTAAGGTCCTAGGGTGAGTTGCTGAATAAAGAGACCTTGGAGTGCAGGTTCATAGCTCCATGAAAGTGGAGTCGCAGGTAGATAGTATAGTGAAAAATATGTTTTCCTTTATTGGTCAGAGTGTTGAGTACAGGAGTTGGGCGGTCATCTTGTGACTATAAAGGACATTGGTTAGGCCACTGTTGGAATACTGCGTGCAATTCTGGTCTCCTTCCTATCGGAAAGGTTCTGTGAAACTTGAAAGGGTGCAGAAAGATTTACAAGGATGTTGCCAGAGCTGGAGGATTTGAGCTGTAGGGAGAGGTTGAATAGGCTAAGTCTGTTTTCCCTGGAGCGTTGGAGGCTGAGGGGTGACCTTACAGAGATTTCCAAAATCATGAGGGGCATGGATAGGATAAGCATACAAAGTATTTTCCCTGGCGTGGGGGGAGTCCAGAACTAGAGGGCATAGGTTTAGGGTAAGAGGGAAAAGATATAAATGAGACCTAAGAGGCATATTTTTCACGCAGAGGATGATATGTGCATGGAATGAGCTGCCAGAGGAAGTGGTGGAGGCTATTACAGTTAAAACATTTAAAAGGCATCGAGATGTCTTTATGAACAGGAAGGATTTGGAGGGATGTGTGCCAGGTGCTGGCAGGTGGGATTAGATCGGGTTGGGATATCTGGTCGGCATGGATGAGTTGGAACGAATGGTCTGTTTCCGTGTTGTACATCTCTATGACTCGATGACGCCCTCCCTCCTGCAGCCACCTGTTCAGATCCACTCGCTACCTGTTCCTCGTGTCACTAGCACGTGGCACCAGTAGTATGTGTGAGATTACTACTCTGATCGTCCTCCATTTTAGCTTCCAACCCAACTCCCTGAAATTACCTTTTAGATCCTCATTCCTTTTCCGAGCTATGTAATTGGTGCCAACGTGCACCACCACAACTTCTGTTCACCCTCTCCCTTCAGAATCTTGTAGACTCGATCAGAGACATCCCAGACCCTGGCACCAGGGAGGCAACATACCTTCTCGGAGTTCTTTTTGTCATACAGAATCTCCTGTCCGTTCTGCTAAAATTTGAGCCTCCTATCACTAGTGCTTTGGATTCTCCCCCCTTCTGATTCACTATGGCTTTCTCCACGAGGTTGTTCCTGCCAACTTTATCCAAAACTGTATACTTATTATTGAAAGGAACGGCCACAGGCGACCCTGCACTTTCTGCCTGTTCCCTTTTCTTCCACTGACTGCAACTAATTGCAACCAATCTACCATTTTCCTGTACCTGAGGTAAGACTCCATCCATGTAACTCCTGTGTATTACCGCCCTTAGGTTCCCAGATGATCTGATGTTCATCCAGCTCCAGCGACAATTACCTGACGTGGTGTCTGATGTGATGGATTTGGGTGCACTTCCCACAGATGCAGTCAATGGGGACGCTAGCAGTCACCGTTACATCCCAAATCCTACAGGAGGAGCATGCAACTGCCCTCACATCCATTCCCACTGTTTCAAATTCCCAAAGAGACTATTGAAAAAAACAGAAGAACCTCACCAAATCCAAAAACCATTTTTGCTGGAGGAGCTGGATGAATGGTTTGAACTGTCGTAACGGCTCACAGCGTTGTTAATAAGATGACCCTTGGGGCATGTTTATCTAACTCAAGATGACCGAAAGAATTTGACAGTTACATTCAGCAGATGTTCGCAACCACATTCGTCTCAATGTCGATACACTGGATAAGATGAGATTCACTAGAGAAAGAAACATGAGGAAATTAATCAGGTTTGTGTGAACAAACGGTTCTAAACTTATAAGCAATCAAATTAAGGACATTTTATTTAGCCACACCTCCAACCTAGTTCTTCAGTCAAAAGTAGAAACCAAAGTCTGATCTAACACCATTCTGAACTATTTAAATAATTGTAGAAATCAAAAGTGTCTGGGAGCACAGGGTGTATCCAAGTGGTTCGTTTGGATTTGGTTAAATATTGTTAAGAGAAGACTCGACAACAGCAGTTTTTTAAGTGTGCGTGTTAATTAAGTAATAATAATGATAATAGTAAGAGCAGTAAATGGAAAAGAAAAGGATAAAAGGCAACAAGTCTCACACCCTGCTGCCCGTTGGGGTCCCCTCGTTTGATAGCACATCTGGAGAATTAGGTTCGTTGGTGATCCTGGAACGAGGTGATTTTCAACTCTTGAAAATAAAATCTCTCCGTCTCTTATAGCATAAAGCAAACAGCCAACACAGGAAACAGCTACAGAATAAAAACAAGCTGCCAGTAAATGAATGCTCACATGAATAATTCAAGCTGTAGAATAGCATCATTATCTTTCCCAGCCTCTTCCCAAGTTTTGCCCCTTCCCAAGTAGAACCCTCTGCGTACTGCTTGAGGAAAGTTTCCTGAATGCACTTAACAAACTTCACTCCATCTAAGTCTTGAACACAATTGCACCCTTGATAATATTTGACAGCGCATGTTACAATTGCTAATGCAGGCACAAATCAGTGATAGCTGCACGAGAACGTATAGTAAGATTATGTAACCGAAACCAGAAAATTAAAAACTGCAATAAAAATAACCATCATCTGTATGAATAATGTAAGAATAAGGAGTATCATCAAATTAATGAGCACAGTGGCCTATTTCGTGAGGTACAGCAGCTGCCATCTGATGAATCATCTGCAACAGCTTCCACCCATAATAAATTGACATTGTTCTGTGAAGAAATCATATCGTATCAGTGTACAATCTTTGATAACTGGCTTTCTTTTGTTAAGTTTCCTCTGTCTCTGTACTCTGTCGCTTCCTGCCCCGTTATCAATACCCAATAAGTATCACCTTGTCCAGGGGCAAGATTCTCGCCTGGCTCAGACAGGTCTTGTGGGTCGTGCACCAACATTTTTCCGCTGTACAAAGGTGCTGTAGGTATATTGGGAGGATGTAACTGGCTACCCACTTTAAACATTCGACTCATGAATTGTCCCTCCTTTCAGGGGCTGGTTAATCGGATTATGCAATGCACTTTGAGCCACTGCTGTAACGTATGATTAGGGGTCAATAACTTAATTTCTTGTTTTAATAACCCATTGCTTCATTAACCAAGGCCAGCTGATTGACAAGAAAGAAAGAAAGAAAGAAAGAATGTGGAACATCCAATGGATCCCATTGTTGCACCTGTTGATCTTTCATGTGTGATCTGTTGTTCGATTGTATTTCTGATGCTTCAGTATTCTGGGACATCGACTATTCTAGTCCCTTAATAGAGGTACTCTGATCTGCTTTCATTGTCGGGAAAGCTAAGATTAGCCTGCTCTAAGGGTCCACCATGGTTAACAGATATGTATATTGTTGTTGCAATGGTAATGGGTGAACGCAGTTAATCTGCCAGATTTGAACAGGATAATCTCGTTTGATTCGTGTATTTGATTTTTGTGGCAGTGATGCGGGTTTTGCCTTTTAACACATCTCACATTTGCCAGTGAAATCTTCACCAGATAGGCGGGTAAGTGCTAACCCTAATTACTTGCCCGTTGCACAATGCTGTGATAGCCAAAATTTCCTGATATTCAAGAGCCCAATTTTCAGCGTAATTATCTTCAGATGCATCGTCAGATTCATTTTCTGACTTTTATTATTCAATCTACAGCATTGCTGTGATCAGCAGATTCCAAAACATCCTTCACTTGGGCATCAATATGGTACACAGTAATTTTCATGCGCTGTGCCGTCACCCATATTTGTTTCAAAGTTTTGTTGCCTATGGGGCTTTCCAGTAATTTTCCAGTCATGTGACCACCAGGTTGGCATTCATATAGCTATTCCATTGGCCACCACCCACCAGGCAGTATAAATGCGCAGACACAGAATCTCTTCTCTCAGTTCTAGGACCACAGCTGCTAACTTGGCAAACTGGCTCGATCCCCCATCTGCTTCACTGTGGATAATTATCTGTGTGGCACGATTAAACAGCCACTCGCCACCACCTTCGACCATTCTTCCAGGTGGCTGATAGATCAGTGAAGTAGGTTCAGTGGCGAGTATATTCTGGCAGTTGTTCAAGCAGAACACCCCTTTAAAGGGAGATGCAAATATATTCTAGTCAGAGCTCGGAGTTTGTTCACCTGGTGGGTTTTAAGCGATTTGATCATGGAGTTTGGTAATCCCTTCCTTTCAATTTTTTGTTCAATCAACTATGTGACATTTCTATTTTGCAATGGAAAAGCACATCAGTTCAAGCAGAATACGAGGAGCAGGAAAATCGACGTTTCGGGCAAATGCCTTTCATCAGGATTCCTGATGAACGGCTTTTGCCTGAAACGTCGATTTTCCTGCTCCTCGGATGCTGCCTGAATTGCTTTGCTTTTCCAGCAACTTTCTACTCCAGTATCTGATTTCCAGCATCTGCAAGTCATGATTTTTACCTATTTTGCATTGGGGTTTTGTTGCGCTTTCCTGAACTAATGGATTGCAATGTCAAATAACTGTGACATCAAAATTTGTAACTCAAGTCACACGAGAACTTTGTCCTCACCCATCTGTCCGTCAGTTTCCACTAAGGCACAGTCGCAGGCCAGTTGTGATTTTTCAAATGGTGTATAACGTGCAACTGGTTCAGTCAGTTTTCTGGTCCAGAAGCCCAAAAGAATTGCTTTCCCCCTTTATCTCGACTGTAAGTTCGATGTGACTACATCTTTTGTTACTAATACTTGAATTTCAAAGGGTAAGCTAGTTATCCCAGAAGCCAGGTGCAGCGCAAGAGCTATGGCCTCTTTATCAACCAGAAATGCTATCTGCTTTTCACCGCACCGTTCAAACTGAGCTTTCTTTCATGTCATAGCATATAAAGGTCTGAGTAACGTGGTCAAGTGAGGTATATGTCTCTGTCAATGTCCAAGTAGACGTATAAATTTCTGTGCTTCAGCCTTCCTAGTTTGAACTGCCATCACTTGTATTATATTATTTTATTTTCGCGATTACCCTATCCCGTTTTGTCCACTGGATTTCTGAGCACCGATTGTGCTCGTCTCTGTATCTTTTTTGGGGTTTACTTCACAGCCTTTGTTTTGCATTTTTACCTGTGTGTCTAGAACTTCCAACACCATGCTTTCTGTTGCTTCACAGATCAAAATGTCATAAATACAATGTGCAATATGATTATCTGGTGATAGTGTAGACATATCTAAATCCTTTTCCAGTAGCCCAGGGCACGAGGTTGGGCTATGTAGATATCATTGTGGTAGTTGGCAGAAGGCATATTGATGATCCTCCCATGTAAAAGCAACCTGAGCTTGTCATTCCAGAGCTATCGGATTTGCTTCATAAATAATGACGTAGCAGTCATCTGGCCTCTGATGAATTTTCTATAACAGTGACCATACTAGACACAGCCGCTGAGAGTGGAAGAGCATCTGTGTTCACTTGGTGATAAATCAACTGTCATTCACCAACATCCATCAGGCTGGTTTCCAGGCTATACCGGGCCATAGCATGCGGACACTACGTATACCACAATCCCCAGAGCTAACAGGCCATGTATAGTATCCCCAATTTCTATGTGTAATCCTGAAATATGATACTGTTTCTCAAAACCACCTATGTGGGTGGAGGGGTAATGAGGCCCCCCACTTTGCCTTACCAACAGTAACCATCTCAGCTCATACAGCAAAAGAATATTTGCCCATTGGGGTTTGAAAAGTGGTACCTCTCAACACATTCATGTCAATAATATTTTCTGATAGTTTGGATATCAATGCCAGGACTGCCCATGGGCGTCCATTCTCCAAGGCCAATCCAATATTCGAACTGTTGCTGATATCACCCCACCAAATCCATTAATATTTATTCTGGGCCCCTACGTCTATGGGGGGTTGCCATGTATAAACGTAAAAGCCTTTGCCACAGTGTCTAATAATGCGAAGTGTCATTGTACATGGGCTTTTTTCCAAAAAAAAAAATCCAGTGATACAGACATGAGCCCTATATTGGAATGCTGTGTGCAGTTTTGGTCGCCCTGTTATAGGAAGGAAATAATTTATCAAGGTAACTTTCATAAAACATGTACCAGAATGCTGTTGGGAATGGAAGGTTTCAATATTCAGAGTATGCTGGATAGGTTGTGACTGGATTTGGTGGATCGTCAGAGGTTGACGCATGACCTTATACAAGTTTACAAAATAATGAGGGGCTTAAATAAGATGAATGCTGTGGTTCTGTTCGCCGAGCTGGAAGTTTTTGTTGCAAACGTTTCGTCCCCTGTCTAGGTGACATCCTCAGTGCTTGGGAGCCTCCTGTGAAGCGCTTCTGTGGTGATTCCTCCGGCATTTATAGTGGCCTGTCCCTGCCGCTTCCGGTTGTCAGTTTCAGCTGTCCGCTGTAGTGGCCGGTATATTGGCTCCAGGTCGATGTGTTTGTTGATGGAGTTTGTGGATGAGTGCCAAGCTTCGAGGAATTCCCTGGCTGTTCTTTGTTTCGCTTGCCCTATAATGGTAGTGTTGTCCCAGTCAAATTCATGTTGCTTGTCATCTGCGTGTGTGGCAACTAGGGATAGCTGGTCGTGTCGTTTCGTGGCTAGTTGATGTTCGTGGATGTGGATCGTTAGCTGTCTTCCTGTTTGTCCTATATAGTGTTTCTGGTAGTTTGGATATCAATGCCAGGACTGCCCATGGGCGTCCATTCTCCAAGGCCAATCTAATATTCGAACTGTTGCTGATATCACCCCACCAAATCCATTCATATTTATTCTGGGCCCCTACGTCTATGAGGGGTTGCCATGTATAAACGTAAAAGCCTATATAGGACAAACGGGAAGACGGCTAACGATCCGCATCCACGAACATCAACTAGCCACGAAACGACGCGACCAGCTATCCTTAGTAGCCACACACGCAGACGACAAGCAACATGAATTTGACTGGGACAACACTACCATTATAGGGCAAGCGAAACAAAGAACAGCCAGGGAATTCATAGAAGCTTGGCACTCATCCACAAATTCCATCAACAAACACATCGACTTGGAGCCAATATACCGGCCACTACAGCGGACAGCTGAAGCTGACAACCGGAAGTGGCAGGGACAGGCCACTATAAATGCCGGAGGAAACACCACAGAAGCGCTTCACAGGAGGCTCCCAAGCACTGAGGATGTCACCTAGACAGGCGACGAAACGTTTGCAACAAAAACTTCCAGCTCGGCGAACAGAACCACAGCAACGAGCACCCGAGCTACAAATCTTCTCACAAACTTTGAAATAAGGTGAATCTCTAAGACCTTTTCTGTGATGTGGAGGAGTTCAACACCAGGGGGCATATGTTTAAGGTGAAAGGACAAAGATTTAAAAAGGAAATGAGGGCAATTTTAAACAAGGGATGATTAGTCTGCTTATGATGCAGATACAGGTTCAAAGTTTAAAATACATTTAGAGACGCCCATGAATAGGAGAGTCTCAGAGGGATATGGGCCAAATGCAGGAAGATTGGAGTGTGTATGTGTGCGTATGTGTGTGTGCGCGCGTGTGTGTGTGTGTGCGTGTGGACTAGTTGGATCGAAGGTTCTGCTTCGATGTTGTTTGCTGCTATAACTGTATGATTATAATTCAAATCCATTGTATAGCATCCAGAATGCCAGGAAACATCAGAATGGTTTTATCAAACAATAAAGACTCCGTTGTGGACCTACAGGCAATTCAATCCAGAGAATTTGGATAAAGGAATGCCATTTTTCCATTTTACTCAGTTTTTACGTATGCCCCGTATCAATCAACCACATTCAGTCCATTTGAAGTTCTCAAAACTTGGAATAAATTGTTGAGTTACGTTCCAAAGGAAACTCAACATGACCAGAGATAGTACAATCGCATGGGGAGATATGTGGCACTAAACTGGGAAGTACTAAACTGATTGTGCATGATGTAGATATAGGAAGCGCTTTTCAAATTAAACAACATCTTTACAGGCTTAACACACTTTGGATACCTCGTGGGGAGCTCCATCCAACGGCTATGTATGTACTGTAGAAAAATCAAAGCTGTTGCAAAATCCACTTTGTAACCTATTACACAATGAAAAAAATGTATTTAGATAGGAGGACAAGCGACTTACATTTCTAAATGTTGACTTAATCTAAAGGATAATAACAGGTAACTTTATCTGAAAAAGTGAATGAAATTCCATCATTCATGCTCACCAAATGGACTTTAGCAATTTAAAATCAAGCAATTTGATATGAAAAATGCGCAAGTCACATTTCAAAGATTAACTATTAAGGTAATTCTGGAAATATTCAATTATGTGGTGTACAAAGACAAAGACAATCTGGTGATTTTCAATCATGGATGGAAAGAAAAATTTGGAGTATCCAGCGGAATTGTTCAATTAACGTCAGGAGACAAGTTTGCTGATAGACCTGACAAAGAGTCAGTTTGCAAATACCCAAGTCACATTTCTAGACTGTACCATTGGGCATCGATTCATAGCTCTCCAGGACTTGAGAACAACACTTATTAAAGAGTTCCCCACACCGATCATAAAGGTGTGAGTACTACAATTCCTGGAAATGAGTTACTGTTTTTACTGGAAATTTATTCTTAATTTTAACAGTACGGTTGCTCCACTGACTGTGGTTTTGAAGAAGTGCAGACATTTTCAGTGGATGAATAAACATGAGGATGAATTTGAAAGCCTAAAATCTTATTTCCCACTGCCCTGAGTGAGCAACACCCAATTATGCAAAGCCATTCAAGATTACCATTGATGTGCATGACATGGGTGTTGTTATTATAATCTTACAAGAATATGGCAAAAAAGCATAGAGAAACCTATTGGCTATCTTTCCAAAAAAATTGAAATTTATTAAAAGAAATATTCCACCATTGATAAAGAGACCTTATGTTGCCAGTGATGCATCGGAGTTGATTGTGTACCCTGATCATAACCTCTTAACAATTTTGTATATATTAAGAACAAGGAAACCTGACTATTTAGATGAAGTTTTTTCTTTGTCACAGACATTCATTTTGATATATATTGCAGAATGGAAAATAATTACTGTCACATCATGAGGACTTTAATGAAAGAATGCAGATGTGTTCAGTGACAGCAGGTATGGACTGATCAGTATGAACTATTTAACGTTTACATGCTTGGAGTTAGGGCTATATGCATTTTGCGTTGTTTCACTTGCAGGAAGGTGTAATCACAGTGGTGCCAAACTTTCTCCTTCGGACAGGCAATTAGCAAACAGCCCTCAAGTACTTTTTTTCACACAATAACACTAATGATCCATTAATAGCTGGGCTCAGGGTTCAAACAAATCCAGGAAGGTGTTTTTAGTTTGGTAGTTAGCGAGAAAGTATCAGTGGGCTGCTGAGCCTTTGTCCCCGTTTGCTAGTGCAAAGTCGTTAACAGTGAGAATTCATCACAAAAATCAAAAAGGTTACATTGTAGCTTCCATTTCGACTGGAGAGAGACAATACATGAGACCATTAACCATATTGATGAATTGTATTCCTGGCAAAAGTTGTGTTCAAAGGATGCACCCTTTCTTGCAACGGTTGAGGACCGGTAGTTTAATAATTCATTATCTTGTTAATCTCTTGCAGAGAGTACAATTCTTCTGAATCATTCTTTTCTTGTGTTTGAACATTGATATAGGAATCAAGCACGTTTTATTTAAAGCTTAATGGTGGAGCAATTGAATCATATCTGGAATAGAATACCTTATCTTTGTCTTTTAAAAATATGCAAATGAATGTTTACAATATCTCCATAATATACTTTGGTGAGTCTTCTCTAACCCATAACACTCGACTCAGCGTCACATGATTCAGATGACCCCACCAGTATCTGATTTTTATTTTTTCTCTACTAGGTCATTTCAAGCTAATAGTCACAGTCTCAAGTTCCCTCAGTTTACCTTGTTTTCTTGTGAAATTTTATTTCTAGTCTTTTGATTTCTATGTCCTAAGCTATCTTCATTTCCTTATTTAATTATAATTATAACTGAGTCTTTTTTTCTTCCCACGAATCTCTGTGCTCGGCCACTAAGAATGGCTACTAGGGAAAAGCCACTGTGGCGTGGATTGTGGCTCAGAAGGGAAGAAGAGAAAATAGGAGAGTGATAGGAGATTCAATGGTGAGAGGAAGAAACAGAAGATTCTATGGTCGTGAACAAGACTTCCAGATGATATGTTGCCTCCCGGGTTCCAAGGTAAGAGATAAGTCAGATAGCGTCTACAGGATTCTTTGGGGAGTGGGGCGGGGGGAGGGGGGAGTTGGGTGGGGATGCGGGAGCAGCCAGAAAACATGTTACACTTTAGTTCCAATGACACAGCAAGGAAAACGGATTAGGGCATTAAAAGAGAACATAGGGAATTAGTTTGGAAGCTAGAAGGAGGACAAGAAGAAGAAGAATCTCAGGATTGTTACCAGTGCCACGGGATAAGTGAGGCGTGGAACAGAGAGCAAATGCAATTGAACACGTTGCTGCTGGGCTGGTGGAGGAGTGAGAGCTTCAGATATGTGGATGTTTGGAATGACGTCTGGGGAAGGTGGGACCTGTAAAAGAAGGACGAGTTACACATGAACTGGAGGGGCACCAATATCGTGGGCAGGCGGGTTGGTCGAGCTCATTGGCAGTAATTGAACGGAATTGGCAGTGTGGTGGTACGGATTTGGCAGAACCGGAGGTACGGAGCAGTGGAATGAATAGGAATTGTTCAGCCAGATGCAGCATGCAGAGGGTCTGTGATGGAGAGATAACATTTGACAGGACAAATTTGCAGTCAGTATGATGGGCTGAAATGAGTCTATTTTAACGCAAGTAGTATCAGGAATAAGGGTGACGAGTTCAGATCATGGAGCAGTACTTGGAACCATGATGCTGTGGCCATTATGGAGACTTGATATCACAAGTGGGGAGCGGCATTGCTAATCAGGTATTGTATCACAGCTACAGAAAGGAATGTTACCAAGGAGGGTTTGTCTGCAGAGTCTGCATGAATGGCAGTCAGAAACCTGAAAGGAGCAGTCATTTTATGGGGAGATTTCTGCAGACCACCCAAAAACAACAAAAACACGGAGGAGTGGAGTGGGAGGCAGATTTTGGAAAGTTGCAGAAGTAACAGGATTGTTGTCATGGGCGTTTTTAACTTCCCAGTTATTGATTGGAATCTTCTTAGTTCAAATGATCTGGTACCCCTCCAGTGCTTGTAACGTGTGTCCATGAAGGGTTCTTGACTCAACAGGTAGATAGCCCAACTCCAAGGGAGGCCATATTTGATTTGGTGTATGGCAACGAACCAGGCCAGGTGTCAAATCTTCGATTGGAGAACTTTTCGATGATAGGGATCACAATTCCCTGACCTTTACCACACTCATGGAGAGGGATACGAGCAGACCATATTGGACAGTATTTAATTGGGAAAGGGGAATTAAATCGCTATTCGACAGGAATTGGGGCACCAAATTGGGAACAGATGTTCGCCATAAAATGCATAACAAAAATATGGTATCGATTACTTACAGTGTGGAAACAGGCCCTTCAGCCCAACAAGTCCACACTGACCCGCCAAAGCACAACCCAATCAAACCCATTCCCCTACACTTACCCCTTCACCTAACACTATGGGCAATTTAGCTTGGCCAATTTACCTAACCTGCACATTTTTTGGACTGTGGGAGGAGACCAGAGCTCCCGGACGAAACCCACGCAGACACGGAGAGAATGTGCAAACTCCACACAATCAGTCACCTGAGGCGGCAATTGAACCTGGGTCTCTGGTGCTGTGAGGCAGCAGTGCTAACCACTGTGCCACTTGCTGGTAGTGCTTGATAGGTTTGTCCCACTGAGGTAAGGAAGGCATGTTCGGGTGAAGGAACATTGAGTGACAAGAAATGTAGAACTTCTGGTAAAGAGGAAGAAGGCAGCTTACTCAAGGCTGAGGAGGCAAGGATCAGGCAGGGCTTTAGTGGGATAAAAGGTGGCAGGGAAGATATTGAAGAATTGCCTTAGGCGACACACACAGAGGCAAAAAAAAATGATTTGGTAGAGTGGATTGAGGAGAATCCCAAAGAATTCTACACTTATGTGAGGAGCAGGGGGATAGCCAGAGTAAAGATAGCGCCATTCAGGGACAGTGGTTGGAACTTGTGCCTGGAGTCAGAAGAGGTAAGTGATGTCCTTTGGGAAGACTTTGGCTTCAGTATTCACGACTGAGAGGGGGGTATTGTTTATAAGGACAGCGTGAAACCGGCTGATAATCTCGAACAGGTTGTTCATAAGAACGATCATGTGCTGAAAAGTTTGAACCATATAAGGATAGATACGCCTCCTTGGTCAGACGGGATATACCCTGGATTACGACAGGAAGCAAAAGAAGTTATTTCTGTGCCTTTGGCGAGGATCTTTGCATCATCAGTGTCCACTGGATTAGTGCCAGATGATTTGTGTGTGTCAAATATTATTCCTTTGTTCAAGAAACGGAATCTGGACAATGCTGAGAATTTCAGACCAGTCAGTCTTAAGTCTGGGACAGGTAAAGCATTGGAAAGGATTTATGATTATTTGAAAAACGGGAGTTTGATTAGAGATAGTCAGAATGGGTTTTTGAGGAGGACGCCAGGTCTCACAAAACTTACTGAATTCTTTGAGGATGTGACAAAAGATATTGATGAAGAAAAAGCAGTGGATGTGGCATGCAAGGATTTCAGCAAAGCTTTTGATAAAGTTCCCCATAGCAGGCTCATTCAGAGGTAAGGAGGCACAGGATACAGGGAAATCTGGCTGTCTCAAGACAGAATTGATTGTTTCATAAAAGACAGAGAGTGGTCTTAAATGGACACTATTCTGCTTGGAGCTTGGTAAACAGGGGTGTTTCTTTGGTATCTCTTCTGGGACATCGTCTCTTAATTTTTATGAATGATCTAGATTAAAAAGTGGACGTGTGGGCAAGTACTTTTGCCGATGACACAACATTTGGAGAAGTTGTCGATAGCGCAGAGGGTTGTTGTCATTTGGAATGTGATGTTGACAGGATACAGATCTGGGCTGATAAGTGGCAGATGGAGTTCAACGTAGAAAAGTGTCAAGTGAAGGTCGAATTTGAATGCAGAATACAGGGTTAACGGCAGGATTTTTTGCAGCATTAAGGAACACATGGATCTTGGATTCCATGTCCATAGATCCCACAAAGTTGGCACTCAAATTGATTGGGTTGTAAAGGCAGCATATGGTCTGTTGGATTTCATAGCAGCGGACTGAATTTTGGAGCCATGAGGTTATGCTGCAGCTCTATAGAGCCCTGGTTAGAAAACACTTAGAATATTGCATTCAGTCCTGGTAGCAACAATATAGAAAAGATTTGGAAGATTTAGAGAAGGTGCAGAGGAACTTTACTAGGATGTTGCCAGGACTGGAGGGCATGTCTTATGAAGAAGAGTTGAAGGAGCTAGGACAGTTCTCACTGAAAGATCTTTTTTTGGATTAGTGGTGCTGGAAGAGCACAGCAGTTCAGGCAGCATCCGAGGAGCAGCTCCTCGGATGCTGCCTGAACTGCTGTGCTCTTCCAGCACCACTAATCCAAAATCTGATTTCCAGCATCTGCAGTCATTGCTTTTACCTCACTCAAAGATTAGACTGGTGCTGGAAAAGCACAACAGGTTAGACAGCATTTGAGAAGCAGGAAAATCGACGTTTTGGACAAAAGCCCTTCATCAAGAATGGAGGCAGGGAGACTCCAGGGTGGAGAGATGAATGGGAGGGTGTGGGGCTGGGGAGAAGGTAGCAAACAGTAGAATAGATGGATAGGTGTCAGGATGAAGGTGATGTGTCAGAAAGGAGGGGGGAGCGGATAGGGGGAAGGACGATTGGCAGGTAGGACTGGTCCTGAGGATGGTGCTGAGCTGTAAGTTTGGAATTGGGGTAAGATGGGGGAGGGGAATGAGGAAACTGGTGAAGTCCCCTCTATCTCTACTGTCCACCTTATTACAGGACAGTGTGCAATATTTTCTACAGCCAAATGGAGAGGGGAAGGATTCTTGAATATCTAAATCTGGATTTTATAAGTGATTTCCCTTGCTGAGCCTTCATACCCAAAGTTCATACTCTTTCTTCTGCTCTAAACATGTGAAAAATTTCTCTTCCAAAGTCTTTGTTTCCAAAAGCTGCTCATTCTGCTCTCTGGCAGCCCCCTGTTCGTAATTGTTGCCTGAAAAGTTTTTCTCAATCTCCCCTACAATTCCAGCCGTAACATTTCTACCTCCTGTTCTCTCCTCAATACTGTTAGGATTTACCCTTAGGTCTGTAATTCTTAATTAACCTTCACACATTTATATCAAAAGTACCCTCCGATGACCTTTGAGTTAATAAATCCTGATATTCTTTCCAATTTTTCAGAAATGTTTTACAAACTCCCGTTTTACTACTGGAAAATCCTTAACAAAAATTCCAACTGCACCCCCATCATTCCTGACACATATTTCAATCCATCTAATCTATTACTTTTGGTCTCACAATTCACTCCCTTATGCCATACAAGTCCAGTCACGCTTCTTATAAATAAACCTTACTCTACAACTCGCAATCGTCCCGGACCAATCTAACATTCCCAAAACTTGCTAAATATTAACTAATTAACAAAAACAATCTATTCTCAATCATTTTGCCGAATCCATTCTAAGACTGCATCTGCAGAATGCACTAATCACTGATAGTTTTTTTGAAACGTTTTTCAAGGAATTCTTAACGTGCAAAACAAAACACCCCCAGATTTTGAACTTCAGGGAGAGAAAACAAACATTTAATCAACAAACAATTATGCATACAAACCAGGTCAAATGGTTAAACCAGAGTCTCTCTCTCTCACACACACAGAGCCTTGCCTAAAGATGCTTTGTTCTTTTCTACAAAAAAATACAATCTAATTGTCATAAAGGCCTTGTCTTAAACTTTCAACAGTCGAGTTATACTTTTACACTGACAATTCACTACTATTTAAATTTTAGTCATCAGCTGCCGGCTTTTAATTTCATCCAAAATCACTCACACGACACAGCCCTGTCCGAGCAGATCGCCACGCAATCGGCAACACCCATGCATGACTCGTGAATTGATAAACAAGGGATTTACTAACACGACCTGGAATTTTGTCTCAATCTCTTTATTCCATACTACTCACACCCTGTGCAATTCTCATCAACAAACCTTTGCGTCACCTCAAACTTTAGTTTACCATCAAACTTTCTGGTTCTTTGGATCAGACAGACCCAACAGCAGCTTTCTTTGCACTTCTGTGCTCCCGAGAATCTCCCTTATTTGACAGAATTAGCTGCAAACCGCTTACCTTCCTTTTGTGGGTGGCCGGCCCTTTTATTCCCTCTGTGTCAGGAGAGCATTCGGTTCAACTGGGAAGTGCCCTGCAGCTGCTTTCCAGAGAAAAAGGTCTCTTCCCGGTCTCATCTGGGGTGCCACATCTGTTGGGGAAGAAGCACTCGACGTTAAAAGAAAATACAAGGAGAAACAGAAAATCCTTCACGAAGTCAAACTTTAATCTTGCAAAATCAAAACTGTGGGAAGCAGCAAAATGTCTTTCCTAGTTCCCCACAAAATCAATATTCTCCTGTAACTTATACAGTTGCTCTTATCTGATATCATTAGCATAGCTAATCATGCTGGCTTGTTTTGGCTTTCTAAACTAATCATCGTCTGCCACATTGGTTCCCTCCATTACACTTAACCTTTCACATTCCAACACCATAATCTTCAGCATTAGCTCACCTCCTGGTGATTTAATTCACCTATCACAATAGAAGTTTGTGGGAAGATTTGTAGGTCGAGTGCTGGTTGTTGTGGTTCTGTTCGCCGAGCTGGGAATTTGTGTTGCAGACGTTTCAATCCCTGTCTAGGTGACATCCTCAGTGCTTGGGAGACTCCTGTGAAGCGCTTCTGTGATCTTTCCTCCGGCATTTGTAGTGGTTTGAATCTGCAGCTTCCGGTTGTCAGTTCCAGCTGTCCGTTGCAGTGGTCGGTATATTGGCTCCAGGTCGATGTGTTGTTGATGGAGTTTGTGGATGAGTGCCATGCCTCTAGGAATTCCCTGGCTGTTCTCTGTTTGGCTTGTCCTATTACAGTAGTGTTGTCCCAGTCGAATTCATGTTGCTTGTCACCTGGTGTGTGGCTACTAAGGATAGCTGGTCGTGTCGTTTCGTGGCTAATTGGTGTTCATGCATGCGGATCGTTAGCTGCCTTCCTGTTTGTCCTATGTAGTGTTTTGTGCAGTCCTTGCATGGGATTTTGTACATTACATTAGTTTTGCTCATGCTGGGTATTGGGTTCTTCGTTCTGGTGAGTTGTTGTCTGAGAGTGGTTGTTGGTTTGTGCGCTGTTATGAGTCCTAGTGGTCGCAGTAGTCTGGCTGTCAGTTCGGAAAGGCTCTTGATGTATGGTAGTGTGGGTTGTGGCATGACCCGATTCCGTTGTCTTTCTCTTGGCAAGTTGATCCAAGTGGATTGTCGTCAACCCTTGATAAGAAGTGATACAAAATGTGGAAATATGTGTATTCCCTTATCAACTCAACTTGATTCTAGTCAGTTTCGTTTCCCCATCTCTTCTGTACCAATACTGTTCTTCTTTAAGTCGCAAATTGCACGATATGTATCTGTTCTGAAAATAAATGATAGCACCTCGACTTTCACGATTGGTTTGCTGTTTTTGACACTGTTCCCGACATAACTCTGCTTCAAAGCCTCTCCATAAATTAGTTCTGTTGCTGATTTCACAGATTTAATGCATTACAATATATCCAGACTTGAACTTCAATCTTATTTTATTTCCCTCTCAGTAACGAAATCTGTATTAAAAGAAACCATACAGATGCTTGCAGTAAGATGACGGTGGAGCAGGGATTCTGAGACGAGGGCTCGTGCACTGCCTCTTTTTGTCTCTTCATTTCTTTTCTTTTTAGTTCCTTCTTCCATTTCGCTTTTTTTTCTTTTCTATTTGTTTAAACCTATCTCCAGTTGAAGCGCTCAGTCGGTGTGATAGCATCAGCTGTGGTGAGTTGGCCCACCACAAACTTCTGACAGTCAGTGTGTGAGCCCAGAGTGGACACGAGGGAGCCCAGCGTGGACATGAGGGGGCCCAGTGTGGACACGAGGGAGCACAGCGTGGACACGAGGGGGCTTAGAGTGGACACGAGTGAGCCCAGCGTGGACATGAGGGAGCCCAACGTGGACACGAGGGGGCTCAGCGTGGACACGAGGGGGCCCAGTGTGGACACGAAGGAGCGTAGCGTGGACATGAGGGAGCCCAGTGTACACATGAGGGAGCCCAGTGTGGACACGAGTGAGCCCAGCGTGGACACTAGTGAGCCCAGTATGGACATGAGTGAGCCCAGTGTGGACACAAGGGAGCCCAGCGTGGACACAAGGGAGCCCAGTGTTGGCACGACTGAGTCCAGTGTGGACACAAGGGAGGCCAGCGTGAACACAAGTTACCCCTGCGTGGACACGAGGGCGCAGCGTGGACACGAGGGAGTGCAGCAGGGACATGAGGGAGACCAGTGTGGATATGAGGGAGCCTAGTGAGGTCACGAGGGAGCCCAGTGTTGTCACGAGGGAGCCCAACTCGGGCACGAGGGAGCCCAGTGTCGACACGAGGGAGCCCAGTGAAGACATGAGGGAGCCCAGTGTGGACACAAGGGAGCCTAGTGTGCACATGAGGGAGCTGAGTGAGGACAGGAGTGAGCCCTGTTTAGACACGAGGGAGCCCAGAGTGGACACGAGGGAGCCCAGTGTGGACATAAGCTAGCCCAGCATGGACACGACTGAGCTCAGTGTGAACACGAGGGAGCCCAGTGTGAACACGAGTGAGCCCAGTGTAGACACATGGGAGCCCAGTGTGGACACGAGGGAGACCATTGTGGTCACGAGGGAGCCCAATGTAGACACGAGTGAGCCCAGTGTGGACATGAGGGAGCCCAGCGTGGACACAAAGGAGCGCAGAGTGTACAAGAAGGAGGGCAGCGTGGACACGAGGGAGTTCACTGTGAACACGAGGGAGCCCATTGTGGAGAGGAGGTAGCCCAGTGTGGACACGAGTGAGCCCAGTGTGGACATGACTGTGCCCAGTGTGGACACGACTGAGCCCAGTGTGGACACAAGGGAGCCCAGTGTGGACACGAGGGAGCCCAGCGTGGACACGAGGGGGCTTAGAGTAACACGAGTGAGCCCAGCGTGGACATAAGGGAGCCCAGCGTTGAAACGAGGGGGCTCAGCGTGGACACGAGGGGGCCCAGTGTACACACGAGTGAGCCCAGCATGGACACGAGTGAGCCCAGCGTGGACACAAGGGAGCCCAGTGTTGGCACGACTGAGTCCAGTGTGGACACAAGGGAGGCCAGCGTGAACACGAGCTACCCCTGCATGGACACGAGGGAGCGCAGCGTGGACACGAGGGAGTGCAGCAGAGACATGAGGGAGACCAGTGTGGACATCAGGGAGCCTAGTGAGGTCACGAGGGAGCCCAGTGTTGTCACGAGGGAGCCCAACTCGGGCACGAGGGAGCCCAGAGTCGACATGAGGGAGCCCAGTGAAGACATGAGGGAACCCAGTGTGGACACGAGGGAGCCTAGTGTGCACATGAGGGAGCTGAGTGAGGACAGGAGTGAGCCCTGTGTAGACACGAGGGAGCCCAGAGTGGACACGAGGGAGCCCAGTGTGGACATAAGATAGCCCAGCACGGACACAACTGAGCCAAGTGTGGACACGAGGGAGACCATTGTGGTCACGAGGGAGCCCAATGTAGACTCGAGTGAGCCCAGTGTGGACACAAAAGAGCGCAGCGTGTACAAGAAGGAGCGCAGCGTGGACACGAGGGAGTTCACTGTGAACACGAGGGAGCCCAGTGGGGACACGAGGGAGCCAATTGTAGACAGGAGGTAGCCCAGTGTGGACAGGTGGGAGCCCAGCGTGGACATGCGGGAGCCCAGTGTGGACATGAGTGAGCCCAGTGTGGACATGACTGTGCCCAGTGTGGACATGACTGAGGCCAGTGTGGACACGACTGAGCCCAGTGTGGACACAAGGGAGCCCAGTGTGGACATGAGGGAGCCCAGTGTGGACATGAGGGAGCCCAGTGTGGACACGACTGAGCCCAGTGTGGACACGAGGGAGCCCAGCGTGTACAAGAGGGAGCGCAGTGTGGACACGACTGAGCCCAGCGTGGACACGACCGAACCAAGAGTGGACACGAGGGAGCCCAGCGTGGACATGACTGAGACCAGTGTGGACACGACTGAGCCCAGTATCGACACGAGGGAGCCCAGTATGGACAAGACTGAGCTCAGTTTGGACACAAGGGAGCCCAGTATGGACACGAGGGAGCCCAGAGTGGACACGAGGGAGTGCAGCGTGGACACGAGGGAGCCCAGAGTGGACACGAGGGAGTGCAGCGTGGACACGAGGGAGCGCAGCTTGGACACGAGGGTGCCCACTGTGAACACGAGGGAGCCCAGCAGGGACATGAGGGAGCCCAGTGTGGACACAAGTGAGCCCAGCGTGAACACGAGGGAGCGCAGTGTGGACAGGACTGAGCCCAGTGTGGACACGACCGAGCCCAGATTGGACACAAGAGAGCCCAGTGTGGACACGACTGAGCCCAGTGAGGACACAAGGGAGCCCAGCGTGAACAAGAGGGAGCCCAGTGTGCACAAGAGGAAGCCCAGCGTGAGTATGAGTGTGCACAGCGTGGACACGAGGGAGCACAGCGTGGACACGAGGGAGCCCACTGTGAACACGAGGGAGCCCAGTGGGGACATGAGGGAGCCCAGTGTGGACACGAGGGACCCTAGCGTGGACACGAGGGAGTCCAGTATGGTCATGGGGGAGCCCAGCTGGGGCACGAGGGAGAACAGCGTGGATACCAGGGAGCCCAGAGAAGACACGTGGGAGCCCAGTGTGGACACGAGTGAGCCCAGTGTGGTCACGAGGGAGCCCAATGTAGACACGAGTGATCCCAGTGTAGACACGAGTGAGCCCAGTGTGGACAAAAGGGAGCCCATCGTGAACACGAGGGAGCCCAGTGTGGAGACGAGGGAGCCCATTGTGGACAGGAGGCAGCCCAGTGTGGACAGGAGGGAGCCCAGCATGGACACGATCGAGCCCAGTGTGGACACGAGTGAGCCCAGTGTGGACATGAAGGAGCCCAATGTAGACACGACTGAGCCCAGTGTGGACACGAGTGAGCACAGTGTGGACAATAGGGAGCCCAGTGTGAACACGACGGAGCCCAGTGTGGAGATGAGGGAGCCCATTGTGGACAGGAAGTAGCCCAGTGTGGACAGGAGGAAGCCCAGCATGGACACGATCGAGCCCAGTGTGGACACGAGTGAGCCCAGTGTGGACATGAGGGAGCCCAGTGTGGACACGACTGAGCCCAGTGTGGACACGAGGGAGCCCAGTGTGTACACGAGGGAGCGCAGTGTGGACACGACAGAGCACAGTGTGGAACGACCGAGCCCAGTGTGGACACGAGGGAGCCCCAGTGTGGACACGACTGAGCCCAGTGTGGGCAAAAGGGAGCCCAGCGTGAACACGAGGGAGCCCAGTGTGCACAATAGGGAGCCCAGCATGAATACGAGTGAGACCACCTTAGACACGAGGGAGCGCAGCGTGGTCACGAGGGATTGTAGCGTGGACACAAGGGAGCCCACTGTGAACACGAGGGAGCCCAGTGCGGTCACGAGGGAGCCCAGCTGGGGCACGAGGGAGCCCAGTGTGGACACTAGGGAGCCCAGTGAAGACACGAGGGAGCCCAGTGTGCACAAGAGGGAGCCCAGCATGAATACGAGTGAGCCCAGCGTGGACACGAGGGAGCACAGCATGGACACGAGGAGCGCAGCGTGGACACGAGGGAGCGCAACATGGACACGAGGGTGCCCACTGTGAACACAAGGGAGCCCACTGTGAACATAAGGGAGCCCGGTGTGGACACGAGGGAGCCTAGCGTGGATACAAGGGAGCCCAGTGTGGTCATGAGGGAGCCCAGCTGGGGCACGAGCGAGCCCAGTGTGGATACCAGGGAGCCCAGTGAAGACACGAGGGAGCCCAGTGTGGAGACGAGCCAGCCCAGGGTGGACACGAGTGAGCCCAGTGTAGACACGAGGGAGCCCAGTGTGGACTCGAGAAAGCCCAGTGTGCACATGAGGTAGCCCAACGTGGACACGACTGAGCCCAGTGTGAACACGAGGGAGCCCAGTTGGGACACTTGGGAGACCATTGTGGTCACGAGGGAGCCCAATGTTGACATGAGTGAGCTCAGTGTGGACACGAGTGAGCACAGTGTGGACACGAGTGAGCACAGTGTGGACACAAATGAGCCCAGTGAGGACGAGAGGGACCGCAGTGTGGACACGAGGGTGCCCATTATGGACACTAGGGAGCCCAGTGTGGACATGAGGTAGCCCAACGTGGACACGACTGAGCCCATTGTGGACAGGAGGGAGCCCAGCGTGGACATGAGGGTGCCCAGTGTGGACACGAGTGAGCTCAGTGTTGTCACGAATGAGCCCAGCGTGGACACGAGGGAGCACAGTGTGGACACGACTGAGCCCAGTGTGGACAAAAGGGAGCCCAGCGTGAACACGAGGGAGCCCAGTGTGCACAATAGGGAGCCCAGCATGAATACGAGTGAGCCCACCCTGGACACGAGGGAGCGCAGGGTGGACACGAGGGATTGCAGCGTGGACACGAGGGAGCCCAGTGCGGTCACGAGGGAGCCCAGCTGGCGCACGAGGGAGCCCAGTGTGGACACTAGGGAGCCCAGTGAAGACACGAGGGAGCCCAGTGTGCACAAGAGCGAGCCCAGCATGAATACGAGTGAGAACAGCGTGGACACGAGGGAGCACAGCATGGACACGAGGAGCGCAGTGTGGACACGAGGGAGCGCAGCATGGACTCGAGGGAGCCCACTGTGAACACGAGGGAGCCCACTGTGAACATAAGGGAGCCCGGTGTGGACACGAAGGAGCCTAGCGTGGATACAAGGGAGCCCAGTGTGGTCATGAGGGAGCCCAGCTGGGGCACGAGCGAGCCCAGCGTGGACACCAGGGAGCCCAGTGAAGACACGAGGGAGCCCAGTGTGGAGACGAGCCAGCCCAGTGTGGACACGACTGAGCCCAGTGTGGACAAAAGGGAGCCCAGCGTGAACATGAGGGAGTCCAGTGTGCACATTAGGGAGCCCAGCATGAATACGAGTGAGCCCACTCTGGACACGAGGGAGCGCAGCGTGGACACGAGGGATTGCAGCGTGGACACGAGGGAGCCCACAGTGAACACGAGGGAGCCCAGTGCGGTCACGAGGGAGCCCAGCTGGGGTACGAGGGAGCCCAGTGTGGACACTAGGGAGCCCAGTGAAGACACGAGGGAGCCCAGTGTGCACAAGAGGGAGCCCAGCATGAATACGAGTGAGCCCAGCGTGGACACGAGGGAGCACAGCATGGACATGAGGAGCGCAGCGTGGACACGAGGGAGCGCTGCATGGACACGAGGGAGCCCACTGTGAACACGAGGGAGCCCACTGTGAACATAAGGGAGCCCGGTGTGGACGCGAGGGAGCCTAGTGTGGATACAAGGGAGCCCAGTGTGGTCATGAGGGAGCCCAGCTGGGGCACGAGCGAGCCCAGTGTGGACACCAGGGAGCCCAGTGAAGACACGAGGGAGCCCAGTGTGGACACGAGAAAGCCCAGTGTGGACATGAGGTAGCCCAACCGTGGACATGACTGAGCCCAGTGTGGACACGAGGGAGCCCAGTGTGGACACTTGGGAGACCATTGTGGTCACGAGGGAGCCCAATGTTGACATGAGTGAGCTCAGTGTGGACACGAGTGAGCGCAGTGTGGACACGAGTGAGCACAGTGTGGACACAAATGAGCCCAGTGAGGACGAGAGGGACAGCAGTGTGGACACGAGGGTGCCCATTATGGACACGAGGGAGCCCAGTGTGGACATGAGGTAGCCCAACGTGGACACGACTGAGCCCATTGTGGACAGGAGGGAGCCCAGCGTGGACATGAGGGTGCCCAGTGTGGACACGAGTGAGCCCAGTGTTGTCACGAATGAGCCCAGCGTGGACACGAGGGAGCACAGTGTGGACACGAGTGAGCACAGTGTGGACACAAATGAGCCCAGTGAGGACGAGAGGGACCGCAGTGTGGACACGAGAAAGCCCATTATAGACATGAGGTAGCCCAGCGTGGACACGACTGAGCCCAGTGTGGACACGAGGGAGCCCAGTTGGGACACTTGGGAGACCATTGTGGTCACGAGGGAGCCCAATGTTGACATGAGTGAGCTCAGTGTGGACACGAGTGAGCACAGTGTGGACACGAGTGAGCACAGTGTGGACACAAATGAGCCCAGTGAGGACGAGAGGGACCGCAGTGTGGACACGAGGGTGCCCATTATGGACACTAGGGAGCCCAGTGTGGACATGAGGTAGCCCAACGTGGACACGACTGAGCCCATTGTGGACAGGAGGGAGCCCAGCGTGGACATGAGGGTGCCCAGTGTGGACACGAGTGAGCCCAGTGTTGTCACGAATGAGCCCAGCGTGGACACGAGGGAGCACAGTGTGGACACGACTGAGCCCAGTGTGGACAAAAGGGAGCCCAGCGTGAACACGAGGGAGCCCAATGTGCACAATAGGGAGCCCAGTATGAATACGAGTGAGCCCACCCTGGACACGAGGGAGCGCAGCGTGGACACGAGGGATTGCAGCGTGGACACGAGGGAGCCCAGTGCGGTCACGAGGGAGCCCAGCTGGGGCACGAGGGAGCCCAGTGTGGACACTAGGGAGCCCAGTGAAGACACGAGGGAGCCCAGTGTGCACAAGAGCGAGCCCAGCATGAATACGAGTGAGAACAGCGTGGACACGAGGGAGCACAGCATGGACACGAGGAGCGCAGTGTGGACACGAGGGAGCGCAGCATGGACTCGAGGGAGCCCACTGTGACCACGAGGGAGCCCACTGTGAACATAAGGGAGCCCGGTGTGGACACGAAGGAGCCTAGCGTGGATACAAGGGAGCCCAGTGTGGTCATGAGGGAGCCCAGCTGGGGCACGAGCGAGCCCAGTGTGGACACCAGGGAGCCCAGTGAAGACACGAGGGAGCCCAGTGTGGAGACGAGCCAGCCCAGTGTGGACACGACTGAGCCCAGTGTGGACAAAAGGGAGCCCAGCGTGAACATGAGGGAGTCCAGTGTGCACATTAGGGAGCCCAGCATGAATACGAGTGAGCCCACTCTGGACACGAGGGAGCGCAGCGTGGACACGAGGGATTGCAGCGTGGACACGAGGGAGCCCACAGTGAACACGAGGGAGCCCAGTGCGGTCACGAGGGAGCCCAGCTGGGGCACGAGGGAGCCCAGTGTGGACACTAGGGAGCCCAGTGAAGACACGAGGGAGCACAGTGTGCACAAGAGGGAGCCCAGCATGAATACGAGTGAGCCCAGCGTGGACACGAGGGAGCACAGCATGGACATGAGGAGCGCAGCGTGGACACGAGGGAGCGCTGCATGGACACGAGGGAGCCCACTGTGAACACGAGGGAGCCCACTGTGAACATAAGGGAGCCCGGTGTGGACGCGAGGGAGCCTAGTGTGGATACAAGGGAGCCCAGTGTGGTCATGAGGGAGCCCAGCTGGGGCACGAGCGAGCCCAGTGTGGACACCAGGGAGCCCAGTGAAGACACGAGGGAGCCCAGTGTGGACACGAGAAAGCCCAGTGTGGACATGAGGTAGCCCAACCGTGGACATGACTGAGCCCAGTGTGGACACGAGGGAACCCAGTGTGGACACTTGGGAGACCATTGTGGTCACGAGGGAGCCCAATGTTGACATGAGTGAGCTCAGTGTGGACACGAGTGAGCACAGTGTGGACACGAGTGAGCACAGTGTGGACACAAATGAGCCCAGTGAGGACGAGAGGGACAGCAGTGTGGACACGAGGGTGCCCATTATGGACACGAGGGAGCCCAGTGTGGACATGAGGTAGCCCAACGTGGACACGACTGAGCCCATTGTGGACAGGAGGGAGCCCAGCGTGGACATGAGGGTGCCCAGTGTGGACACGAGTGAGCCCAGTGTTGTCACGAATGAGCCCAGCGTGGACACGAGGGAGCACAGTGTGGACACGAGTGAGCACAGTGTGGACACACATGAGCCCAGTGAGGACGAGAGGGACCGCAGTGTGGACACGAGGTTGCCCATTATAGACATGAGGTAGCCCAGCGTGGACACGACTGTGCCCAGTGGGGACACAACTGATCTCAGCTTGGACACAAGGGAGCCAGTGCGGACACGAAAGAGCCCAGTGTGGGCATGAGGTAGCCCAGCATGGACACGACTGAGCCCAGTGTGGACACGAGGAAGCCCAGTATGGACACGAGTGAGTCCAGCGTGGACACGAGAGAGCACAGCGTGGACACGACTGAGCCCAGTGTGGACACGACTGAGCCCAGTGCGGACACAAGGGAGCCCAGCGTGAACACGAGGGAGGCCAGTGTGGACTCGAGGGAGCCCAGCGTGGACTCGAGCGAGACCAGCGTGGACTCGAGCGAGCCCAGCATGGAGACAAGGGAGCGCAGCGTGTACACGAAGGAGCGCAGCGTGGACATGCGGGAGTCCACTCTGAACAGGAAGGAGCACAGCGGGGACATGAGGGAGCCCAGTGTGGACACGAGGGAGCCCAGTGTGGACACGAGGGAGCCCAGTGTGGACATGACTGAGTCCAGTGTGGACACGAATGAGTCCAGTATGGAAACAAGGGAGCCCAGTGTGGACACTACTGAGCCCAGTGTGGACACAAGGGAGCCCAGCATGAACACGAGGGAGTCCAGTGTGGACTCGAGGGAGCCCATCGTGGAGACTAGGGAATGCAGCGTGTACACGAAGGAGCGCAGCGTGGACACGAGGGAGTCCACTGTGAACACGAGGGAGCCCAGCGGGGACGTGAGAGAGACCAATGTGGACACGAGGGAGCCCAGTGTGGTCACGAGGGAGCCCAGCTATGGCACGAGGGAGCCCAGTGTGGACACGAGGGAGCCCAGTGAAGACACGAGGGAGACCCGTGTGGACTACAGTGAGCCCAGTGTGGACACGAGTGAGTCCTGTGTGGACCTCAGTGAGCCCTGTGTGGACACGAGGGAGCCCAGAGTGCACACGAGGGAGCCCAGTGTGGATATGAGGTAGCCCAGCGTGGACACGACTGAGCCCAGCGTGGACACGAGGGAGGCCAGTGTGGACACGAGAGAGCCCAGTGTACACACAACGGAAACCAGTTTGGACACGAAGGAGCCCATTGTCGTCACGAGGGAGCCCAATGTAGACACGAGTGAGCCCAGTGTGGACACGAGGGAGCCCAGTGTGGACAGGAGGTAGCCCATTGTGGACAGGAGGTAGCCCAGCGTGGACACGAGGGAGCCCAGTGTGGTAATGAGGGACAACAGAGTGGACACGAGGGAGCCCAGTGTGTACACGACAGAGCCCAGTGTTGACAGGAGGTAGCCCAGTGTGGACATGACTGAGCCCAGTGTGGACACGAGGGAGCCCAGTGTGGACATGAGGTAGCCCAGCGTGGACACGATTGCGCCCCGTGTGGACACGTGGGATCCCAGTGTGGACACGATTGAGCCCCGAGTGGACATGAGGGAGCCTAATGTAGACACGAGTGAGCCCAGTATGGAAACGAGTGAGCCCAATGTGGACATGAGGGAGCACAGTGTGGACAGGAGGGAGCCCATTGCGGGCAGAAGGTAGCCCAGCGTGGACACGAGGGAGCCCAGTGTGGACATGAGTGAGCCCAGTGTGGACACGACTGTGTCCGGTGTGGACACGACTGTGTCCGGTGTGGACACAACTGAGCCCAGTTTGGACACAAGGGAGCCCAGTGTGGACATGAGGGAGCCCAGCGTGGACACAAGGGAGCCCAGTGTGGACACGACTGAGCCAAGTCTGGACAGGAGGTAGCCCAGTGTGGACATGACTGAGCCCAGTGTGGACAGGAGGGAGCCCAGCGTGGACATGAGGGTGACCAGTGTGGACACGAGTGAGCCCAGTGTTGTCACGAATGAGCCCAGCGTGGACACGAGGGAGCACAGTGTGGACACGAGTGAGCACAGTGTGGACACAAATGAGCCCAGTGAGGACGAGAGGGACCGCAGTGTGGACACGAGGGTGCCCATTATAGACATGAGGTAGCCCAGCGTGGACACGACTGTGCCCAGTGGGGACACAACTGATCTCAGCTTGGACACATGGGAGCCCAGTGTGGACATGAGGGAGCCCGGTGTGGACATGAGGTAGCCCAGCATGGACACGACTGAGCCCAGTGTGGACACAAGGGAGCCCAGCATGAACACGAAAGAGCGCAGCGTGTCCACGAGGGTGTTCACTGTGAACACGAGGGAGCCCAGTGGGGACACGAGGGAGCCCAGTGTGGTCACGGGGGAGCCCGGCTGGGGCACGAAGGAGCCCAGTGTCGACACGAGGGAGCCCAGTGAAGACACAATGGAGCCCCGTGTGGACACGAGGGAGCCCAGTGTGGACTCGAGTGAGCCCTGTGTAGACACGAGGGAGCCCATAGTGGACACGAAGCAGCCCAGTGTGGACACGAGGGAGCCCAGTGTGGACACGAGTGAGCCCAGTGTAGACACATGGGAGCCCATGTAGACACGAGTGAGCCCATTGTGGAAATGAGGGAGCCCATTGTGGACACGAGGGAGCCCATTGTGGACAGGAGGAAGCCCAGTGTGGACAGGACGTAGCCCAACGTGGACACGAGGGAGCCCAGTGTGGACACGAGTGAGCCCAGTGTGGACACAAGGGAGCCCAGCAGGGACACGACTGTGCCCAGTGTGGACACGACTGAGCCCAGTGTGGACACAAGGGAGCCTAGTGTGGACATGAGGGAGCCCAGTGTGGACACGACTGAGCCCAGCGTGGACACGAGGGAGCCCAGTGTGGTCACGTGGGAGCCCAGCTGGGGCACGAGGGAGCCCAGTGTGGACGCCAAGGGTGCCCAGTGATGACACAAGGGCGCCCAGTGTGGAGACGAGGGAGCCCAGTGTGGACACGAATGAGCCCAGTGTAGACATGAGGGAGCCTAGTGTGGACATGAGTGAGCCCAGCATGGACATGATGGAGCACAGTGTGGACATGAGGGAGCCCATTTTGAACATGAGGGAGCCCAGCAGGAACATGAGGGAGCCCAGTGTGGACACCAGGGAGCCCAGTGAAGATACGAGGGAGCCCAGTTTGGACACGAGTGAGCGCAGTGTAGACACGAGGGAGCCGTGTGTGGACAGGAGGGAGCCCAGTGTGGACATGAGGTAGCCCAACGTGGACACGGGGGTGCCCAGTGTGGTCACGAGGGAGCCCAGCTGGGGCACGAGGGAGCCCAGTGTGGACACCATGGAGCCCAGTGAAGATACGAGGGAGCCCAGTGTGGCCACGAGTGAGCGCAGCATAGACACAAGGGAGCCGTGTGTGGACAAGAGGGAGCCCAGTGTGGACATGAGGTAGCCCAACGTGGACACGACTGAGCCCAGTGTGGACACCAGGGAGCCCAGTGTGGATACGAGTGAGCCCAGTGTAGACACGAGGGAGCCCAGTGTGGACACAAGTGAGCCCAGCATGGACATGATGGAGCACAGTGTGGACACCAGGGAGCCCATTGTGGACAGGAGGGAGCCCAGCGTGGACACGAGGGTGCCCAGTGTGGACACAAGTGAGACCAGTGTGATCACGAATGAGCCCAGCGTGGACACGAGTGAGTGCAGTGTGGACACGAGTGAGCACAGTGTGGACATGAATGAGCCCGGCATGGACAAGAGGAAGTGCAGTGTGGACACGAGGGTGCCCATTATGGACACGAGGTAGCCGAGCGTGCTCACGACTGTGCCCAATGGGGACACAAATGATCCCAACGTGGACACAAGGGAGCCAGTGCGGACACGAGAGAGCCCAGTGTGGGCATGAGGTAGCCCAGCATGGACACGACTGAGCCCAGTGTGGACACGAGGAAGCCCAGTATGGACACGAGTGAGTCCAGCGTGGACACGAGAGAGCACAGCGTGGACACGACTGAGCCCAGTGTGGACACGACTGAGCCCAGTGCGGACACAAGGGAGCCCAGCGTGAACACGAGGGAGGCCAGTGTGGACTCGAGGGAGCCCAGCGTGGACTCGAGCGAGACCAGCGTGGATTCGAGCGAGCCCAGCATGGAGACAAGGGAGCGCAGCGTGTACACGAAGGAGCGCAGCGTGGACATGCGGGAGTCCACTCTGAACAGGAAGGAGCACAGCGGGGACACGAGGGAGCCCAGTGTGGACACGAGGGAGCCCAGTGTGGACACGAGGGAGCCCAGTGTGGACATGACTGAGCCCAGTGTGGACACGAATGAGCCCAGTGTGGACACGAGGGAGCCCAGTATGGACACGACTGAGCCCAGCGTGGACCCAAGGAATCCCAGCATGAACACTAGGGAGCCCAGTGTGGACTCGAGGGAGCCCATCGTGGAGACTAGGGAATGCAGCGTGTACACGAAGGAGCGCAGCGTGGACACGAGGGAGTCCACTGTGAACACGAGGGAGCCCAGCGGGGACGTGAGAGAGACCAATGTGGACACGAGGGAGCCCAGTGTGGTCACGAGGGAGCCCAGCTATGGCACGAGGGAGCCCAGTGTGGACACGAAGGAGCCCAGTGAAGACACGAGGGAGACCCGTGTGGACTACAGTGAGCCCAGTGTGGACACGAGTGAGTCCTGTGTGGACCTCAGTGAGCCCTGTGTGGACACGAGGGAGCCCAGAGTGCACACGAGGGAGCCCAGTGTGGATATGAGGTAGCCCAGCATGGACACGACTGAGCCCAGCGTGGACACGAGGGAGCCCAGTGTGGACACGAGTGAGCCCAGTGTACACACAACGGAAACCAGTTTGGACACGAAGGAGCCCATTGTCGTCACGAGGGAGCCCAATGTAGACACGAGTGAGCCCAGTGTGGACACGAGGGAGCCCAGTGTGGACAGGAGGTAGCCCATTGTGGACAGGAGGTAGCCCAGCGTGGACACGAGGGAGCCCAGTGTGGTAATGAGGGACAACAGAGTGGACACGAGGGAGCCCAGTGTGTACACGACAGAGCCCAGTGTGGACAGGAGGTAGCCCAGTGTGGACATGACAGAGCCCAGTGTGGACACGAGGGAGCCCAATGTGGACACGAGGGAGCCCAGTGTGGATACGACTGAGCCCAGTGTGGACATGAGGAAGCCCAGTGTGGACATGACTGAGCCCAGAGTGGACACGAGGGAGCCGAGTGTGGACAAGAGGGAGCCCAGTATGGACACGAGTGAGCCCAATATGGACATGAGGGAGCCCAGTGTGGACACAAGGGAGCCCAGCGTAAACACAAGGGAGCCCAGTGTGCACACATGGGAGTGCAGCGTGGACACGAGGAAGCCCAGCAGGGAAATGAGGGAGCCCAGCAGGGACATGAGGGAGCCCAGTGTGGGCACAAGGGAGCCCAATGTGGACACGACTGAGCCCAATGCGGACACAAGTAAGCCCAGCGTGAACACGAGGGAGCCCAGTGTGGACTCGAGAGAGCCCAGTGTGGACACTAGTTAGCCCAGCGTGGACACGAGGGAGCGCAGCGTGTACACGAAGGAGTGCAGTGTGGACATGAGGGAGTCCACTGTCAACACGAGGGAGACCAGCGGGGACATGAGGGAGACCAGTGTGGACACGAGGGAGCCTTCCGTGGACACGAGGGAGCCCAGCGTGGTCACAAGGGAGTCCAGCTGGGGCACGAGGGAGCCCAGTGTTGACACGCTGGAGCACCGTGTGGGCACGAGGGCGCCCAGTGTGGACACGAGTGAGCCCTGTGTAGACACGAGGGAGCCCGGAGTGGAGACGAGGGAGCCCAGTGTGGACATGAGGTAGCCCAGCGTGGACACGATTGCGCCCCGTGTGGACACGTGGGATCCCAGTGTGGACACGATTGAGCCGCGAGTGGACATGAGGGAGCCTAATGTAGACACGAGTGAGCCCAGTATGGAAACGAGTGAGCCCAATGTGGACATGAGGGAGCACAGTGTGGACACGAGGGAGCCCATTGCGGGCAGAAGGTAGCCCAGCGTGGATACGAGGGAGCCCAGTGTGGACATGAGTGAGCCCAGTGTGGACACGACTGTGTCCGGTGTGGACATGACTGAGCCCAGTTTGGACACAAGGGAGCCCAGTGTGGACATGAGGGAGCCCAGCGTGGACACAAGGGAGCCCAGTGTGGACACGACTGAGCCAAGTTTGGACAGGAGGTAGCCCAGTGTGGACATGACTGAGCCCAGTGTGGACACGAGGGAGCCCAGTATGGACACGACTGAGCCCAGCGTGGACCCAAGGAATCCCAGCATGAACACTAGGGAGCCCAGTGTGGACACGAGGGAGCCCAGTGAAGACACGAGGGAGACCCGTGTGGACTACAGTGAGCCCAGTGTGGACACGAGTGAGTCCTGTGTGGACCTCAGTGAGCCCTGTAAGGACACGAGGGAGCCCAGAGTGCACACGAGGGAGCCCAGTGTGGATATGAGGTAGCCCAGCGTGGACACGACTGAGCCCAGCGTGGACACGAGGGAGGCCAGTGTGGACACGAGTGAGCCCAGTGTACACACAACGGAAACCAGTTTGGACACGAAGGAGCCCATTGTCGTCACGAGGGAGCCCAATGTAGACACGAGTGAGCCCAGTGTGGACACGAGGGAGCCCAGTGTAGACAGGAGGTAGCCCATTGTGGACAGGAGGTAGCTCAGCGTGGACACGAGGGAGCCCAGTGTGGTATTGAGGGACAACAGAGTGGACACGAGGGAGCCCAGTGTGTACACGACAGAGCCCAGTGTGGACAGGAGGTAGCCCAGTGTGGACATGACTGAGCCCAGTGTGGACACGAGGGAGCCCAATGTGGACACGAGAGAGCCCAGTATGGACACGAGTGAGCCCAGCATGGACACGAGGGAGCCCAGTGTGGATACGACTGAGCCCAGTGTGGACATGAGGAAGCCCAGTGTGGACATGACTGAGCCCAGAGTGGACACGAGGGAGCCGAGTGTGGACACGAGGGAGCCCAGTATGGACACGGGTGAGCCCAATATGGACATGAGGGAGCCCAGTGTGGACACAAGGGAGCCCGGCGTGAACACAAGGGAGCCCAGTGTGCACACATGGGAGTGCAGCGTGGACACGAGGGAGCCCAGCAGGGACATGAGGGAGCCCAGCAGGGACATGAGGGAGCCCAGTGTGGACACAAGGGAGCCCAATTTGGACACGACTGAGCCCAATGCGGACACAAGTAAGCCCAGCGTGAACACGAGGGAGCCCAGTGTGGACTCGAGAGAGCCCAGTGTGGACACTAGTTAGCCCAGCATGGACACGAGGGAGCGCAGCGTGTACACGAAGGAGTGCAGTGTGGACATGAGGGAGTCCACTGTCAACACGAGGGAGACCAGCGGGGACATGAGGGAGACCAGTGTGGACACGAGGGAGCCTTCCGTGGACACGAGGGAGCCCAGCGTGGTCACAAGGGAGTCCAGCTGGGGCACGAGGGAGCCCAGTGTTGACACGCGGGAGCCCCGTGTGGGCACGAGGGCGCCCAGTGTGGACACGAGTGAGCCCTGTGTAGACACGAGGGAGCCCGGAGTGGACACGAGGGAGCCCAGTGTGGACATGAGGTAGCCCAGCGTGGACACGATTGCGCCCCGTGTGGACACGTGGGATCCCAGTGTGGACACGATTGAGCCCCGAGTGGACATGAGGGAGCCTAATGTAGACACGAGTGAGCCCAGTATGGAAACGAGTGAGCCCAATGTGGACATGAGGGAGCACAGTGTGGACACGAGGGAGCCCATTGCGGGCAGAAGGTAGCCCAGCGTGGACACGAGGGAGCCCAGTGTGGACATGAGTGAGCCCAGTGTGGACACGACTGTGTCCGGTGTGGACACGACTGAGCCCAGTTTGGACACAAGGGAGCCCAGTGTGGACATGAGGGAGCCCAGCGTGGACACAAGGGAGCCCAGTGTTGACACGACTGAGCCAAGTCTGGACAGGAGGTAGCCCAGTGTGGACATGACTGAGCCCAGTGTGGACACGAGGGAGCCCAGTATGGACACGAGTGAGCCCAGCGTGGACCCAAGGGATCCCAGCATGAACACGAGGGAGCCCAGTGTGCACATGAGGGAGCCCACTGTGAACACGAGGGAGCCCAGCAGGGACATGAGGGAGCCCAGTGTGGACATGAGGGTGCCCAGTGTGGACACGAGGGAGCCCAGTATGGACACGACTGAGCCCAGTGTGGACCCAAGGGATCCCAGCATGAACACGAGGGAGCCCAGTGTGGACAAGGGAGCCCAGCGTGGACACGACTGAGCCCAGTGTGGACACAAGTAAGCCCAGCGTGAACACGACTGAGCCAAGTGTGGGCACGAGGGAGCCCAGTATGGACACGAATGAGCCCAGCGAGGACACGAGGGAGACCAACGTGGACACGACTGAGCCCAGTGTGGACACGAGGGAGCCCAGTGTGGACAGGAGGGAGCCCAGTATGGACACGACTGAGCCCAGTGTGGACCCAAGGGATCCCAGCATGAACACGAGGAAGCCCAGTGTGCACACAAGGGAGCCCAGTGTGGACACGAATGAGCCCAGAGTGGACACGAGGGAGCCCAGTTTGGACATGAGGGAGCCCAGTGTGGACACGAGGGAGCCTAGCGTGGACACCAGGGCACCCAGTGAAGACACGAGAGCGCCCAGTGTGGAGACGAGGGAGCCCAGTGTGGCCACGAGTGAGCCCAGTGTAGACACGAGGGAGCCCAGTGTGGACACGAGGGAGCCCAGTGTGCATATGAGGTAGCCCAGCGTGGACACTACTGAGCCCATTGTGGACATGAGGGAGCCCAGTGTGGACACGAGTGAGCCAGGTGTAGAAATGAGGGAGCCCAGTGTGGACACGAGTGAGCCCATTTTGATCACGAGGGAGCCCAATGTAGACTCGAGTGAGCCCAATGTAGACATGAGTGAGCGCAGCGTGGACATGAGGGAGCACAGTTTGGACACAAGGTAGCCCAGTGTGGACTGGATGGAGTCCAGCGTTGACACGAGGGAGCCCAGTGTGGACATGAGCGAGCCCAGTGTGGTCACGGATGAGCCCAGCATGGACACAAGGGAGTCCAGTGTGGACACGAGGGAGCCCATTGTGGACATGAGGTAGCCCAGCGTGGACATGACTGTGCCCAGTGTGGACACGACTGAGCCCTGCATGGACACAAGGGAGCCCAGTGTGGACACGAGGGAGCCCAGTGTGGACATGAGGCAGCCTACCGTGGACACGACTGAGCCCAGTGTGGACACGAAGGAGACCAGTATGGATACGAGTGAGGAGAAAGTGAGGTCTGCAGATGCTGGAGATCAAAGTTGAAACTTTATTGCTGGAACAGCACAGCAGGTCAGGCAGCATGCAGGGAACAGGAGATTCGACGTTTCGGGCACAGGCCCTTCTTCAGGAATGAGCAGAGAGTGTTCAGCAGGAGAAGATAAAAGGTAGGGAGGAGGGACTTGGAGGAGGGGCGTTGGAAATGTGATAGGTAGAAAGAGGTCAAGGTGAGGGTGATAGGTCGGAGTAGGATGGAGGCGGAGAGGTCAAGAAGAAGACTGCAGGTCAGGAAGGCGGTGCCGGGCTGGAGGGATTCGGCTGAGACAAGGTGGGGGGAGGGGGGATGAAGAAACTGGTGAAGTCCAAGTTCATCCCCTGTGGTTGGAGGGTTCCCAGTCGGAAGATAAGACGCTCCTCCTCCGACCGTCGCGTTGTTGTGGTTTGGCGGTGGATGAGTCCAATGACCTGCATATCCTCGGTGGAGTGGGAGGGGGAATTGAAATGCTGTGCTACAGGGTGGTTGGGTTGGTTCGTCCGGGTGGCCCAGAGGTGCTCTCTGAATCGCTCCGCAAGTAGGTGGCCTGTCTCCCCAATATAGAGGAGGCCACACCGGCTGCAGCGGATGCAGTAGATAATGTGGGTGGAGGTGCAGGTGAATCTGTGGCGGATATGGAAGTTTCCTTTGGGGCCTTGGAGAGAAGTGAGGGGGGAGGTGTGGGCGCAAGTGTTGCACCTCCTGCGGTTGCAAGGGAAGGTGCCAGGAGTGGAGGTTGGGTCGGTGGGGGGTGTGGATCTGACAAGGGAGTCGCGGAGGGAGTGGTCTCTACGGAAAGCTGATAGGGGAGGGGAGGGAAATATATCCTTGGTGCTGGGGTCTGTTTGGAGGTGGCGGAAGAGACGGCGGATGATGCGCTGTACATGGAGATTGGTGGGGTGGATACGAGTGAACCCAACATAGACATGAGTGAGCCCAGTGTGGACACAAGGGAGCCCATTGTGGACACGACTGAGCCCAGTGTGGACACGAGGGAGCCCAGTGTCGACAGGAGGCAGCCTTGCGTTGACACGAGGTAGCCCAGCGTGAACACGAGGGAGCCCAGTGTGGAAACAAGGGAGCCCAGTGAGGACATAAGGGAGACCAGTATAGACACGAGGGAGCCCAGTGAGGACACTAGGGGAACCCAGTGTGGACACGAGGGAGCCCAGTGTGGACACGAGGGAGCCCAGTGAGGACACGAGGGAGTGCAGCGTGGACACGAGGGGGCCAAACGTGGACACGAGGGAGCCCAGCATGAACCCGAGAGAGCCCAGTGTGCACAGGAGGGAGCCCAGCATGGACATGAGGGAGCCCAGTGTGGACACGAGAGAGCCCAGTGTGGTCACGAGGGATCCCAGCTGTGGCACAAGGGAGCCCAGTGTGAACACGAGGGAGGCCAGTGTAGACACGAGGGAGCCAAGTGAGGGCACGAGGGAGCGCAGCGTGGACACGAGAGAGCCCATTTTGGACACGAGTGAGCCCAGCGTGGACACGAGGGAGCCCAGCATGAACCCGAGAGAGCCCAGTGTGCACAGGAGGGAGCCCAGCATGGACATGAGGGAGCCCAGTGTGGACTCGAGAGAGCCCAGTGTGGACACTAGTTAGCCCAGCATGGACACGAGGGAGCGCAGCGTGTACACGAAGGAGTGCAGTGTGGACATGAGGGAGTCCACTGTCAACACGAGGGAGACCAGCGGGGACATGAGGGAGACCAGTGTGGACACGAGGGAGCCTTCCGTGGACACGAAGGAGCCCAGCGTGGTCACAAGGGAGTCCAGCTGGGGCACGAGGGAGCCCAGTGTTGACACGCGGGAGCCCCGTGTGGGCACGAGGGCGCCCAGTGTGGACACGAGTGAGCCCTGTGTAGACACGAGGGAGCCCGGAGTGGACACGAGGGAGCCCAGTGTGGACATGAGGTAGCCCAGCGTGGACACGATTGCGCCCCGTGTGGACACGTGGGATCCCAGTGTGGACACGATTGAGCCCCGAGTGCACATGAGGGAGCCTAATGTAGACACGAGTGAGCCCAGTATGGAAACGAGTGAGCCCAATGTGGACATGAGGGAGCACAGTGTGGACACGAGGGAGCCCATTGCGGGCAGAAGGTAGCCCAGCGTGGACACGAGGGAGCCCAGTGTGGACATGAGTGAGCCCAGTGTGGACACGACTGTGTCCGGTGTGGACACGACTGAGCCCAGTTTGGACACAGGGGAGCCCAGTGTGGACATGAGGGAGCCCAGCGTGGACACAAGGGAGCCCAGTGTGGACACGACTGAGCCAAGTCTGGACAGGAGGTAGCCCAGTGTGGACATGACTGAGCCCAGTGTGGACACGAGGGAGCCCAGTATGGACACGAGTGAGCCCAGCGTGGACCCAAGGGATCCCAGCATGAACACGAGGGAGCCCAGTGTGCACATGAGGGAGCCCACTGTGAACACGAGGGAGCCCAGCAGGGACATGAGGGAGCCCAGTGTGGACATGAGGGTGCCCAGTGTGGACACGAGGGAGCCCAGTATGGACACGACTGAGCCCAGTGTGGACCCAAGGGATCCCAGCATGAACACGAGGGAGCCCAGTGTGGACAAGGGAGCCCAGCGTGGACACGACTGAGCCCAGTGTGGACACAAGTAAGCCCAGCGTGAACACGACTGAGCCAAGTGTGGGCACGAGGGAGCCCAGTATGGACACGAATGAGCCCAGCGAGGACACGAGGGAGACCAACGTGGACACGACTGAGCCCAGTGTGGACACGAGGGAGCCCAGTGTGGACAGGAGGGAGCCCAGTATGGACACGACTGAGCCCAGTGTGGACCCAAGGGATCCCAGCATGAACACGAGGAAGCCCAGTGTGCACACAAGGGAGCCCAGTGTGGACACGAATGAGCCCAGAGTGGACACGAGGGAGCCCAGTTTGGACATGAGGGAGCCCAGTGTGGACACGAGGGAGCCTAGCGTGGACACCAGGGCACCCAGTGAAGACACGAGAGCGCCCAGTGTGGAGACGAGGGAGCCCAGTGTGGCCACGAGTGAGCCCAGTGTAGACACGAGGGAGCCCAGTGTGGACACGAGGGAGCCCAGTGTGCATATGAGGTAGCCCAGCGTGGACACTACTGAGCCCATTGTGGACATGAGGGAGCCCAGTGTGGACACGAGTGAGCCAGGTGTAGAAATGAGGGAGCCCAGTGTGGACACGAGTGAGCCCATTTTGATCACGAGGGAGCCCAATGTAGACTCGAGTGAGCCCAATGTAGACATGAGTGAGCGCAGCGTGGACATGAGGGAGCACAGTTTGGACACAAGGTAGCCCAGTGTGGACTGGATGGAGTCCAGCGTTGACACGAGGGAGCCCAGTGTGGACATGAGCGAGCCCAGTGTGGTCACGGATGAGCCCAGCATGGACACAAGGGAGTCCAGTGTGGACACGAGGGAGCCCATTGTGGACATGAGGTAGCCCAGCGTGGACATGACTGTGCCCAGTGTGGACACGACTGAGCCCTGCATGGACACAAGGGAGCCCAGTGTGGACACGAGGGAGCCCAGTGTGGACATGAGGCAGCCTACCGTGGACACGACTGAGCCCAGTGTGGACACGAAGGAGACCAGTATGGATACGAGTGAGGAGAAAGTGAGGTCTGCAGATGCTGGAGATCAAAGTTGAAACTTTATTGCTGGAACAGCACAGCAGGTCAGGCAGCATGCAGGGAACAGGAGATTCGACGTTTCGGGCACAGGCCCTTCTTCAGGAATGAGCAGAGAGTGTTCAGCAGGAGAAGATAAAAGGTAGGGAGGAGGGACTTGGAGGAGGGGCGTTGGAAATGTGATAGGTAGAAAGAGGTCAAGGTGAGGGTGATAGGTCGGAGTAGGATGGAGGCGGAGAGGTCAAGAAGAAGACTGCAGGTCAGGAAGGCAGTGCCGGGCTGGAGGGATTCGGCTGAGACAAGGTGGGGGGAGGGGGGATGAAGAAACTGGTGAAGTCCAAGTTCATCCCCTGTGGTTGGAGGGTTCCCAGTCGGAAGATAAGACGCTCCTCCTCCGACCGTCGCGTTGTTGTGGTTTGGCGGTGGATGAGTCCAATGACCTGCATATCCTCGGTGGAGTGGGAGGGGGAATTGAAATGCTGTGCTACAGGGTGGTTGGGTTGGTTCGTCCGGGTGGCCCAGAGGTGCTCTCTGAATCGCTCCGCAAGTAGGTGGCCTGTCTCCCCAATATAGAGGAGGCCACACCGGCTGCAGCGGATGCAGTAGATAATGTGGGTGGAGGTGCAGGTGAATCTGTGGCGGATATGGAAGTTTCCTTTGGGGCCTTGGAGAGAAGTGAGGGGGGGAGGTGTGGGCGCAAGTGTTGCACCTCCTGCGGTTGCAAGGGAAGGTGCCAGGAGTGGAGGTTGGGTCGGTGGGGGGTGTGGATCTGACAAGGGAGTCGCGGAGGGAGTGGTCTCTACGGAAAGCTGATAGGGGAGGGGAGGGAAATATATCCTTGGTGCTGGGGTCTGTTTGGAGGTGGCGGAAGAGACGGCGGATGATGCGCTGTACATGGAGATTGGTGGGGTGGATACGAGTGAACCCAACATAGACATGAGTGAGCCCAGTGTGGACACAAGGGAGCCCATTGTGGACACGACTGAGCCCAGTGTGGACACGAGGGAGCCCAGTGTCGACAGGAGGCAGCCTTGCGTTGACACGAGGTAGCCCAGCGTGAACACGAGGGAGCCCAGTGTGGAAACAAGGGAGCCCAGTGAGGACATAAGGGAGACCAGTATAGACACGAGGGAGCCCAGTGAGGACACTAGGGGAACCCAGTGTGGACACGAGGGAGCCCAGTGTGGACACGAGGGAGCCCAGTGAGGACACGAGGGAGTGCAGCGTGGACACGAGGGGGCCAAACGTGGACACGAGGGAGCCCAGCATGAACCCGAGAGAGCCCAGTGTGCACAGGAGGGAGCCCAGCATGGACATGAGGGAGCCCAGTGTGGACACGAGAGAGCCCAGTGTGGTCACGAGGGATCCCAGCTGTGGCACAAGGGAGCCCAGTGTGAACACGAGGGAGGCCAGTGTAGACACGAGGGAGCCAAGTGAGGACACGAGGGAGCGCAGCGTGGACACGAGAGAGCCCATTTTGGACACGAGTGAGCCCAGCGTGGACACGAGGGAGCCCAGCATGAACCCGAGAGAGCCCAGTGTGCACAGGAGGGAGCCCAGCATGGACATGAGGGAGCCCAGTGTGGACACGAGAGAGCCCAGTGTGGTCACGAGAGAGCCCAGTGTGGTCACGAGGGATCCCAGCTGTGGCACAAGGGAGCCCAGTGTGAACACGAGGGAGGCCAGTGTAGACACGAGGGAGCCCAGTGAGGACACGAGGGAGCGCAGCGTGGACACGAGGAATTGCAGCGTGGACACGAGGGAGCCCAGTGTGGACACGAGGGAGCCCAGCTGGGACACGAGAGAGCCCAGTGTAGACACGAGGGAGCCTAGTGTAGATACGAGGGAGCGCAGTGTAGACACGAGGGAGCCCAGCATTGGTTTCCTTTTGGATGAAGAGCTTTCAGTTAGCTTTTTACGTTCATAATTTGTAATGTCAAACAACAAGATGAATTGAAACCCAAGATCAGGGACCCAACATAAAGCTATGAATGACATCATTCCTCATCCACATTGTGGAGTCACTCATTGGATGTTGAACTCTTGAAGCGCAGGTGGTGGGAGACAGGTTACACTTAGCAGTGATAAAATGCTTAATTCTGAACACGGGCAGTCAATCAGATTGATATCACAGGGATATTGTGTGGGGATTGGTTGTGGAGGCGCGGTTTTCAGGAACTGAGAGAGTAGTATTGGAAGGGAGATAGAGTGAATAGTTCTTAATTTTGGGGTTTGTAGTTTGACTGGAATATGGAGAGGGAAGGGAGTGTGTGAGAGAGTGACAGAGATATGCTCAGATATAGAGACAGCGATAGAGATACTGACTTGGTGTGGTGGGTAGGATTGACAATTTCTTACTAATTTATTGTTTGTCGTTCGTAAGAATCACAGTGGGAATGAGTAGAGGATAATTCGGGTCTGTGGAATGTTCCTCTTGCATTGTGTGACAAGTCAGGGACAGTTCCAATAACGAAGTGTCCATGCATGCAGCAAGTATGTTTACTGGCAGTTCCTGATTGTTTATATAAAACGGTTGGAGCTGCAGATAAGTTCAATGTAGACTTCCTGGATAGAATGCTCACTGAGCTTGAAACACCACTTGTAAGGGCTATACAAGCAGAAATGAGCTGAGTGACCACAAGGAAGACGCGTATGTAGCACAGGCATCCCACTTTGGTTCAGATATATCGTATTGGATCATATTGGGGAGGCATGGCCTGTCAGGGGAAAGCAACAGCAGCCACGCTTGTGGCACCATGTTTGGCTCTGCTCCACAGCAGGTGTGGAAAAAGAAGAGGAAAGCTTTAGTGATAAAGGTCACCATTGTAATGGGTACTGGTTCACTAATGATTTTTAGGGTAGGAAAGCACCATCCTTATATGGTTTGAACTGCACGTGACTTCAGATCCACAGGAATGTGATGACTTCTAAGATGCTCTCTGGGAAATTGCGGATGGGCAATGATTGCTGGTCTAGCCAGCAACACCTTCATCCTGCAAGTGAATATGAACGGATAGATGGTTTGTGACTGCAACAAGACTCTCGAATGGTACCTTGACTCCCTTGTGCTAAGGTCAGGGATGTCTCACAGCGGCTGTAGGGAATTCTTAAGAGCATGGGTAACAGCCAGCAGTTGTGGTACAAGTCGTTACCAACAACGAGTATTTAAAAGAAAGTGAGATCCTGCAAGAGGGATTCAGAGAATGGGAAGTATAATAAAGAGGAGGAATAATAATTTTATAATGTAGAACATAGAACTCAGAACATAGAACATGACAGCACAGTGCAGGCCATTCGGCCCACGATGTTGTACCGAGGATTTTTCTTCATTTAAAATCAACCTAACGTCCACACTCCCCTTTGACTGCTGTCCTTGTGTTTGTTCAGCAGTCGCTTAAATGTCCTTAATGTCTCTGATATTAATACCACCACTGACAGTACATTCCACGCACCCACCACACACTGTGTAACAAATCTTTTTCTGACATCTCCCTTAAACCTTCGTCCAATCACCTTAAAATGATGACCCCTCGTGACAGCCATTTCTGCCCTGGGGAAACGTCTCTGTATATCTACTCTATCGATGCCTCTCATTACCTTGTACACCTCTATGAAGTCATCTCTCTTCCTTCTTCTCTCCAGTATAAGAAGCCCGACTCACACAACCACTCTTCATAAGACAAGACAGCATCCTGATAAATCTCCTCTGCACCGTCTCGAAAGAATTTACATCCTTCCTGTAATATGGTGACCAGAACCGGAAACAATAGTCCAAATGTGGTCGAACCAGGGTTTTATAGCAGCAAAACCTCGCAGCTCTTAAACTCAATCCCTCTGTTAATGAAAGCCAAAACACCATACGCTTTATGGACAAACTTGTCACTTTGTTGGCAATTTTGAGGGATCTGTGTACATGGACCTCAAAATCCCGCTGTTCGTCAACACTACCAAGAATCATGTCTTTAACCCTGTATTCAGCATTCAACTTTGAATTTCCAAAATGAATCACTTTGCATTTATTCATGTTGAACTCCATCTGCCCCTTCTCAGCCCAGCTCTGCATCCTGATAACGACCCGTTGTAGCCTACAAAACCCCGGAAACTCTAGAACACCACCGACTTTTGTGTCATCGGCATTTTAACTTCCACCCTTCCACTGTTTCATCCAAGTCATTTATAAAACTACAAAGAACAGATGCCCAAGAACAGAGCCCTGTGGGACACCACTGGTCACCACCTTCCAGGCACTACCACTCACTGTCTTCTTTCAGCCAGCCAATTCCGTATCCAGACAGCCAAATTTCCATGTATCCCATACCTCCCAACTTTCTGAATCAGCTGACAGTTGGGAACCTTATCAAATGCCTTACTGAAATCTTTATACACCACATCTACTGATCGACATTCGTGAACTTGTCTCGTCACATCCTCAAAGAACACAATAAATTTGTGAGGCATGACCTGCCCTTCCAAAAGCCATGCTGACTATCTTTAATCAAACTAGATTTTATCCAATTGTCAAAAATTCTACTCTCAGAATCCTTCCCAGTGCCTTGCTTACCACAGATGTAAGCCTGACTGGTCTGTAATTTCCAGAGATTTCCCTACTCCCTTTATTAAAGAGAGGAACATGCGCCTCCATCCAAACATCCGGATATTTCCCTCCTCCCTTCCTTAAACAGAGGAACATTCGCCTCCCTCCAATCATCTGGAACTACTCCCATGGAGAATGAGGATGCAAAGATCGTTGCAAGAGGCACAACAATCTCATTCCTCGCTTCCTGTAGTAGCCTTGGATCTATCTGGTCTGATCCTGGGAACTTATCGATCTTGATGCTTCCCAGAAATGCCAGCACACCCATTTTGTTCATATTAATCTGTTCAAGCTGGTTTACCTGTTTCACGATGTTCTCTCTATCAAGAAAGTCATCCTCTCTGGTGAATATTGAAGTAAAAATAACCATATAGGGCTTCCCCTACTTCTTCAGATTCCAGGCACATGTTCCTTCCACTATCCCTGATCAGCCCTGCCCCCCCCCCCCCCCCCCCCCTCCGCTCCCACCTCTCTCTCTGATCATAAAGCCAAGGCTTTTTATGCCCCCTCCCAGCTCTCCTCAATCCATTTTGAGATCATTCCTAGCTACCCTACAAATCCTCTAAAGCTTTGCCAGATCCTTGTGTCCTCAACCTTAAGTAAGTTTCCTTCTTCCTCTTGATGAGAAGCTCGTTCACCTTACCATTCCCTGCCTGTCTCAGTGGGACAAAGGTATCCAACACTCACAACAAGTGCTCCTTAAACAGCCTCCACATTTCTGTTACGCATTTTCCACAGAACAATTGCTCCCAATTTATACTCCACAGCTCCTGCCTAATGACAGTATAATTTCCCCTCCCCCAATTAAATACCTTCCCATACTTTCTGTTCCTTTCCCTCTCCATGGCGAAAGTAAAGGTCACTTTCACCTATATTGTCTCTCACCGAGAGATCTGATACCTGGCCCGCCTCGTTACCTAACATCAAATGCAATAGGGCCTCCCCCAATTGGCCGATCTAAATATTTAGTCAGGAATCCTTCCTGGACACATCTGACAAAATCGGCTCCATCCAGACTATCTGCACTAAGGAGGTTCCAATCAATATTGAGGAATTTGAAGTCACCCTTAACAAAAACTCTGTTACATCTTTCCAAGATCTGCTTTCCAATCTGTTCTTCAATCTCTCTGCTGCTGTTGAGGGGTCTAAGGAAACACCTAATACAGTGACTGCCCTTTCCTGTTACTGAGTTCTACCCATACTGACTCAGCAGACAAACCTTCCTCAACAACCTCCTTTTCGGCAGCTGTGATGCACTCTCTCATTAGCAATGCTGCTCCCCCTCATCTGTTAACCCTCTCCCTGTTATTTCTAAAAGATCTAAACCCTGGAACATCCATCAACCATTCCTGCTATGTTTGCGACATGGTGACAACATCATAGTTCCAAGTACTGATCTATGTTCTAACTTCATCACTCTTATTCCTGACACTCTTTGCATTGAAACAAACACACTTTAACACATTCCTTTACCCTGTCAACTGTGTATCCTTCCTGACAGACACTCTGTATTCTATTTCTGCCTTCTCCTCTAATCTGTAGCTCTGTATCCCATCCATCTGCCAAACTAATTTAAACCCTCCCGAAGTTCTCCAGCAATCTCCCGTTCAGGACATTAGTGTCCGTCCAATTTAAGTGCAACCCTTCCTTCATTTACAGGTCTCACCTTCCCCAGAATATTCCACAATAAATCTACACATCTGAAGCCTTCCCTCCTGCACCAGCCCTGTAGTCACGTGTTTAGCTGCACTTGCTCCCTGTTCATCGCCTCACTCGCACATGACACTAGTATTAATCCTGAGGTTATTACTGTGCTCATCCTTCTTTTTAGCTACCAACCTAACTCCCTGAAATCACTATTTAGATCCTCATCCTTTTTCCTAGCTATGCCATTGGTACCAATGTGTACCATGACTTCTGGCTGGTCTCCCTGCCCCTTCAGAAACTTGTAGTCTCGATCAGAGACATCCCAGACCCTGGCACCTGGGAGGCAATATATCTTCCGGGGGTCTTGTTCGCGACCACAGAATCTCCTGTCCATTCCTCTAACTATTGACTCTCCCACCACTAGCGCTTTTTGATTCTCTCCTCTTCCCGTCTGAGCCACAGAGCCAGGCTCAGTTGCAGGGATCTGATCACTATGACTTTCCCCTAGTAGGTCAGTCTACCCCAACTCTATCCAAAACGGTATACATATTATTGAGGGGAATAGCCCTGCACTGTCTGCCTGCTCCATTTCCATTTCCTGGCCGCAATCAATCTAGCTTTTACCTGTGGGTGCCCCTTACCTGCTACATCTGACAGGAGGATCATGCAACTGCCCTAACATCCATTCCCACTGTTCTGAATTCCCAAAAAGACTATTGAAACTTACTAGTAATCTTACCAATCCGGCAGACAGAATGTTTGTTTTGGTTAATGGAGGAGGATAGGTGGGAGACACTATGTATGCAGTGTTTTGGATAAGGCAACTGCCCAAATATATTACCTCACTTACTCGGCAGTCCCGTGTCCATTCCACCTATTCATGAGGTAAGTTTTTAAAGGAGGAATTTATCTTCCCAGCAGCCCCCTGGTCCTCGCCCTCACTGCATCCACTACTGCGTCTGTATTACATCCATTAACGCTCACAACGGAACATAGGATCAGATGGATAGGTCAGTTGGGTGTGTGGGTAAAGGCTGTACGGTGGAGATCTTTAGACTTTGGATCGTTAGTGGGTGGGACTGGTACATGTCAGATGGTTCATACCTCACCGAACATGTGTCTAATGTATTTTCTTGGAGATTTGTTCGTGGTGTTGGGCAGCTTTTAAACCAATTGGCAAGGGGTTGGGAGAGAGAGGAGAAATAAATCTGGAATCATACCTTAATGCTAATTCCACCATATGTTTGTCTCTCTGGTTCTCCATATGTATTCTATATCAGGTTTTCCTGTTCCTGTACTCCACCATACAAGACTTCTACAAAAAAAAGAAGGCATTCCTGATTACCTTGGGCTCTCCCACTTTTTGTTTTTGCGATCAAGGTCCCGTTGCATCATTCCTTGCCATTTCTGGCCCTATCTTTCAAAACTCAGCTTTTCGGCCAAGAAGGTGGACACGTTGGCACGTTTTACAGTAATGTCAGGGCCTTGAAGAATCAAGTTCCAGTGCACCAGGCAGTTGTGTCTGCCTTTTATATGGCTGCCCAACCATAATTGTATAAGAGTATTTTCGGTGAGAAATGTTGAAACCAGTTGTCTAGACCTGGAGGTATTTCTCATGCATGCGAAATCGTGCTGAAATGGGAATAAACGTCACTGGCATAAACCATTGCTCCAAGCCTCCTTGGTGGTCTGGTAAGTGCACAGTTGTGAGGGTAATGTCCATGGCAGCTAGTTCTTGTGCGACTGGGTGTTCGGTGTTGGTATCTGCACTGTAGGACCTTTCCCAAGGCCTGATCATTTATCTGAGCTGTCTTACTCCTTCCATTAAAATAAGAATACTTCAGACCACCATTAATACCATGTTCATTAATTGTTTCTGCCTATTCTTTCAAGTAAATTATTCGTCTTAATCCCTGAATTTTCCTCAACCATTTTGCATGATGACCTAGTAGTCTTGTTTCCATACCCCTGCCTCAATACTTTAAGCTTAAGATTATAGGGTCACGGTAGCTCAGTGCTGAAAATGTGTTGCTGGAAAAACACAGCAGGTCAGGCAGCATCCAAGGAGCAGGAGAATAGACGTTTCAGACCTGAGCCATTCGAAGGGATCACGCCTGAAACATCGATTCTCCTGCTCCTTGGATGCTGCCTGACCTGCTGCACTTTCCCAGCAACACATTTTCAGCTCTGATCTCAAGCATCTGCAGTCCTCACTTTCTCCACGGTAGCTCAGTAGTTAGTACTACTGCCTCACAGCACCAGGAACCTGGGTTCGGTGACTGTCTGTGTGGAGTTTGCATATTCTCCCCGCGTCTGCGTGGGTCTCCTCCAAGTGCTCTGGTTTATTCCCACACTCCAAAGATGCACAGGTTAGGTGAATTGGCCCTGTGAAATTTTCCATAGTGCTCAGGGACGCTTGAGTTAGGTGCTTTAGCCGCAAGGAAGTGAGGACTGCAGATGCTGGAGATCAGAGCTGAAAATGTGTTGCTGGAAAAGCGCAGCAGGTCAGGCAGCATCCAAGGAAGAGGATAATCGACATTTCGGGTATGAGGAAAGTGTGCCAAGCAGGCTAAGATAAAAGGTAGGGAGGAGGGACTTAGGGGAGGGGCATTGGAAATGCGATAGGTGGAAGGAGGTTAAGGCGAGGGTGATAGGCCGGAGTGGGGGTGGGGACGGAGAGGTCAGAAAGAAGATTTCAGGTTAGGAAGGTGGTACTGCGTTCGAGGGTTGGGACGGAGACAAGGTGGAGGGAGGGAAAATGAGGAAACTGGAGAAGTCTGAGTTCATCCCTTGTGGTTGGAGGGTTCCTAGGCGGTGAGGCGCTCTTCCTCCAACCGTCGTGTTGCTATGGTCTGGTGATGGAGGAGTCCAAGGACCTGCATGTCCTTGGTGGAGTGGGAGGGGGAGTTGAAGTGTTGAGCCACGGGGTGGTTGGGTTGGTTGGTCCGGGTGTCCCAGAGGTGTTCTCTGAAATGTTCCGCAAGCCTGTCTCCCCAATATAGAGGAGGCCACATAGGGTGCAGCGGATGCAGTAAATGATGCGTGTGGAGGTGCAGGTGAATTTGTGGCGGATATGGAAGGATCCCTTGGGGCCTTGGAGGGAAGTAAGGGGAAGGTGTGGGCGCAAGTTTTGCATTTCTTGCAGTTGCAGGGGAAGGTGCTGGGAGCGGAGGTTGGGTTGGTGGGGGATGTGGAACTGACGAGTGAGTCACGGAGGGAGTGGTCGTTTTGGAACGCTGATAGGGGAGGGGAGGGAAATATATCCTTGGTGGTGGGGTCCATTTGGAGGTGGCGGAAATGACGACGGATCATACAATGTGTATGGAGGTTGGTCGGGTGGTAGGTGAGGACCAGTGTGGTTCTGCCCTGTTGGTGATTGGAGGGGCGGGGCTCAAGGGCGGAGAAGCAGGAAGTGGAGGAGATGCGGTGGAGAGCATCATCAATCACGTCGGGGGGGAAATTGCGGTCCTTGAAGAAGGAGGCCATCTGGGTTGTTCGATATTGGAACTGGTCCTCCTGGGAGCAGATGCGGCGGAGACGAAGGAATTGGCAATATGGGATGGCGTTTTTACAGGGGGCAGGGAGGGAGGAGGTGTAGTCTAGGTAGCTGTGGGAGTCGGTCGGTTTATAGTAAATGTCCGTGTTGATTCGATCGCCCGAGATAAAAATGGAGAGGTCGAGGAAGGGGGAGCGGGGAGTCTGAGACGGTCCAGGTGAATTTGAGGTCAAGGTGGAAGGTGTTGGTAAAGTGGATGAATTGTTCAACCTCCTCGTGGGAGCACGAGGCAGCGCCGATACAGTCATCGATGTAGTGGAGGAAAAGGTGGGGGATGATGCCAGTGTAGCTGCGGAAGATTGACTGTCCTACATATCCAACGAAGAGGCAGGCATAGCTGGGGCCCATGCGGGTGCCCATGGTTACACCTTTGGTTTGGAGGAAGTGGGAGAATTGGAAAGAGAAGTTGTTCAGGGTGAGGACCAGTTCAGTTAGTCGAAGGAGGATGTCAGTGGAAGGGTACTGGTTGGTTCGGCGGGAAAGGAAGAAGCGGAGGGCTTTGAGATTTCGTAATGGGGGATGGAGGTGTACAGGGACCTGATGAAGATAAGGCGTTGGGGACCGGGGAAGCGAAAATCATGGAGGAGATGGAGGGCGTGGGTGGTGTCCCGAACGTAGGTGGGGAGTTCTTGGACTAAGGGGTTGCAGAGATGAATTCGGTGGGGCAGGAGCAAGCTGAGACAATGGGTCGGCCGGGGCAGTCAGGTTTGTGGATTTTGGGCAGGAGGTAGAAACGGGTGGTGCGGGGTTGTGGGACTATGAGGTTGGAGGTGGTGGATGGGAGATCCCATGAGGTGATGAGGTTATGGATGGTCTGGGAGATGATGGTTTGGTAGTGGGAGGTGGGGTCATGGTCAAAGGGGCAGTAGGAGGAGGTGTCCACAAGCTGGCGTTTAGCCACAGCAATATTAAGATCGGTGCGCCAAACTACTACCGTGCTTCCCTTGTCTGCCAGTTTGATAGTGAGGTTGTTGTTGGAACGGAGGGAGTGGAGGGCTGCACATTCCGAGGGTGAGAGGTTGGAGTGGGTGAGCGGGGTGGACAGGTTGAGGTGGTTAATGTCGCGGCGGCAGTTGGCTATGAAGAGATCGAAGGCGGGTAAGAGGCCAGCACGGGGTGTCCAGGTGGATGGGGTGTGTTGGAGGTGGGAGAAGGGGTCGTCAGAGGGTGGGCGGGAATCTTGGTTGAAGAAGTAGGCGCGGAGGTGAAGGCAGCGGAAGAATTGTTCAATGTCACGCCGCGTGTTGAACTCGTGATGGAGATCAGCGTGGAGACGGAGACGCATGCGGCGAGTGATGTCACTGGGGGCGGAAGTGGCTGCGGCGATGGCAGAAACAGTGTTCCCGATGGCCATGGGCCCGCGGAGGCCGCAAATCTGTCGGCGATGGTCTTCCTGGCGATCGTGGAGACAGTTTTCTAGGCGGTGATCGTGGAGGCTGTATGGTCGGTGGGGGCGGAAGTGACGTCATAGTCCACGGTGGCGGTTGCTGCAGCGGCGGCATGGTTAACGCCGCCTGATTGATACCGGAGGCCGATGGAAGATTCTGGAATGGTTGAGGAATCTGGAGTGTTGGGGTAAGTCTATGAAAGTTTTTGGTACTTACTGTCTTTAATTTCTGATATGGCTAGGAAGAACTGTTTGTTTAGTTTATGGATCCTTCTGTGGATGAAGAACAGTAGAGGTCCTTTACAGGTCTGTGACAGTGTTGTCCTGAGCTGGGGTAGGTCTAATTGCAGGGAATGTAGGAAGCGGCGCATGGCTGCAAACGTGGAGCGGAGGATCCGGAGGGAGGTCTGTTGTTGGAGGCTTCGGATTTGTTGTGGGTACTGGTTGTCCTGGTTGGGTCCAAGTTTTGTTGGTCTGAATGTAGTCCGGAGTCCGTGCGGGGTCAGTCGGTTCCATAGGCAGGTGCTGAGGAAGGAGATGTGGTTGTAGTAGTGAGTCTGTTTGAGAATGTGGCTGAAGAGCTTCGGGGCAGAGGAGATGACCTGGGGTGTGCAGTGAGAGAGGGACTCACTGAAATCCTTGTAGAGGGAGGAAGAGAGCTTCTTCAAAGAAGGCATCCTTGCAAGAGGATTCGCAATAGGTTAAAATCTTCTCGGAGAAAGTAAAGACTGCAGATGCTGGGGAACAGAGCTGAAAATGTGTTGCTGGAAAAGCGCAGCAGGTCAGGCAGCATCCAAGGAGCAGAACAATCGACGTTTCGTGCATGAGCCCTTCTTCAGGAATGAGGAGGGTGTGCCAAGCAGACTAAGATAAAAGATAGGGAGGAGGGACTTGGGGGAGGGGCGTTGGAAATGTGACAGGTGGAAGGAGGTTAAGGTGAGGGTGATAGGCCGGAGTGGGGGTGGGGGCGGAGAGGTCAGGAAGAAGATTGCAGGTTCGGAAGGTGGTGCCCTTCATCGCCAGACCATAGCAACACGACGGTTGGAGGAAGAGTGCCTCATCTTCTGCCTAGGAACCCTCCAACCACAAGGGATTTCTCCAGTTTCCTCATTTCCCCTCCCCCCACCTTGTCTTAGTCCCAACCCACGAACTCAGCACCACCTTCCTAACCTGCAATCTTCTTCCTGACCTCTCCGCCCCCACCCCCACTCCGGCCAATCACCCTCACCTTAACCTCCTTCCACCTATCGCATTTCCAACGCCCCTCCCCCAAGTCCCTCCTCCCTACCTTTTATCTTAGCCTGCTTCGCACACCCTCCTCATTCCTGAAGAAGGGCTCATGCCCGAAACGTTGATTCTCCTGCTCCTTGGATGCTGCCTGACCTGCTGTGCTTTTCCAGCAACACATTTTCTGTTTTAGCCCGAAGTAATGCAGAGTAATAGGCTTGGGGAATGGGACTGGGTGGGATGCTCTTTGGAGGGTTGGTGTGGACTTGTTGGACTAAATGGCCTGCTTCAGCAGCCCATAAAGTCCACGTCGGGTTCTCTGAAAATTAACCCACTCCCTTACTCCATCACCATAAACCTGCATTGCTAATTGTGAATCCATCTAGATTTGGGCGGTTGGAGGTGCTGCAGAGGCCCACGACAATGTCAACAAGGTAACCCCTTGGGGCATGTTTATCTAACACAAGATGACCAAAAGGATTTGACAGTTACATACTGATGTTCGCAGTATGACTTGTCTCCATGTCGATATACTCACGGAATATAGGGAGAACTGGATATTTAGATACAGAACTGGCTCAAAGGTAGAAGACAGAGGGTGGTGGTGGAGGGTTGTTTTTCAGACTGGAGGCCTGTGACCAGTGCAGTGCCACAAGGATCGGTGCTGGGTCCTCTACTTTTTGTCATTTACATAAATGATTTCGATGTGAGCATAAGAGGTACAGTTAGTAAGTTTGCAGATGAGACCAAAATTGGAGGTGTAGTGGACAGCGAAGAGGGTTACCTCAGATTACAACAGGATCTTGATCAGATGAGCCAAAGGACTGTGAAGTGACAGATCAAATTTAATTCAGATAAATGTGAGGAGCTGCATTTTGGGAAAGCAAATCTTAGCAGGACTTAGACATTTAATGGTAAGGTCCTAGGAAGGGTTGCTGAATAAAGAGACTTTGGAGTGCTGATTCATAGCTCCTTGAAAGTGGAGTCGCAGGTAGATAGGATAGTGAAGAAGGCGTTTGGTATGCTTTCCTTTATTCGTCACAGTATTGAGTACAGGAGTTGGGAGGTCATGTTGCGGCTGTACGGGACATTGGTTCAGCCACTGTTGGAATATTGCGTGCAATTCTGGTCACTTTCCTATCAGAAAGGTGTTGTGAACCTTGAATGGGTTCAGAAAAGATTAACAAAGATGTTGCCAGGTTGGAGGATTTTTTCTATAGGGAGAGGCTGAACAGGCTGGGGCTGTTTTCCCTGGAGCATCGGAGGCTGAGGGGTGACCTTACAGAGGTTTTCAAAACAATGAGGGACATGGATAGGATCAATAGACAAAGTCTTTTCCCTAGGGTGAGGGAGTCCAGAACTAGAGGGCATAGGTTTCCAGTGAGAGAGGAAAGATATAAAAGAGACCTAAGGGGCAACTTTTTCACACAGAGGGTGGTACGTGTATGGAATGAGCTGCCAGAGGAAATGGTGGAGGCTGGTACAATTGCAACATTTAAAAGGCTTTTGGATGGGTATATAAATGGGAATGGTTTTGGAGGGATATGGACCGGGTGCTGGCAGGTGGGACTAGATTGGGTTGGGATATCTGATCGGCATGGACGGGTTGGACCGAAGGGTCTTTTTCCATGCGGTACATCTCTATGACTCTCTGACTCAAAATGAGGTGCTTGTACACAGACAGTTCTAAACTTATAAGCATTAAAATTAAGGACAATTTTGTCAGGCCTACTTTAGCCACAATTCTAAGCTTGTGTCTGAGTAAAAGGTAGAAGGAAAGGTTTTGCCTACCAGCATTCTGAACTGCTTACACAATTGTAGAAATCAAAAGTGTCTTCGATCACAGTGTGTACCAAATGGCTAAACATGGTTAAGAGAAGATTTGACAATAACAATTTACTTAAGTGTGGGTGTTTATTAACATAGAATATTCCAGCACAGAACAGGCCCTTCAGCCCTCGATGTTGTGCTAAACTTTGAAGCCAATTTGAAACTCATCTAACCTACACTAATCCATTCTTGTCCTTATGCCTATCCAATGATTATTTGAATGCCATGAAAGTTGGCGAGTCCACTACCGTTGAGGGCAGAGCGTTCCACACCCCTGCTACTCTCTGAGTAAAGAAACTACCTCTGGCATCTGTCCTGTATTTATCACCCCTCAATTTAAAGCTCTGTCCCCACGTGCTATCCTCGCCATGCAAGGAAAAAGGTTCTCACTGTCCACCTCATCTAACCCTCTGATTATCTTATATGTCTCAAATAATTCACCTCTCAACCTTCTTCTCTCTAATGAAAACAGCCTCAAGTCCCTCAGCCTTTCCTCGTAAGACCTTCCCTTCACACCAGACAACATCTTAGTAACTCTCCTCTGAACCCTTTCCAAAGTTTCCACATCCTTCCCATAATGCGGTGACCAGAACTATAAGCAATACTCCAAGTGCAGCGGCTCCAGAGTTTTCTGCAGCTGCAGCATGACCTCATGGTTTCGAAACTCAATCCCTCTATTAATAAAAGCGAACACACCGTATGACTTCTTAACATCCCTATCAACCCAGGAGGTAACTTTCAAGGATGGACATCGGGATCTCTATGCTCATCTACACTACCAAGAATCCTACCATTAGCCTAGTACTCTGCATTCGTATTACTCCTTCCAAAGTGCATCAGCTTACACCTTTCCACATTGAACTCCATTTGCCACCTCTCAGCTCAGCTCTGCAGCTCATCTACGTCCCTCTGTAACCTCTAACATCCTTCCGCATTATCCACACTCTGCTGACCTTAGTGTTATCCGCACATTTACTAACCCACCCTTTTACACCCACATACGGGTCATTTATAACAATGTCAAACAGCAGTGGACCTAAAACAGATCCTTGCAGTACACCACTAGTAACTGAACGGCTGGGTGAATATTCCCCATCAACCACCACCCTCTCTCTTTTCATAGCTAACCAATTTCTGATCCAAACTGCTAAATCACCCTCAATCCCATGCTTCCATATTTTGTGCAATAGCATATCATGAGGAGCCTTATCAAATTTGAAACTTTATTGCTGGAACAGCACAGCAGGTCAGGCAGCATCCAGGGAACAGGAGATTCGACGTTTCGGGCACAGGCCCTTCTTCAGCCTTATCAAATGCCTTACTGAAATCCATAATCACCCCATCAACCATTTTACTCTCATCCACCTGTTTGGTCACCTTTTCAAAGAACTCAATAAGGTTTATGAGGCACAGACGAAAGTGAGGATTGGGGATTCTGGAGATCAGAGTCGAGATGAGAGTGGTACCGGAAATGCACAGCAGGTCCGAGGAGCAGGAAAATCGGCATTTCAGGTAAAAGCCCTTCATCAGGAATGAGGAAAATTATGAGGCACAACCCTTCACAAACCGTGTGGACTGGCCCTAATCGACTTGTTCCTTTCTAGATGATTATAAATCCTATCTCTTATAACCCTTTCCAATACTTTATCTCTAGTAGGTCAGGTGAATTGCAGGTCAGGTGAATTGGCCATTCTAAATCTCCCATGGTGTTAGATGCTTTAGTTTAGGGAGGGTGGGTGACTCTTTGGAGGGTCAGTGTGGACTTGTTGGGTCAAAGGGCTTGTTCCCACACTGTAGGGAATCTAATCTAGTATCTGTCTCATTCTTGGACACAGGCATCACTATTAAGGAATGCACCTCAGCACCTCACTCTACCGCAAACCCACAAATAGCCTCACCATGCTGCAATTCTTCAGCTTCCACCGGAAACATATTAAAACTACCATCCCCTATGGACAAGCCTTACGCATGCATAGGATCTGTTCAGTTGAGGAGGAATATCACGGGCACTTCAAAGTACTCAAGGATACTCTCATAAGAATGGATACAATGCTCAACTCATCAACCACCAGTTCCGACCTGCCACAGCACGAAACTGTAATGACCTCCTCAGGAGATACACACAAGCTGCAACCGACAGGGTACCATTTGTTGTCCAGTAATTTCCAGGAGCTGAAAAACTATGTCACGTTCTTCTGCCTGCAACACATTATCAATCTTAGCAGGACTCCTCACTAAGATTTTCCCCACACCTCCACTTCTCGCCTTCAAACAACTACCAAACCTCAAATAGTTCATTGTTCGCAGTAAAATGTCCCACTTTCAGGACAATACCATACAACCTCATCACGATAGATGCTGCAAGATGTGTCAGAATGTCAACTCGGATACCACCATTATGCGTGGAGACACCTCCCACCATGTACGTGGCAGGTACTCATGTGACCCAGCCAACGTTGTCTATCTCATATGCTGCAGACAAGGATGCCGAGAGGCATGGTACATTGGCGAGACCAAGCAGAGGCTACGGCAACTGATGAATGGACACCGCAGAACAATCAACAGAGAGGAGGGTTTTCTCCGAGTCCGAGAACACTTCAGCGGTCTGGGACATTCGACCTCGGACAATCGGGTGACCATCCTCCAAGGCGGACTTCAGGACAAGCAAACGCAAAGTGGCCGAGCAGAGGCTGATAGCCAAGTTCGGTACTGATGGGGATGGCCTCAAATGGGACTTGGGTACATGTACTGCACGTCCGCGCACATAGACATACACACATGCACGTGCACACACACAGACACACACACCTACAGACCCATACACTCTCGCACAAGCTCTCTCTCATACACTCACACATACACTCTCACACTCACATATACTCTCTCATAGACATGCATAGCTCCCCCACCACGTACACACATCCACATGCAAACACACACATATAAATTTGTGGGGTGAATTTGTACGTGTAGAATTAAACTTTACTTTGCTCAAAAACTGAATGAATCCATGTAAGATTCTGTCAATCCCTTTTTTACATTAGAATCAGTCTTAACATTGGGGCACAGACAGCCTCACACTGACACGTCGCACCTTCAATGCATTATCTGGGCTGGCACTAAACCTATTGTTGAATCTCACTTGAGAATGCAACTTTAAATAAGCTCGTGAATTTACATATGAAAGAACTGAAACCAACATGGTCATTCTAAAGGTTGAGAGACTTAACAAACAATCCAGGTCTTTTTCAATATATAATTTCAGTTACAACACACTGTAGACTTTTGCTATAAATTCTGTGCCCTATGATTTTATACTCCACAACCACCAAATGAAGGAGCATGAAAGTTGTGCTTCCAAATACACGTCTTGGTCTATAATCTGGTGGTGTGTGATGTTTAACTTTGTTCTATAATTACCTGGGTTGTCTCTACTCCCCTTCTAGAACAAGGGGACAACATTTCTATCCTCCAGTCTTCTGGCACTATTCCTGTAGACAATGACGACATAAAGATCAAAACCAAAGGTTCAGCAATCTCCTCTCTGACTTCCCACAGAATTCGGGGATAAATCCCATCTGGCCCAGGGGTCTTATCTATTTTTACACTCTCCAGAATTGCTAACACCTCTGCCTTGTGAACCTCAATCCCGTCTAGTCTCGTAGCCAATATCTCAGTAGTTTTCTCAGCAACGTTGTCTTTTTCTAATTGTGAAAAGTATTCACTTAGCACTTCCCCTATCTCCTCTGACATCATGCAGAACTTCTAACTGCTGTATTTGATTGCCCCTAATCTTACTCCAGACATTATTTTATTCCCAATATACCTATAGACACCCTTGATCCTATCCACCAACAACTTCTCATGTCACCTCGTGGCTCTTATTAAGTAATAATAATGATCTTAGTCAGAGTAGTAAAAGGAAAATAAATGAAAAGCAACAAGTCGCAGACGCTGCTGCCCATCGGGGTCCTCTCAATCGATGGCTCACCTGCAGGATTAGCTTTGGTCCTGGCACCTTTCCTCATCCTGGCATAAGGTAAAGTCCAACTTTTGAAATAAAACAGTCTCTGTCTCTCATACAGTGTAAAAAACAGCCAACACAGAAAACAGCTTCAGAACAAATCCAAATTGCAGGTGCTATCTTCAGCCCTTTAAGGAATGTTCACATGAATCATTCAATGTCATCGTTACCTTTCCCAGCTTATTTTCGAGTTTTTCCCCTTCCCGAGTTGAACCCTCTACATGACGAAGGTTTCCTGAATGTATTTAACAAATTTCACGCCATCTAAGTCCTTAACGCAATGGAACTGTTGATGATAGTTGACAGTGCACGTTACAATTGCAAATCAGTGATAGCTGCACGAGAATGTATAGTGAGATTTTATAACCTACACCAGAAAATTAAAAATGGCAATAAAATTAACCATCATCAACATGAATAATATAAAAATAGGGTATATCATCAGATTAATGACCACAGTGGCCTATTTCGTGAGATTGGGTACAGCAGTTGCCAAATGACAAATCATTCGCAGCAGCTTCCATCCGTTCTAAAGTCACATGGTTCTACAAGGTCAGTGGTTTGAGGGTAATAAGGAATGTGGAACATCTAATGGATCCCACTGTCTTCAGCCCATTGTTACACCTGTTGACCAGAAAAGTGTGAGGCAGTGTCCGGTCGTATTTCTGATGGTTCACTATAGTAGAATATCAACTGTTCTAGTCCCTGAACAGTGTTATTCCGATTTGTTTTGGTCGTTGGGAAAGCTAATGTTAGCCCACTGCAAGTGTCCACAATGGTTAGCAGACACTGTAACTGTTGTAATAGTAATGAGCCATCATAGTCAATCTGCCAGATTTGAGCAGGATGATCCCATTTGATTTGTGCATTTGGCTTTTTTGGCAGTGATTTTTTTTTTACCTCTTGTCACAGCTCACACTGTCAAAAAGTCTCAATTTTGCTCATGGAGTTGAAGTATTAGAGTTACTTCCAGTTTTAAAGCAAGGTCTAGTGGGCTTTATCAAATTTAAAGAAAACTGAGTGAGGTCAATTATTTGATTAGAACGCAACATAGAAGGGAAACTCACACAGAGTTTGTTACGTGATTTTGCTCAAATGTATTTTGATGGGGAAGAATACCAAATGGAAAATATGTTAATTTTTATAACACAACGTGAAGAACCAAACTCAGAAGATACCGATTTTGGCATTCGTGGATTTAGGCAAGAAGGAAGTTCTCAGAAACTGGAATAAATTGTTGTGTTAAGCTCCATAGGAAAATCAACATGACCAAAAGGAGCTAAGACAATCCCATGGCTCCCTCTGTGGCATTAAACTGGGAAGTACTAGAGAAATTGTGCATGAAGTAGATATAGGAAGTGATTTTCCAACGAAACAACATCCTTACAGACATAACTCTAGACAGCGAATGATATTACAGCTTTCATGTCACCAAATGGACTTTGCCAGTTTAAAGTCTAGCAATTTGATATGAAAATTGCAGATGACACAAAGATTGTTGGAGTAGCAGAAAGTTTACAGATGACACGACGATTGGTGGAGTAGCAGAAATCATAAGAGACTATCAAAGAATACAAAAGGTATAGATAGACTGGAGAGTTGGGTGGAAAAGTGGCAGATGGATTTCAGTCCTGACACATGTGAGATGATGCATTTAGGCAAGTCTGTTTCCAGAGCGAATTATACAATGAACGGAACAGCCTTGGGAAAAGTTGATGGGCAGAGAGATCTGGGAGTGCAGGTCCATTGTACCCTGAAGGTTGCTGCACAAGTAGATAGAGTAGTCAAGAAGGCATATAGTATGTTTGGCTTCATTGGAGGGGTATTGAGTATAAGAGCTGGCAAGTCATGTTTAAATTGTACAGGACATTGGTTCGGCCGCATTGAGAATACTGTGTACAATTCTGGTCGCCACATTACCAAAAGGATGTGTGCACTTTGGAGAGGGTGCAGAGAAGGTTTACGAGGATGTTGCCTGGTATGGAAGGTGCTAGCTATGAATAGAGGTTGAGTAGGTTAGGTTTATTTTCACTAGAAAGAAGGAGGGGGGACCTGACTGAGGTTTACAAAATCATTAAAGGTGTAGACAGAGAGGATAGAAACAAGCGTTTTCCCAGCGTGAAGGATTCAATAATGAGAGGTCACGCTTTCAAGATGAGAAGTGGAAAGTTTAAGGGAGATACACGCGGCAAGTACTTCACACAGAGTGTAGTGGGCGTTTGGAACGCGTTGCCTGCAGAGGTGGTAGAGGCAGGCACAGTAGATTAATTTAAGATGCCTCTGGACAGATGCATGAGTAGTTGGGAGCAGAGGGATCCAATGCTTAGGAATTGACCAACAGGGTTTGACAGTACATTTGGTTGGCTCAAGCTTGGAGGGCCGAAGGGCCTGTTCCTGGGCTAGACATTTTCTTTGATATTTTTGTTCTTTGAAAAGTGCAACAGCCACATTTCAAAGATTAACTATTTCAGTAATTTTGGAATTAATCGATCATATGGTGGACATCGATCATCTGGTGATTTTTGGTCACAGATGGAAGGAACATTTGGAGCATCTGGCAGAATTGTTCAATCAACGTCAGGAGACATGTTAGGTGATAGATCTGGCTAAGAATGAATTCACAAAAACCCAAGTCACATTCTTTGGTCATACATCTGGACAGGGATAGATCGTCCACTAGGATGTGAAAACAAATCTTACTGAAGTTTTCCCTATACCGTTCATAAAGATGTTAGTACTATAATTCCTGAACTTGAGTTACTTTTTCTTTGCTGGAAATTTATTATTAAACTTTAACAGTGTGGTTGCTACATGGACTGTCTTTTTGAAGAAGTGCAGACATTTTCAGTGGATGAATGAATCTGAGGAGGAATTTCAAGGGCTAAAATCTATGTTTCCCACGGCCACTATGTGATGATGATGCAAAACCATTCAAGGTGTCCATTGATGTGGGTGACATGAGTGTTGGTACTATCATCTTACAAGAGGATGGTAAGAGCATAAAGAGATCTTTTATGTATCTTTGCAAAAACAATTGAATGTTATTGAAAAAAAATCCACCGTTGACAAAGAGACCTTGTGTTTGGTCTCAGTGTTGCAAGTTTCCAACATTTAGATTGCCAGTTATGAGTCTCAGTTGATCCTGAGTATACTGAGGAAAATATTAAGAATAAGAGTACCAGACTATCTGGATGACATTCTTTAGTCACAACCGGTCCATTTGAAAATGACACATGTGGCAGGATGAGAGAACATAATAGCTATCACATCATCACAACTTTAATGTAGGAATTTATAGGTGTTCAGTGAGAAAAGAAATGGACAGACCTGGACTGTACTAATAAATGTTTACATGCTTGGAGTTCGGATTATATGCTTTGTGTGCTGCTTCTCTTTCAGAAAAATATTGTCACAGTGGCACCAAATTGCCTCCTTCAGACAGGCCATTGGCAAACAACTTTTGAGTTCTGCCTGAGTGCTTTTTTTTAAACAATAACACTGAAGAATAATTAATAGTGGGCTCAGGGCCAAACAGATGCAGGAAGGTCTTTAGTTTGGTCGTTAGTGAGAAGGTTTTTGCTAGCTGCTGAGCTAAATGCTCGTGTTCCCGCTTGCTAGAGTGAAGTCGTGGACAATGAGAACTCCTTGTAAAAATCAAAAAGGGCAGATTGTTGCTTTTGTTTCGACTGAAGAGAGACAATGCATGAGACAATTAAACATTTTACTGTATTGTATTTTTGGTGAAGGTTGTGTTCATGGGATGCTTCCTATATTGGAACAATTGAGAACTGGTACTTCAATAATATATTAACTTAGCGAGTTTTAGAAGATTTGTAGCTCAGGTTGAGGTTCTAAATGTAGATTTGCTACATGAGCTGGGATGTTCAATTTCAGATGTTTCGTCACCCTACTAGGTAACATCTTCAGTGGGCCTCAGGCGAAGCAGTATACATGATTCCTGCTTTCTATTTATATGTTTGGGTTTCTTTGGTCGGTGATGTTATTTCCTGTGATTCTGTCATTTCCTGTGGTGACGTCACTTCCTGTTCTTTTATCAGGGGTGGTAGATGGGGTCGAACTCAATGTGTTTGTTGATAGAGTTGCTGTTGGAATGACATGCTTCGAAGCATTCTCGTGTGTGTCCCTGTTTGGCTTGTCCTAACATTGATGTGTTGTCCCAGTCGAAGTGGTGTCCTTCCTTATTTGTATGTAAGGATACTAGTGAGAGAGGGTCATGTCGTTTTGTGGCTAATTGGTGTTCATGTATCCTAGTGGCTAGTCTTCTGCCTGTTTGACCAATGTAGTGTTTCTTACAGCTCTTGCACGGTATTTTGTAAATGACATTAGTTTTGCTTGTTGTCTGTCCAGAGTCTTTCAAGTTCATTAGGTGCTGTTCTGATGGGTTTGTAGGCTACCATGATGCCAAGGGGTCTGAGTAGTGTGGCAATTCTCTTAGAACAAGAGAAGTCAAGAAAGACAACTGTACCAATGAGGCAGAAAACTCGGAAAGGGATCATGCTGTAAAGTTGAGTGAAATAGGGGTTGATGGGAAGGGTGAGACCAGTAACAAATTAAAAATACTATACATGAATGCACGAAGCATGAGAACTAAGATGGATGAGCTTGAGGCTCTTTTGGAAATTGGCAGATACGATATTGTGGGGATAACTGAGACGTGGCTTCAAGTGGACAGGACCTGGGAAATGAATATTAAAGGCTACACGTGCTATCGTAAGGACAGACTGATGGGCAGAGGGGGTGGGGTGGCCTTGTTGGTAAGGGAGGGTATTCAGTCCCTTGCACAGGGGGACGTGGAGTCAGGGGATGTAGAGTCAGTGTGGATAGAGCTGCGAAATACTAAGGGTAAAAAAAACCCTCTTGGGAGTCATCTACAGGCCCCCAAACAGTAGTCTGGATGTCGGATGTAAGTTGAATCAGGAGCTGAAATTGGCCTGTTGTAAAGATGTTACTACAGTTGTTATGGGGGATTGTGACATGCAGGTAGACTGGGAGAATCAGGATGGTACTGGACCTCAAGAAAGAGACTTTGTGGAGTGCCTCAGAGATGGATTCTTCGAGCAGCTGGTGCTGGAGCCGACCAGGGAGAAGGCAATTCTGGATCTGGTATTGTGTAACGAACCAGAATTGGTCAGTGACCTCGAAGTGAAGGAGCCATTGGGAAGTAGTGACTATAATACAATAAGCTTCAATCTGCAATTTGAGAGGGAGAGGGTACAATCGGAAGTGACAATATTTCTGTTGAATAAGGGGAACTATGGAGCCATGAGGGAGGAGCTGGCCAAAGTTCAATGGTGCAATACCTTAGCAGGGATGACCGTGGAGGAACAATGGCGGATATTTCTGTGTAAATGCAGAAGTTGCAGGATCAGTTCATTCCTAAAAGGAAGAAAGATCCCAGGAGGAGGCAGGGGCGGCCGTGGCTGACGTGGGAAGTTAAGAAACATATAAAGTTAAGAGAGAAAAAGTATAACATAGCAAAGATAAGTGGGAAAACTGAGGACTGGGAAGCTTTTAAAGAGCAACAGAGGATTACTAAGAAGGAAATACGCAGAGGAAAAAATGAGGTACGAAGGTAAATTGGCCATTAATATAAAGGAGGATAGTAAAAGCTTTTTTAGGTATGTGCAAGGCAAAAGAAAATGGTTAGGACTAAAATTGGGCCCTTGAAGACAGAAAGAGGGGAATATATTACGGGGAACAAAGAAATGGCAGAGGAATTAAATGGGTACTTCAGATCTGTGTTCACTGGGGAAGACACAAGCAATCTCCCTGAGGTAACAGTGGCTGAAGGACCTGAACTCAAGGGAATTAATATTTGCCAGGATTTGGTGTTGGAGAGACTGTTAGGTCTGAAGGTTGATAAGTCTCTGGGGCCTGATGGTCTACATTCCAGGGTACTGAAGGAGGTGGCTCGGGAAATCGTGGATGCGTTGGTGATTATTTTCCAGAGTTCGATAGATTCAGGGCCGGTTCCTGAGGATTGGAGGGTGGCTAATGTTATACTACTTTTTAAGAAAGGTGGGAGAGAGAAAGCAGGAAATTATAGACCAGTTAATCTGACCTCAGTGGTGGGAAAGATGCTGGAGTCTATTATAAAGGATAAAATTACGGCACATCTGGATAGTAGTAACAGGATAGGACAGAGTCAGCATGAATTTATGAAGGGGAAATCATGCTTGACTAATCTTCTTGAATTGTTTGAGGATGTAATTCTGAAGATTGATGAGGGAGATCCAGTAGATGTAGTGTACCTGGACTTTCAGAAAGCTTTTGATAAAGTCCCACACAGGAGGTTAGTGAGTAAAATTAGGGTGCATGGCATTGGGGGCAAAGTACTAGATTGCATTGAAAATTGGTTGGCTGATAGGAAACAAAGGGTAATGATAAACGGCTCCAATTCGGAATGGCAGGCAGTGACCAGTGGGGTACCGCAGGGATCAGTACTGGGACCGCAGCTTTTTACAATATATATTAATGATATAGAAGAAGGTATTAGTAATAACATTAGCAAATTTGCTGATGATACAAAGCTGGGTGGCAGGGTGAAATGTGATGAGGATGTTAGGAGATTACAGGATGACCTGGACAGGTTAGGTGAGTGGGCATATGCATGGCAGATGCAGTTTAATGTGGATAAATTTATGGTTATCCACTTTGGTGGCAAGAACAGGAAGGCAGATTACTACCTAAATGGAATCAGTTTAGGTAAAGGGGCAGTACAGAGAGATCTGGGTTTTCTTGTACACCAGTCAAAGAAGGCAAGCATGCAGGTACAGCAGGTAGTGAAGAAGGCTAATAGCATGCTGGCCTTCATAACAAGAGGAATTGAGTATAGAAGCAAAGAGGTGCTTCTGCAGCTGTTCAGGGCCCTGGTGAGACCACACCTGGAGTACGGCGTGCAGTTCTGGTCTCCAAATTTGAGGACATTCTGGCTATTGAGGGAGTGCAGCGTAGGTTCACGAGGTCAATTCCTGGAATGGTGGGATTACCTTACACTGAAAGACTGAAGCGACTGGGCTTGTATACCCTTGAGTTTAGAAGACTAAGAGGGGATCTGATTGAGACGTATAAGATTATGAAAGGATTGGACACTCTGGCAGCAGGAAACATGTTTCTGCTGATGGGTGAGTGCCGAACCAGAGGACACAGCTTAACAATAAGGGGTAGACCATTTAGGACAGAGATGAGGAGAACCTTCTTCACCCAGAGAGTGGTGGCTGTGTGGATTGCTCTGCTCTGCATTGTTCCTGTTCTGCAATGTGTGTCGGCTCATTAAAATAATGTGCTGATGCTGCTTCATTTGTGGATGTTGGGATGATTGCTTCTTTCGTTAAATATTTAGTCCATATGTGTTGTTTTCCTGTAGACGCTGGTTTGAAGTTGCCCATTGGCTATTCGCTCTACTGTGACATTAGGAATGGCAGTTTGATGTTGTTTTCCTCCTCTTTAGTGAATTTCCTGCCATTAAGGGTATTATTGATGGTCTTAAAGGTTTCCTCTGTGGGAGGCTATAGAAGTGCTTTTTGGGTGTCTTGTTAAGATATTTGTATCATTGATAGTCACAGGAAGACTGGAAACTGGCTAACGTGGTTCCACTGTTTAAGAAAGGTGGTAAGGACAAGCCGGAAACTATAGACCAGTAAGCCTGACGATTGTGGTGGGCAAGTTGTTAGAGAGAATCCTGAGGGACCGGATGTACATGTATTTGGAAAGGCAAGGACTGATTAGGGATAGTCAACATGGCTTTGTGCGTGGCAAATCATGTCTCACAAACTTGATTGAGATTTTTGAAGAAGTAACAACGAGGATTGATCAAAGGCAGAGAGGTGGATGTGATCTGTATAGACTTCAGTGAGGCGTTCAACAAGGTTCCCCATGGGAGGCTGATTAGCAAGGTTAGATCCCACGGAATACAGGGAGAACTAGCCAGTTGGATACAGAACTGGTTCAAAGGTAGAAGACAGAGGGTGGTAGTGGAGGGTTGTTTTTCAGACAGGAGGCCTGTGACCAGTGGAGTGCCACAAGGATCGATGCTGGGTCCTCTACATTTTGTCATTTACATAAATGATTTGGATGTGAGCATAAGAGGTACATTTAGCAAGTTTGCAGATGAGACCAAAATTGGAGGTGTAGTGGACAACGAAGAGGGTTACCTCAGATTACAACAGGATCTTGATCAGACGGGCCAATGGGCTGAGAAGTGCAGATGGAGTTTAATGAAGAAAAATGTGAGGTGCTGCACTTTGGGAAAGCAAATCTTAGCAGGACACATACACTTAATGGTAAGTTCCTAGGGAGTGTTGCTAAACAAAGAGACCTTGGAGTGCAGGTTCAGAACTCCTTGCAAGAGGAGTCGCAGGTAGATAGAATAGTGAAGAAGACATTTGGTATGCTTTCTTTTATTGGTCAAAATATTGAGTACAGGTGTTGGGAGATCATGTTGCGGCTGTTCAGAACATTGGTTAGCCCACTGTTGGAATATTATGTGCAATTCTGGTATCCTTCATATCGGAAAGATGTTGTGAAACTTGAAAGGGTTCAGAAAAGATTTACAAGGATGGTGCCAGTTTGGAGGATTTGAGCTATAGGGAGAGTCTGAACAGGCTGGGGCTGTTTCCCCTGGAGCATCGGAGTCTGTGGTCTACAAAATTATGAGGGGCATGGATAGGGTAAATAGGCAAAGTCTTTTCCCTTGGGCCGGGGAGAAGAAGGATGTGCTGAAAAGCTTGATAAACATAATGATAGATAAATCCCCTGGACCAGACGGGATATAACCAAGGTCAGTGCAGGAAATGAGGGAAGAGATTCTTGTGCCTTTTGCACTGATCTTTGTGTCATCATTGTCAAATGGAGCAGTGCAAGATGATTGGGGGGTGGCAAATGGTATTCCCTTTTTCAAAAAAGAGAATAGAGATAAACCTGGGAATTACATAACATCAGTCTTACATCTGTGCTGAGTGAATTGTTGGAGAGAATTCTGAGAGAGAGAGGATTTATGATTACTTGAAAAAACATTGTTTGACTGGAGATAGCTGGCATGGCTTTGTGAATGGCAGGTCATGCCTCACAAATATTATTGATGAAGTTAGAAGAGTGGATGTGGTTTACATAGATTTCAGCAAAGCGTTTGGCAACGTTCACCATAGTAGGCTCATTCAGAAAGTAAGCTGGCATGGGATACAGGAAATTTGGCTTTCTGGATACAGAATTGGCTGGCCCATAGAAGAGAGAAGGTGGTGGTAGATTGAAAATATTCAGCCTGAAGCTATGGTATCCATCCACAGTGCAAAGATATGCAGGTTAGGTGAATTAGTGTTCAGGAATGTATAGGTTAAGTGCATTAGTCAGAGGTTTATATTGAGTAATAGGGTTGGAGAATGAGCCTGAGTGGGTTACTATTCAGAGAGTCGGTATGTACTTGATGGGCCGAAGGCCTGTTTCCACACTTTTGGGATTTTATAATTTTATGATACCTTGATGTGGAAGCTTTTGAGAGTGTGCAGAGGAGATTTGACCAGGATGCTGCCTGGACTGGAAGGCATGTCTTATGAAGAAAGGTTGAGGGAGCTAGGACTTATCTCACTGGAGTGAAGAAGGGTGAGAGATGACTTGACAGTTGTGTACAAGATAATGAGATACATTGATGGAATGAATAGTCAGAGACTTTTTTTCCCAGGTCAGAAATGGCTATCACAAAGGAAAAAGATTTCAAGGTGATTGGAGGAAGTTTTAGGGAAGACGTCAGACGTTTGTTCTTTACACAGAGAGTAGCGAGTGCCCATTTTGTAAAAAGATGAGACCCTACAACACACAGATGTGGCCTCTCATTGATCCCTCTGTGACAACATGCATTTCCACTCGTTTCCTTTCTAAAGGTGAAAACTGAAAGAACTGCAGGTGCTGTAAATCGGAAACAAAGACAAATCGTGGTGGAAGCGTTCAGCAGGTCTGGCAGCATCTGTGAAGAGGAATCAAAGTTAACATCAGAACCAGAATGTTAACTTTGATTTCTCTTCACAGACGCTGCCAGACCTGCTGAGCTTTTCAGCACCTTCTGGTGTTGTTTCTGTCTAAAAGTGCTGCACGACCTGACGGCCTTGATCTCCAGATCACTGTCCCATAGATCATGACAGGGTCAAGTACGCTCTTCATCTGGAATTGGATTGGATTAGATAAGATTAGATCGATTTGGGACTTGATTAGGTTATATTGTATTAAATGAGGTCGTAATACTTATGATGATGTGGATTGGTTTGATGTGATTTAGATTGGATTGGTTTAGGTTTGTTTGGAGTAGATTGGATTGAACTGGATTAGTGTAAATGCAAGAATTGGGAAATGTGAAAGGAGTTGCAGGTGTGCTGTTATAAGCACACGTGAAGAATACTGATCGATACTGGCCCTGGTTTACGACACAGTGATGGAAATAACAAATAAATTCCAGGAAGTGGTAGATTTAACTGAACTGTGGAAATTGCATTTTATTGACACAGCGAGTCAGATACATTAGCGACATTTAAGCAACTCTTGGATAGTCACATGGATGATAGTAAATTGAAGGGCATGTAGATTAGTTTGATCTTAGAGTAGATAAAGGGTAAGCACATCAAGGGCCGAAGGGCCTGTATTGTTTTATGTTCTACGCTCAGCTGAGACTGAATATCTCCTAGTTGTGATGGTTCATTTTTCATGGCCTCCTTTATATTTCATCCGAATGAAAGTATTGTTTCAATAATCTAAATTATTCATGTCTTTCTAGCTCTGCCTTTCAGTGCTACATCCAGTGCACTTGCCATGTCAATCAAATGGAACTTTCGCAGTTCATTTTCATCTACCACGTCCTGGAATTTCCTTGCCATTTCCAGTGCTTTATCTTAAAAAAGCTCAGAATCTATTAATATTAGTCGTGTGTGTTTATAATACCACATGCATATCCCTCTTTCCCCTTTCTCAATGCTTGTATTTCAGCCCATTCAGTTCAATCCAATCTATTTCAAACCAAACTAAAATGATCTAACCAAAATCACACCAAACCAATCTGAATCAATCCCATCTGAGCAAAAGTGAGGACGACAGATTAGAGTCGAGAGTGGGGCGCTGGAATAGCACAGCGGGTCAGGCACCATCCAAGGAGCAGGGGAAGCGACGTTTCAGGCAAAAGCTCTTCATCAGGAAATCCCATCTAATACGACCTCATCTAATACAATATAACCTAATCAAGTCCCAAAACTATCTAATCTGATCCTTTTGAATCCAATCCAATACCAGATGAAGAACGCACTTGGCACTGCCATGAACTATGAGACAGTGCTCTGGAGATCAAGGCCCTCAGGTCAGGCAGCACTTTTATACAGAAATAAAACCAGAAAGTGCTGAAAAGCTCAGCAGGTCTGGCAGCATCTATGAAGAGAAATCGGAGTTAATATTCTGGTTCCAATGACCTTTCTTCGGAATGTTAACTCTGATTCCTCTTCACAGAGACTGCCAGACCTGCTAAATTTCTCCAGCACCATTTGGTTTTGATTCTGATTTGCAGCACCTCAAGTTCTTTCAGTTTTTACCTTTAAAAATGAAACGAGTGGAATTGCATCTTGTCACAGATGGATTAATGAGAGGCCATATCTGTGTTTTGTGGCGACTCAAAAGTTTTTACAAAATGTGAGCAATGAGCCTTTGGAGCAGATCACCCTGGTACTGTTTGCACACAGAGGGCTGGAGTCACAGAGGAACGTCAAACTATGGGAACACTCCTGCCATCTCAAGTTCCCAATTCTGAAGCACCAGATCCCCCATCTTGACGTCGCCTTCCGGTAACTGATGTAAGCCTCTAAGCTGGATCTGCCAGATGTTAACAATGACAGTCAGCCAACATGTGTGTGTGTGTGTGTGTGAGAGAGAGAGAGAGATAGAGAGTTCCGGAATGAAAAGGGAATCCGAACACACACGGAGGCAAACAACCATGACCGAAAATTAATAACATTTATACAACGAAGCTAGTAACAGGAGAGTTATGTGCATTTATCTGAACGAATCAAAAAAGAGCGGCTAAAGTAAATGTTGGTCTCTGAGAGGATGAGGAGAGGGATTTTGCAATGGGATATGAGGAAATAGCCAAGCCATTGCACAAGTATTTTGCATCGGATTTACAGTGGAGGACACGAATAACATGCTAGTAATTGACAAAGAGACCTGGGAGTCCTTGTACATGAATCACAGAAGATTGGTCTGCAGATACAACAGGAAATTAAGAAGGAAAATGGAATGTTGTCCTTTGTTGCCAGAGGTTATGTTGGAGCTGGAAATGGTGCTGGTGTGGCCACACCTGGAGTACTGTGTGCAGTTTTGGTCTCCCTACTTGAGAAAGGAGAGGGGTTACAGAGGAGGTTCATTCCAGAGTTGAGGGGGTTGGCTTATGTGGAGAGACTGAGTAAACTGGGATTATATTCATTGGAATTTAGAAGAATGAGGGTGAATATTACTGCAACATATAAAATTATCAGGGCATAGATAAGATAGGAGTAAAGGAGCAGCACAGTGTCTCAGTGGTGAGCACCTGCTGCCTCACAGCGCCAGAGACCCCGGTTCGATTCCCGCCTCGGGGTGACTGTCTGTGTGGAGTTTGCACATTCTCCCCGTGTCTGCGTGGGTTTCCTCTGGGTGCTCCGGTTTCCTCCCACAGTCCAAAGATGTGCAGCTTCGGTGAATTGGCCATGCTTAATTGTCCATAGTGTTAGGTGGAATAGCCAGGGGTAAATATAGGGGGGTTGGTTTCTCTTGGGAGTGTCAGTGTGGACTTGATGGGCTGAAGGGCCTGCTTCCACACTGTAGGTAATCTAATCGAAAGAGGATGCTTCCACTGGTAGAAAAAAAACGAGGACAAGAGGGCATACCTCAAAATTAGGGAGAGCAGATTTTGGGCTGAATTGAGAAAGAACTTCTTCACCCCCAGGGTTGTGAATCCGAGGAGTTCCCTGCCCATTGAGGTGGTTGAGGCTTCTTCAGTAAATGTTTTTAAAGTTAAGATAGATCATTGTTTGAACAATAAATGAATTAAGGGTTATGGTGAGGGGGCGGGTAAGTGGAGCTGAGGCAACAAAAAGATCAGCCATGATCTTACTGAACTGGGGGAGCTGGTTCGAGGGGCGAGATGGCCTTCTCCTGATCCTAATTCTTATGTTCTAAGTAATTTAATTTCTTAGCAGGTGAAATTAGCGGAAATCCCAATCCATGGAGGATGAATAGAGACTGACTGTCTATTCCTCAGCGATCACTGACCATGCAATGAGACATCCACCTAAACCTTTCCCACCTTTGAAAGATCAGCTCATGCCCGATGCAAACTGATCTTTCTTTTCACTGAGCCACCCTACCCATATCACTGTTTTGTTTCCGATCAACCTTCTCAGTGATGTTTTTATATGGCCCTGGAGCAGTTGGGACTGATCCTGCTTCACGTGGCTCAGAGACACCGACACTTTCATATGGTCAATAGCTCCAGCTTTATTCCACTCGGTTTCCCACAAGTTTCCTATTGCTCATCACGCACTATTCTTTCACATACCCGTCATTGTCTGATAACTGCTGCAAGTTTTTGTGTTCCATAATTAGTGCTAATTCACTTCATACCCATCAGATTTAAATGATCATACTGGAAAACATGTTTTGTGTCCTTCAAGACCTTTATGTCAGATCCACCAGAGATCAGCTACATTACCTGAACATTAAATCTTTGACTTCCCCTCCTTTTCCGTTTAATAAACTGAACAATAAATTTCAGTGGATATTTCATTGCATTCACCACGTGTTCTCTGAACTTGGGCAGCGACACTCCATAAATCAAAGAATTAGTGCAGCAACTTAAATTGCGGAGCATATATGCGACATGTTTAAATGTATATTCACCGTCACTATCCAAGGCATTATCAGCACCAAAATAATATAAAATGTAGCACAACCACAGAAATATGAAATTGGCGGATATGGTGAAGAGTAATATCATTGACTTCCTCCTGCTCTCCATCTCTGGGTCCCTGTGATTCTCACCCTTGTTCGGGCACATCAATCTCTTGCGGACTCGATTGGTCACTAAAATTTGACTGATTGTTAGAGTGTTGAGTAACAGAATAAAAGCAAATGGGAATATTGGAGTTAAAATCTTTTCAAAAAATGTATATCCACTCCATACAGGGTCGGCAGTATATGCTTTCGAATTAGAACAACCCCATGCTATGTGGTCAATAATCTTTTTATGTCTAAATCTAAAGTAGATGGGAATGTTTTTTAAACAGAGCAGAATGCTTGATGTCGCTAGAACCACAGCCACAGTTTTCTTGGTACAATACTTCAATTTTAGCTTCTGACAGCAAATAGCAACAAATCTATCAAAGGTGAAGGCGACATTGAACCAAACAGAACAGTCGATGATTGCACGACGTAGGGCATAACGTACACGACACACAGAGGTGATGTTCAGGAACGTTGACGGGAAATAATCATTTTCCACTTTGCTGAGTATGATCTCAAAAATAACGAACAACAGATCTGTAGTTGCCATGGCAACCATGTAATGCCTTGTACAGGTGGAGATTCCGCATTTTTCTCGGGACAGGATCACAATTGCGAATAAATTAACTGGAAGAAACAGAAAGGAATTTTGTTGGAAATTGCTGATAAAACAATGGTCGTTTCTGAATCTAGGTGGCAAATGCTGTACTTTAACAATTCGAACTTTTGAGTCGGAAACAAGACCGAATTTAAATAATGATAACCGTGATATTAGTGGGCATCACAGCTCACTGGATCATATTCGACTTGTGTAGAGTTCTGCAGAAGAGCCATATCTGAGCGTAAAGGTTTATCTCTGCTTCTCTCTCTCCACAGGCGCAACCAGACCTGAGCAATTTCTACAGCAGCTTCAGTGCTTCTTTTAAAGCTCCATCATCACAGCATTTTGATTTTAAATACTTTCTATATAAAAGGGACGTTGATATAAATTGCTCCCAGGAAGCACAAGTGCTGTATAATATTTGCCAGCAGAACAAAAAAGGATTGATTCCATCTTAAACTCTGATTTCCTCTGTACAGGAGAACCTTTTATCAAATTCACATTACTTTCTCAAATAATAGACCCTTATCCTTCTCGGAGCATTCCCCATAGCCGCAGAAATGGGCGGCACGTTGGCACAGTGGTTAGCACTGCTGCCTCACAGCGCCAGAGACCCGGGTTCAATTCCTGACTCAGGCGACTGACTGTGTGGAGTTTGCACGTTCTCCCCGTGTCTGCGTGGGTTTCCTTCGGGTGTTCCGGTTTCCTCCCACAATCCAAAGATGTGCAGCTCAGGTGAACTGGCCATGCTAAATTGCCCGTCATGTTAGGTGAAAGGGGTAAATGTAGGGGAATTGGTGGGTTGCGCTTCAGTGGGTCGGTGTGGACTTGTTCGTCCGAAGGGCCCGTTTCCACACTGTAATGTAATCGAATCTTTAAAAAAATTACACGTAAATAGCAAAGCAAGTTTAATGAAACCAGGAAACTCAGAATTATTTCTTCTGAAATGATGGAACGATGATTGTATTAACAGGCTGAGATCAGGACTTAGGCCGCTGATTTCAATTTTGCTTTTCACATCAAACAATAAAACAGCAAGTGGAAAGTGTATTGATAAGACTAACTCCCTTTCTTTGAGGTTACACCTTTGGGACAATTCAATGGGTGGTGGATTTATTCCATGAATAAGAAAATGCCGAGTGGTGATCCAATTGAGCTCTTTAAAATTGTTACCCACTTCCAGAGTCTTGTCTTCATAAATCTACCTCTTGAATTCTGGATGTCATCAACAGATGACTCATCAAAACCACCAAAGAAAAAACAAAGTACAGCTATCTAATCTTCGCCTCTGATGCTGCTTGACCAGCTGTGTTTTTTTTTCCAGCTGACTCTCCAGTATCTGCAGGACTGTAATTTACCTTCCCACGTGGTTAATGATGCCCTCCAACGCATCTCGTCCACATCCCGCATCTCCGCCCTCAGACCCCAGCCCTCCAACCATAACAAGGACAGAAACCCCCTGGTGCTCACCTTCAACCCTACCAACCTTCGCATAAACCAAATAATCCGCCGACATTTCCGCCACCTCCAAACAGACCACACCACCAGGAATATATTTCCCTCCCCACCCCTTTCCGCCTTCCACAAAGACCGTTCCCTACGTGATTACCTGGTCAGGTCCGTCTACAACCCACCCTCTCATCCTGGCACCTTCCCCTGCCACCACAGGATTTGCAAAACCTGCACCCACACCTCCTCCCTCACCTCCATCCAAGGCCGTAAAGGGACCTTCCACATCCATCAAAGTCTTACCTGCACATCCACTAATATCATTTATTGTATCCATTGCTCCCGATGCGGTCTCCTCTACATTGGGGAGACTGGACGCCTCCTAGCAGAGCGCTTTAGGGAACATCTCCGGGACACACGCACCAACCAACTACACCAACCTGTGGCCCAACATTTCAACTCCCCCTCCCACTCTGCCGAGGACATGGAGGCCCTGGGCCTCCTTCACCGCCGCTCCCTCACCACCAGACGCCTGGAGGAAGAACGCCTCATCTACCGCCTCAGAACACTTCAACCCCAGGGCATCAATGTGGACTTCACCAGTTTCCTCATTTCCCCTTCACTCACCTCACCCCAGTTCCAAACTTCCATCTCAGCACTGTCCCCATGACTTGTCCTACCTGCCTATCTTCTTTTCCACCTATCCACTTCACCCATCCCCCCGACCTATCACCTTCATCCCCTCCCCCACTCACCGATTGTACTCTATGCTATATTCTCCCCAACCCCACCCTTCTCTCACTTATCTCTTCACCCTTCAGACTCTCTGTCTGAATTGCTGATGAAGGGCTTTTGACCGAAACATCGATTTTACTGCTCCTCGGATGCTGCCTGAACTGCTGTGCTCTTCCAGCACCACTGATCCGGAAGCTGGTTTCCAGCATCTGCACTCATTGTATTTACCTTCAAATTATATTTCATAGTAATGTGGTAACTGATATAATTACAATTATATCATATGGTAATGTGGTAATAAATATAATTACAATTAGTTTATATAGTAATGTGGCAATAAATATAACTTTAAATATATTATATGGTAATGTGGTAACAAATCGTTCCAGATAGAAAACAAAGTTTTCCAACTTCACAATAAAGCAAAATATGGTAGAAATCAGAGATGATCTGAGGACTTAATCTGTGAAAATGTTTACTCTGTGTGAGAATGGGATGGTGATAGATGTACTCTGATAGATCGTACAGGAACCATAAGGAACTGGTTTTGACGCTTCCAATTTATGCATCCAACTCCACCCAAAACACGTTAAATGGCAAAGTCGCACTTTGTAATACAATGTTGTTAGGGTTCAGTGTTAAACTGCATTCTGCCTGGGAATGTATCCCCAAACAAGGAACACCAATGGCGTTTTACAATTTAATCATATAGGAGAACGTGAGGACTGCAGCTACTACAGATCAGAGTCTAAAATTGTGGTGCTGGAAAAGCACGGCCTGTCAGGCAACATCCGAGGAACAGGAGTGTCCATGTTTCAAACATACGCTTTTCCTCAGGAATTGATGAAAAAATTATGCTGATGAACACTTCAGTCATATACACAACTGCACAGAATGAAATAACATGATACCACAATGTAGTTGTGCAGGAGACTGTTGAGGCAACAGAATAAAGATGCACAAAACCAATATATTTGACATTATCCTGACACAATTTAGAATTGCTTTTCATTCAACTTTGACAACTATGTCAAGTCACCAGAGTCCTGCTGAGCGATCGGGATGGAGTTGACTGGTGGCGTTTAATCCTGATGATCACTGAGTAATGCCTCAGGGTGAGGGATGTGATTGAGAAGGACAGTCCTCCACATTAACCCCTCCACATGCAGACCCCAATCTGTTGGCATCACCCTGTGTCAAAAAACAATGTTCGAGCCAACTGAACCAAATGACACGCAACCCGTCCAGGCTATCAGTGAGTTGTGTAATGTTGTCACTCACAGATAACAGGAGTAGCTCGATCCAACACAAATTGAAACATCCTATGTTATAACGTGTTTGCAGGAACTTACCAGGAATGCCAATCACACCAAGGATCAGATAGAATATTTTCCTGATGGTCTGAATGGGGCGGTGCATCTTCTCCTTGAACCAGGACAAGTTATCTCCCAAAATTAGATTAGGATCTGTTATATACTGGGTGATTTAATTATATATGCTGCAGAATCTCCTTGGAGACACAGAGTTGACATATCTGTCAAGTTGTTTTTTTTCTGAATTTTTACGCATGCAGATCCCAAGAGCTGACACTAATCCTGGAGACTAATTTTTGACAGCTGAGATTGAATCAGCACCATTCCATCCCCTTAAGGATGAAGACCTCTGTTCATATTTAGTATCTTATCAGAGCTGGAAGCTGTTTGCAACTGATCTTATCCTAATTCCAAGATGGGCTTCACTGACACGACCATACAACTAACAAAATTCTAACATCAGAGAATCCATTAAGTTTTATTGAAGTCAGATGTTGTGTTTTTTTTTTATCGCGGGATGTTCCATTCAACATTTTCCAACAGAGCACTGAACTATTGAACAAGTCTTGTCTGTTTGGGCTCCCTCCAGGAGAAGCTCAGGTGATCTCACTCCACCAGTCTACCCACCTTTGGTCTGTCACCCAAAATTGAATGGTTTATTCAATATGTTTCAGATTCAATACGCTTCATCACATGATGTCTGAAGACATCGCTGATCCTAACACTGTCATCCATTGAAATATATTTCCATCAATTAGCAGTTGATTTTATCATGAATTACCTTGACATGTATGCTCAAACCATCAGGAAATATATAAATGTCAGATTCATCAGCCGGACCCACAAGGTAGAGCAAAGCATCACCTGTTCACAACGCAACGCCATCCAGGCTCTCAAAATCAATCACAGCATTGTCATCAAACCAGCAGATAATGGAGGAGTCATTGTCATTCAGAATAGAACAGATTACTGCAAGGAAGTGTACCGACAGCTGAACAACCAGGAACACGACAGGCAACTACCGGCTGATCCGACCAAAGAACACACCCGTGAACTATACACATTCATCAGGACTTTGGATCCAGTCCTTCAGAGTTCCCTACGCACCCTCATCCCACATACTCCTCGTGAAGGAGACTTCTATTCCCATTCAAGGAGGTGAACGAGGTGAATGTTTTTCATCATTTCAAGAAGGGTAATAGGGAAATCCTTGGCAATTACAGACCAGTCAGTCTCACGTCTGTGGTCAGAAAAGATTTGGAAAGATTTCTGATGGATAGGATTTATGCACCACCAACCGTTGAGTCATCTGCAAATTTACAAACCCATCCCTCAACCTCCTCATCCAAGTCATTTATAAAAACTACAAATAACAGGGGCCCAAGAACAGAGCCCTGCGGGACACCACTCAACACTGACCTCCATGCAGAATACATTCCATCTACAACCACTCTCTGCCTTCTGTCAACCAGCCAACTCTGAATCCAGATAGCCAAATCTCCCTTTATCCCATACTTCCTGACTTTGTGAATGACCCTACCATGGAGAACCATAACAAATGCCTTACTGAAGTCCAGAAACACCACATTCACTGCTCGACCATCATCGACCTATCTTGATAACTCCTCAAATAACTCAGTAAGATTTGTGAGGCATGACCTGCTCCTCACAAAGCCATGCTGACTGCCTTTAATCACACTATGCTTTGCCAAATTGCAATAAATCCTCTCCCTCAGAATTCTTTCCAAAAGAATGAATGGAATAGATAGAGTCCATAGCCAGAGACTTTTCCCCAGGGCAGGATTGACTGTTATGACAATTCATAGTTTGAAGTTATTTGGAGGAAGGTATAAAAGAAACATCAGAGGTAGGTTCTTTACGCAGAGAGTTGTGAATGCATGGAATGCGTTGCCAGCTGTGGTGGTAGAAGCAGAGTCATTGGGGACATGTAAGGGACTGCTAGACAAGCACATGGATAGCAGTGAGTTGAGGGATGTGTAGGTTAAGTTACTATGTTTTACATTAGGATGAAACCTCAGCACAACATTATAGGCCAAAGGGCCTGTTCTGTGCTGTACTTTTCTATGTCCTATGTTCCAAAGATACACTAAGCCAACACAGCAGGACGTCCCATCATATCAGGTAATGGGACCCTGTCTGAGAATCTCTCCGGCCATGTTGAAGGCGCCTTGAAACCTATTGTACAGGGGATCCCCAGCTTCTGTCGCAACATTTCGGATTTCTTACAGAAACTCAGCAGCCACAGACCAGTCGAACTGCGAACAATCCTCACCACATTCCTCGTTTCAGCAGATACACCAGCATCCCCCACAATGACGGCATGGTGGCAACAGCCTCAGTACTCAACACCAACAACTGCCAATCTCCAAACTCTGTCATACAACTCATCCGCTTTATCCTCAATCACAACGTCTTCACTTTGACAACCAGTTCTTCGTCCAGACACATGGAACAGCCATGGGGATCAGATTTGCACCCCAAGATCCCAACATCTTCATGCACACATTCGAACAAGACTTCTTCTCTATGCAGGATCTCCAACCAACATTATACACCAGGTACACTGACAACATGTTCTTCCTCTGGACCCATGGCGCGGAGTCACTGATAAATCTACACAGTGATATCAAGCTTCAACCCACCATCAAACTCACCATGGACTACTCTTGACTGTCTGTCTCATTCTTGGACACTTGCATCTCCATCAAGGATGGACACCTCAGCACCACACTCTACCCAAAAACACACAGACAACCTCACAATGCTACACTTCTCCAGCTTCCACCCAAAACATATTAAAACAGCCATCCCTTATGGGCAAGCCCAACGTGTACACTTGATCTGCTCACATGAGGAGGAACGTGACAGGCACCTGAAAGTACTCAGGGAAGCCCTCATAAGAACAGGGTACGATGCTCAACTCATCGACCGCCAGTTCCGACGTGCCACAGCAAGGAACCGTAATGATCTCCTCAGGAGACAGACACATGCTGCTACCGACAGTATTTCCCAGGAGCTGAAAAACTTCGCGACCTGCAACACATTATCAATGAGGATGAGACCTTCCAAGGCCTTCCCCACACCTCCACTGCTCACGTTAAACAATCGCCAAACCTCAAGCAGATCATTGTGCGGAGCAAGATGCCCGGCTTTCAGAACAACTCCATACAACCCTGTCACGGTAGGTGCTGCAAGACATGTCAGAGTGTGGACATGGATACCACCATTACAGGTGGGGACACCTCCCACCATGTACGTGCAGGTACTCATGTGACTCAGTCAACATTGTCCATCTTATACGTTGCAGTCAAGGATGCCGTGAGGCATGGTACATTGGGTAAAGTGAGCAAAGGCTACGACAACGGATGAATGGGCACCGCACAACAATCCACAGACAGGAGTGTTCCCTCCCAGATGGGGAACATTGCAGCGGTCCAGGACATTCGACCTCGGACCTTAGGGTGACCATCCTCCAAGGCGGACTTCGGGTCAGGCAGCAGCGAATGGTAGCTGAGCAGAGACTGAGTTAATTTCCATACCCTTAGGGAGGGCCTCAACCGGGACCTTGGGTTCATGTCACACTAGAGGCGACCACCTTTGCACTTTACACACACACCCACGCACACACAACTCGTACACCAACACTCACAAACAAACACTCGCACACACTCCTACAGATACATACACTCCCACATGCATCCTCTCATAGACTTAGACTACTTTACACTCACACACACCTATATACTCTCTCTCACTGACATTCAATCCCTTACCCCTCCCCCACTCTCACCCACACACTCCTACAACACACACACACATGCACCCTCTCACACAGCTGGACACTCTACAATCTCATACACACACATATGCACTTTTTCTCATTCTCACAATCCCCAACCCCAGACAGACAGACAGACACACAGACAGACACAGACACACACAAACCCACTAGCACACATAGATATATATGTTTATGGGGTGAATTTGTACTTGCAGAGTTACATTGTACTTTGCTCAAAAAATGAATGAATCCATGTAAGACTCTGTTAACTCACATTTTAGATTAGAATCAATCTAAACATTATGGCACAGACAGGGAACACAGGGGGCGAACACCTTCAACATATCTGTCTGACACCAATTGTTACATTTAACCTGAGAACGTAACCTTTAAAAAAAGTTTTGTGATTTACAGATGAAAGAAATGAAGCTTTCATGGTTTTCTGACAGATGAAAGACTCAACAAACAATCAAGGTATTTTCAATGTATAATTTCAGTTACTTCACACTGTAAGTTTTTGCTGTAAATTCTGTGTCTTACAACTGTGTCCTCCACAACCACCTGATGAAGGAACGACGCTCCGAAAGCTAGTGTGCTTCCAATTAAACCTGTTGGACTCTAACCTGGTATTGTGTAATTTTTAACTTTATACACCCCATTCCAACACCAGCATCTCCAAATCACCGTAAGCCACTGTGGGGCAATCATCACCAGATCTCCCACTCCTCCTCCACCCGCCCTTAAAAATCCCACTCGACCCCAATGCACAATGGTCGCTTTCTGAACGAGAGCACATTCAATTTATCTGGCCTCTCCGCAGTAATCGATAAACCTGTTCCTCTGAAGGAGACACAAAGTCTATGAGTAGCAACTTACTTTCCCTCTTTGACCTCAGTATCTGAAGTTGGTATCTTGTAGAAATCGAAAGAAGTGCAAGTGCTGTAAATCAGACACAAAAACAGACATTTCTGGGAAAGCTCAGTTGGACAGACGGCATCGGTGGGAAAATAAACTGTGCAAAGAAACCACTGAGGAAGGGTCACTCAACTCCAAACGTTAAACCTGATTTCTCTCCATAAATGCTGACGGACTTGTGAAGCTTTTCCAGCAATTTCTGTTATTGCTTTTAAAGAGAGGTTGATTAGAGTTCAGGAGAGACATGTTCCTGTGAAAATGAGAAATAGAAATTGCAAGATTAGGGACCATGGATGACAGGTGACATTGTGAGACTAGCAAAGAGGAAAAGTGAGGCATGCATAAGGTCTAGGCGAATGAAGACAGACGAAGCTTCGGAAGAATGTCAGGAATGTAGGACCACACTGAAACGTGGAACTAAGAGAGAGAAAGGGGGTCATGAGATATCTTTCGCAAACCGGGTAAATGAAAAGCCCAAAGCCTTTGATTCATATATATGGAGCAAGAGGAACTAGAAAAAGAGTTGGCCCACTGAAGGACAAAGGAGAAAAGTTATTTGTCGATTCAGAGAAAATGGGCAAGATTCTGAATGAGTACTTTGTAACGGTGTTCACCGAGGCGAGGGACATGAGGGATGTTGAGGTTAGTGACAGATATTTGATTACTGTAGGTCAAGTCAGCAAAAGGAGTGGGGAGGTGTTAGGTATTCTAAAAGGTATTAAAGTCCCAAGATCCCAATGGGATCTATCCCAGGTTACTAAGGGAAGTGAGACAGGAAATAGCTGGGGGACTTAACAGAAAAATTTGCAGCATACTTAAACACAGGGGAGGTCCCGCAGGAGTGGATTAGATTCCTTACAGTGTGGAAACAGGCCCTTCAGCCCAACCAGTCCACACCGACCCTCCGAAGCGCAACCCACCAAGACCCATTTCCCTCTGACGAATATACCTAACACAGTGGGCAATTTATCATGACCAATTCACCAGACCTACACATTTTGAACTGTGGGAGGAAACCGGAGCGCCCGGAGGAAACCCACGCAGACACGGGGAGAATGTGCAAACTCCACACAGACAGTCGCCTGAAGCTGGAATCGAACCTGGGATCCTGATGCTGTGGGGCTGCAGTGCTAACCACTGAGCCACAGTGCAGCTGATTTACTGATGTTGTCCCCTTGTTTAAGAAGTGTAGCAGGGATAATCCAGGTAATTATAGACCGGTGAGGATGACGTCAGTGGTAGGAAACCTGCTGGAGAAGATACTGAAGGATAGCATCTATTCCCATTTGGAAGAAAATGAGCTTATCAGTGGTAGGCAAGATGACTTTGTGCAGGGAAGGTCATGCTTTACCAACCTAATAGAATTATTAGAAGGAGTGACGAAGTTGATTCATGAGGGATGGGCTATAGATGTCATATACATGGTCTTTGGTAAGGTGTTAGATAAGGTTCCCCACGGTAGTCTGATGAAAAGGTGATGTTGCATGGGGTCCAGAGCTTGTTCGACAACAGGAGACGGACAGTAGCAGTGGAAGAGAGTTTCTCAAAATGGAGACCACAAGGATCTGTGATGGCAGCACTGTCGTTTGTGATACACATAAATGATTTGAAGGAAGGTGTAGGTGCCCTGATTAGCAAGTTTGCAGATGTCACTAAGGTTGGTGGAGTAGCAGATTGTGAAGGGATCTGTCAGAGTGTCCGGGCAAAAGCGAGGTGATGTATTTTGGAAGATTTAATTCAAAAGCTACTTTACAGTAAATGGAAAAGTCCTGTGTAAGATTGATGTACAGAGAAATCTGGATGTTCAAGGTCCATTTTTCCCTGAACGTAGCAAATCAGGTCAGTAGAGTGGTCAAGAAGGCATACAGTATGCTGTCCTTCATCGGACAGGGATTTTAGTACAAGAGGTAGCAGGTCATATTACAGTTGTATGAGACTTTGGTTTGACCACATTTGGAATACTGTGTACAGTTCTGGTCGCCACATTACCAAAAGGATGTGGATCCTTTGGAGAGGGTGCAGAGGCGGTTCACCAGGATGTTGCCTGGTATGGAGGGTGCTATCTATGAAGAGACACTGTGTAGATTCATTCATTTCATTAGAAAGACAGAGGTTGAAGGGGGTACCTACAAAGTCATGAGAGGTATGAGGAGGTAGGGGAAGCCCTAAATGAGTTTTTTTTGCATCTGTCTTTACTAAAGTAAAGAACCTGGTAGTGAATGAAACCATTGAGGAGCAGGTGTGCATGCTGGAACAGATTGAGATTGAGGAAGTTGATGTGTTGAAAAGTTTGACAAACATTAAGATTGACAAGTTGCCAGAGTCAGACCAGATTTGTCCTCGGCTGCTTTGGGAAGCGAGAAATGTGATTGCTTCGCCGCTTGTGAAGATCTTTGCATCATCGCTCTCTACCGGAGTCATACCTCAGGACTGGAGGGAGGCAAATGTAATTCCTCTCTTCAAGAAAGGAAATAGAGGAATCCCCAGCAATTACAGACCAGTCAGTCTCACGTCTTTCATCTGCAAGGTGTTAGAAAGGATTGTGAGGGATAGAATTTATGACGATCTGGAAGAGCATGGCTTGATTAAAGGAAGTCAACACGGCTTTGTGAGGAGCAGGTAATGCCTCACAAACCTTATCGAGTTCTTTGAGGATGTTACCAGAAAAGTTGATGAGGGTCGAGCAGTGGATGTTGTGAATAAGGACTTCAGAACGTCATTTGATAAGGTTCTCCATGGTAGGCTCATTCAGAAGGTTAGGAGGAATGGGATACAGGGAATGTAGCAGTCTGGATACAGAATTGGCTGGTTGACAGAAGACAGCGAGTGGTAGTGGAAGGAAAGTATTCTGCCTGGAAGTCTGTAGTGAGTGGTGTTCCACAGGGCTCTGTTCTTGGGTCTCTACTGTTTGTAATTTTTATTAATGTCTTGGGTGAGGAGATTGAAGGATGGGTCAGCAGGTTTGCAGACGACACAAAGGTTGGAGGTGTAGTTGACAGTATACAGGACTGTTGTCAGCTGCAGCATGACATTGACAGGATGCAGAGATGGGCTGAGAGGTGGCAGATGGAGTTAAACCTGGATAAATGCGAGGTGATGTATTTTGGAAGGTCGAACTTGAAAGTTGAGTACAGGATTAAGGATAGGATTCTTGGCAGTGTGGAGGAACAGAGGGATCTTCGTGTGCAGGCACATAGATCCCTTAAAATTGCCATTCAATTTGACAGGGTTGTTAAGAAAGCATATGGTGTTTTGGCTTTCATTAACAGGGGGATTGCGTTTAAGAGCCGTAAGATCTTGTTGCAGCTCCATAAAACTTTGGTTAGACCGCACTTGGAATATTGTGTCCAGTTCTGGTCGCCCTATTAAAGGAAAGATGTGAATGCTTTGGAGAGGGTTCAGGGGAGGTTTACCAGGATGCTGCCTGGAAAGAAGGGCTTTTCTTACAAAGAGAGGTTGACTGAGCTCAGAAGTTTATCATTGGAAAAAAGAAGGAAGAGAGGGGACCAAATTGAGGTGTACAAGATAATGAGAGGCATAGATAGAGTTGATAACCAGAAACTTTTTCCCAGGGCAGAAATTGTTAACACGAGGGGTCATAGTTTTAACCTGTTTGGCGGAAAGTAGAGAGGGGATGTCAGAGGCGGGTTCTTTTTGCAGAGAGTTGTGAGAGCATGGAATGCATTGCCAGCACCAGTTGTGGAAGAGAGGTCATTGGGGATATTTAAGAGACTGCTGGACATGCGTCTGATCACAGAAATTTGAGGGTTCGTATATTAGGTTTAACTCACATGAGGATCAATGGTCGGCAAAACATCGTGTGCTGAAGGGCCTGTTCTGTGCTGTACTGTTCTATGCTCTATGTATAGACAGGGTGGACATCAAGAAGCTTTTTTCCCCAGAGTGCGGAACTCAATTACCGGGGATCATGCATTCAAACTCAGAGAGGAAAGGTTTAGGGGAGATAATGCGTGGAAAGTTCTTTGTGCAGAGGTTGGTGTGTTCCAGGGATGTGTTGCCAGTGGAGACGGTAGAAGTGGGCACGATAGCGTCATTTAAGATGTATTTAGAACGATACATGAATGGACAGAGAGCAAAGGGAAACAGACTCTTGGAAAATAGGCGACAGGTTTAGACAGAGGATCGGCACAGGCTGACCGGGCCAAACGTTCTTTGTTCCTTGTTTCTTGTTTTGTGTCGCATTCCCTTCTTTCAGTCTGAGCTCGGTGATTAAAACCTTTTTCCTTCTGATATCTGTACCGTCTTTGATCTACACTGTCACATTTTGCACCTTTTTCAAAGATTGTGACTGTCTCCAGGGAATAGACTCTGCAGCAAGCTGAACCAAAAATCCCTAATGTACAGATATAATAGGACCAGTTCCAGCAAGTTGGGTTCTGTCAAGGGCTCAGCACAATGTTCCCTGAACCTCCATCTGCTTTGTACGTGTTCTGGCCATGACAATTGACACAACAACACTTGTGGAGTGCTTTTCATAGCTACTTGACCCAGGATTCAAACTAATAAATCTTCCATGAATTGTTCCCAGTGTAATAATGTTGTTCCTCCAGGAGCAAAGCTATTGCAGAGTACATCAAGTGAAATGAATCCTTATGTGGTTGAAGCGAGTCATCCGAGCTTCATGGTCATTCTCCTTACAAAAAGGCAAACATTGTACTCAGCCTCGTGAGTCATTGTGCTACCTACCTGTGCATGTTATGGTGGTAAATGATTTGATTAGATTAGATTAGATTAGATTCCCTACAGTGTGGAAACAGGTCCTTTGGCCCAACTAGCCCGCACCGACCCTCTGAAGAGCAACCCACCGAGATCCATTTTCCCTAAATGATGAACCGAACTCTACAGGTAATTTAGCATGGCCAATTCACCTAAGCTGCACATCTTTGGACTGTGGGAGGAAACCGGAGCACCCGGAGGAAACCCACGCAGACACGGGGAGAACGTGCAAACTCCACACAGACAATGGCCCAAGGGTGGAATCGAGCCCGGCTTCCTGGCACTGTGAGGCAGCAGTGCTAACCACTGAGCCATCGTGCCGTCCCTTGCTGGCATACCCTGATCTGGCCTCAAGACCTACATCAATTGTTGTTGACTGTTAACTGCTTTTTGAAATGCACTGCTGTGAACAGCACTCCTGACTGAGCAGGTCAGGTCCGAAAGAACACAGCTTCTAGACTGGCTCTGGAGCAGCAAATGAGGAAACCAACAAGAGGGAATAAATTAGCTGACCTCAAGCTACATGACAGTAATGATAAGATTGAATACTCTGGTCCTTGTGGAGAGAAAGTCCCACCTTCACGTTGAGAATAAACTCCGTCATGTTGTGTGGCACGATCACCGTGCTGAATGGGACAAACTTTGAACAGATCTAACAAGGCAAGACTCCTCATCCATGAAGCATTGTGGGCCATCAACTCCAGCAGAATTGTACATCAGCATAATGTGTAACCTCAGCAGTTCTGAGTTAGGGTCTCCAGACCCAAAACATTAACTCTGAGTTTTCACCACAGATCCCGCCAGACTTGCTGAGCTTTTCCTGCAACTTCTGTTCTGTTCCTGGTTGACAGCATCCGTGATGCTTTCGGCTTTTATTTCGTAACTTCATGGTCCAGCATATCCCCAATCAACCATAAACATCAATCAAATGGTTCCACCCTGGTTCAACACCTCCCCCCTCAGCTGCCTCCAAGGCCCCAAGGGATCCTTCCGTCTCCATCACAAATTCACTGCACCTCCACACACATCACTTACTGCGTCCGCTGCACCCAATGTAGCCTCTTCTATATTGGGGAGACAGGCCGCCTACTTGCGGAACGTTTCAGAGAACACCTCTGGGGCAGCCGCACCAACCAACCCAACCGCCCCGTGGCTCAACACTTTAACTCCCCCTCCCACTCCGCCAATGACATGCAGGTCCTTGGCCTCCTACATCGCCAAACCATTGCAACACGATGTCTGGAGGAAGAGCGCCTCATCTTCCGCCTAGGAACCCACCAACCACAAGGGATGAAAGCAGATTCCTCCAGCTGCCTCATTTCTTCTCCCCCCACCTTATCTCAGTCCCAACCCTCAGATTCAGCACCATCCTCTTGACCTGCAATCTTCTTCCGACCTCTCCGCCCCCAACCCCTTTCCAGCCTATCACCCTCACCTTAACCGCCCTCCACATATCGCATTCCCAACGCCCCTCGCCCAAGTCCCTCCTCCCTACCTTTTTTCTTAGCCTGCTTTGCGCACCTTCCTCATTCCTGAAGAAGGGCTCATGCCCGAAACATCGATTCTCCTGCTCCTTGGATGCTGCCTGACCTGCTGCGCTTTTCCAGCAACACATTTTTCAGTTCTCAATGGAGAGTTCAGGAGGACATGCCAGGAGCAGCACTAGGCATACCTGAAGATGCAGTGACAACCTGGTGAAGCTACCGATCAGGAGTAGAAACAAAGAAAATAGACGCAGGAAGTGACCATTCGGCACTTTGCGTCTGCAATGCCATTCAATATGGTTGTTGCTGATCATACAATCTCAGTATCCCACTCCCGCCCTCTCCCCACCTTGGCATTCAGGTCTTGTTAACCCTCATCTTTACCTAAACTGCCATTATTCAGTAGATCACCTCACATTTATCCATATTTTCTTGCATTTGCCAGGTATTTGCTCTCTCAGCCAGTCTGCTGCAGTCACCCTGCAGCCAATCAGCATCCTCCACATAGCACACACTGCCACCCAGCTTCGTGTCATCTGCAAATTTGGAGACATTGCATTCAATTCAATTAATCCAAATCTTTAATCTGTATTTGTGAACAGCTGGGGTCCCAGCGCTGAACCCTGTGGTACCACACTTGTCACTGCCTGCTACTCTGAAAAGGAGGAGAAAGTGAGGACTGCAGATGCTGGAGATCAGAGCTGAAAATGTGTTGCTGGAAAAGCGCAGCAGGTCAGGCAGCATCCAGGGAACAGGAGAATAGACGTTTCGGGCATAAGCCCTTCTTCAGGAATGGGGCTTATGCCCGAAACGTCGATTCTCTTGTACTCTGAAAATGAACCTTTTATTCCAACTCACTGTTTCTTGCCTGCTAACCTGATTTCCATCCATGTCAATTACCTCTGATGCCATGACGTCTAACTTTAGATGATAGAACGTAGAACAATCCAGCGCAGAACAGGCCCTTCGGCCCTCGATGTTGCGCCGATCTGTGAACTATTCTCAGCTCCTCGCCCTACACTACCCCAAAATCATCCATGTGCTTATCTAAGGATTGTTTAAATCTCCCTAATGTGGCTGAGTTGATTGCATTGGCAGGTAGGACATTCCACGCCCTTACCACTCTCTGTATAAAGAACCTGCCTCTGACATCTGTCTTAAATCTATCACCCCTCAATTTGTAGCTATGCCCCCTTGTACAAGCCGACGTCATCATCCGAGGAAAAAGACGGTCACTGTCTACCCTATCTAATCCTTTTGTATGGCTGCTTTAAACCCCCTCTTGAGCCTTCTTCTTTCCAATGAAAACAGACCCAAGTCTCTCCGCCTTTCCTCATAAGACCTCCCCTCCAGACCAGGCAACATTCGGGTAAGTCTCCTCTGAACCTTTGCCAATTCTTCCAAACCTAACTGAAATATGGGGCCCAGAACTGTACACAATATTCAAAGTGTGGCCGCACTAGCATTTTGTATAGCTACAGCATGATATTGCGGCTCCGGAACTCAATCCCTCTCCAAAGGAAACCTAACACACCGTATGCCTTCTTAACAGCAGTATCCACCTGGGTGGCAACTTTCAGGGATCTATGTACATGAACTCCAAGATCCCTCTGCACATCCACACTACCAAGAATCTTTCCACTGACCCAGTACTCTGACTTCCTGTTATTCTTCCAAAAACGCAGCACCTCACATTTAGCTGCATTGAACTTCATTTGCCACCTCACAGCCCAATTCTGCAGTTTATCCAAGTCCCCCTGCAACCTGTAACAGTCTTCCACACTGTCTACTAGTCCACCGACTTTAGTCTCGTCTGCAAATTTAATAATCCATCCACCAATGCCTGTGTCTAAGTCATTTATAAAAAATGGCAACCAGCAGTGGTTCCCAAAACAGATCCTTGTGGCACACCATTAGTAACTGGACTCCAGACTGAATATTTTCCATCAACCACTACTCTCTGCCTTCTTTCAGAAAGCCAGTTTCTAATCCAAACTGCTAAATCACCCTCAGTTCCATGCCTCTGCATTTTCTCCAACAGCCTACCATGTGGAACCTTATTAAAGGCTTTACAGAAGTCCATGTTTACCACGTCAACTGCCTTACCTTCATCTACATGCTTGGTCACCTTCTCAAAAAACTCAATGAGGTTTGTGAGACACGACCTGCCCTTGACGAAACCAAGTTGACTATCTGAAATCAAATTGTTGCTTGTTTGATGATTATAAATCTTATCTCTTATAATCCTTTCCAAAACCATTCCTGTAACAGAAGTGAGGCTCACTGGTCTATAATTACCTAGATTAACTTTCCTTACTAATCTGTTATGTGGAACTTTGTCAAATGTCCAGAAAAACAACAGCCACTGATTCACTCTTTTCCACGCTACTGGTTACATCCACAAAAAAGTACACAAGATTTGCCAGGCATGATTGCCGGTTAGTGAAACCATGCAGATTTCTTTTTACCCTGACACCGCTTTCCAGATCCTCTGTTATTACATCCGCAATCTTTGACTCCAACATTTTCCCCATCACCTGTATCAGGCTAAGCTGTCTGTAATTGCTTGTTTTCTCCTTTTTGTTTTGAAGGATGGATCTGGGATACAGAGCATCAGACCCTGGGGACGTATTGGGTTTTAATTCCACCAATTCCCCAATACCATTTCCTGACAGTTAAGGATTTCCTTTAGTTCCTCCTTCATATTTGGTCCTTTATCCCATAGAATTTCTGGAAGATTATTTGCTTCGTCCTTGGTGAAGACTGGCCCAAAGTATTTGATCCACCGGTGTGCCATCTCTTTGTTTTCCATTATAAATCCACATGACTCTAACAGCAAGGGACTCATACGTGTCTTAACCAGCCTTTTTCTTTTCACATGTCGACAGAAACTTGTGCAGTCAGGTTTTTTTTAATGTTTTTCACAAGCTTACACTTGCATTCTATTTTCTCTTTCTGAATTAAATCCTTTGTACTCATCTGCTGGAATTTAAATTTCTTCAAGTCCTCAGTTTTGCTGATTTTTTTTCTGAACAATTTGTACGTCTCCTCATTTTCTTTAACACGATCTGTGATTCCCTTGTTAGCCATGGTTGAGCCATGTTCCCAGATTTATGCTTTTCAACATAGTGGTGCACAATCGTTGAGTTTCATCCACATGTTCTACAACTGTTTGCCATTGCCTATCCACCATCAAACTCTTAAGTATCCTTGGCCAGTTGATCCCAGCCAATCCATGCCTCATACCATCAAAGTTAGATCTCTTTAAGTTCAAGAGTCCAGTCTCAGATGTAACTGTGTCACTCTCTGTCTTAATGAAGAATTCTACCATAGTAAGATCATGCTTCCCCAAAGGATCTCCCATCACAAAGTTGCTAATTAATCCTCTCTCCTTAAACCACACCCAGTCTCGGATGGTTTGCTCTCTCATTGGTTCTCAACACATTAGTCGAGAAAACCATCCCCTATATATTCCTGGAAATCTTCCACCATCTCATTGCTACCAGTTTGATTAGATTGAAATTCCCCATAACTGCCACACCCTTGTTTCAATACCTGTAATATCCTGTTTGATGCAATCCCCATATGCACAACTATTGTTTGATGGTTTGTACACAATTCCCACAAATGTCATTTCTTTTCCACAGCTCCACCCATACTGATTCAGCATCGTCCAGACCAATGACTTTCTTTAGCATTGTGTTAACCTCTTTCTTAACCAACAACCTTCCACTGACCCCCGTTCATTTCCATCGATCTTTCCTGAAGATTGAATGTTTGTGGATGTCGAGTTCCCAGCCTTTGTCAGGCTGGAGCCTGGTCTCTGTGATCCCAATTACTCGAAATCATTAATAACTGTTTGTGCAGTAAAATCTTCCACCTTACTAAAAATGCTTTTATCATTGAGACACAGGGACTTCAGAGCTAAAAAATGTGTTGCTGGAAAAGTGCAGCAGGTCAGGCAGCATCAAAGGAGCAGGAGAATCGACGTATAAGCCCTTCGTCGATTCTCCTGGTCCTTTGATTCTGCCTGACCTACTGCGCTTTTCCAGCAACACATTTTTAAGCTCTGATCTTCAGCAACTGCAGTCTTCACTTTCTCCTACACAGGGACTTCAGCCACGTTTCCTTTTTGACTTCTATTGCCCTTTTAGAGAAATGTTGTAATATGACCCTTTTTGGATTTTATCTTTTATCGCTCTGCCTTCCATTTTTACCGTTCCCCTACTGCCTTTGGTTTCTGTTACTGCTTTCCTTCCCTCCAACTTCCTGAGCTGGTTTCCCTCCCCCTGCTGTATTCTCTAGAACCACCTTCTGACCTCCAAAAAGAGCCAAGATGAGGCTTTGCTGAGGTGTACAGTCTCCCTTGACAACATCCAGCTCCTCCTACTCCCCACTACCAAACAGCCAAATATAACCCGTGTCTACCAAGAGCAATTGAGTCACCTGGAACAACATGGAACAGAATAGTTTGAAAGATAATGAGCAGTGAGGAGTAGCAAAGGGAAGAGCCCCAGTGCTGCAGAGATGGAGAATCGACAAAGATCTGTTATTTTACTGTTGTTTATTTCAGTCAACTTCCTTATATCATGTGCAATGTTAATGTTTTATTGCATATGGAACCAGACGTGGTTCATATGTATGTCATTATGGGTTTTTTGGTTTGGGTTGGAACTAAGTTTCATGCTGCAGCTCCTCAGTTGCTGTATGAGCACTGGGATTTATACCATGACCCAGACAAAGTTCAGAGAGCAGCTGTAGATTATCCGGTTACTCTAATTCTCTATTTAATTCGTCAATGACTAGTACTGAGTCAGGAAGTCCAATGTTGTTCCAGCAGCAGGAAGTGTGATAGCGTCGAGCAGGAGGTTGGTCACAAGGTTACATATTTGGCGGTTGCTTTACCAGAAACACTTCTCGGGTAGTGTCCCTCACCCATCCTCCTCCTTTAACCAAAATAAGACTTCTGTGAGTCGGTTGGTAAGGTGGTAAGTGTTTTCTTTTGTGTTTCATTTTTTCAGCGGATTGTTTGGGAATTTAAAATAGTGGGAATGGAGGTTAGGACATTTGAATGTTCCTCTTGCAGTATGTGGGAGGTAAGGGTCACCTATAGTGTCCCTGCTGATTTCATTTATGAGAAGTGCACCCAACTTATGCTCCACAACAACTACATTATGGAACTGGAACTGAAGTTGAATGATCTCGGAATCATTCAGAACGTGGAGGGGGTTATTGAGAGGAGTTACAGGGGGTAGTTACTCCACAAACACATAACAAAGGCAGATGTGTTACCGTCAGGAGTAGGAAATGGAACCGGCAGGCAGTGCAGGGATCTCCTGTGGTGGTTCCCTTCAACAACAAGTATAGCATTTTGGATACTGTTGTGGAAGACACACCAGGGGTAAGCAATGTGGCACAGGTCTCTGAGGCAGAGTCTGGCCCTGCTGCTCAGAAGGGAAGGAAGGAAGAGGAGCAGAGCTTTAGTCATTGGGGACTCCATAGTTACAGGGACAGATACAAAGTTTTGTGGGAATCAAAGGGACTCACGATTAGTTTGTTGCCAGTTACTAGGGCTTGTATCGCCTCTGATCATGTTTTTTGGGATTGTTGAAGAGGAGGGAGAGCAGCCCCAAGTTGTGGTCCATGTAGGCACCAATGACATAGTTAGAAAGAAAGGGGGTGGGTATCCAAGGCAGAAATTCAGGGAGCTGGGGTTGAAGCTTAGAGCTAGACAAAACAGAGTTGTTGTATCTGGTTTGTTTCCCGAGCATGTGCTTGTGAAGCGAGGAATAGAGAGAGGAGTTGAACACATGGCTACAGGGAAGGTGCAGGAGGGAAGGTTTTGTATTCTTGGATAATTGGAGCTCTTTCTGGGGAAGATTTGACCTCTACAAACCGGATGTTCTTCACCTGAACCATACCGGAACCAATATTTGGGGGGAGGGGTGGAATTTGCTAATGCTCTTCGAGGGGTTTAAACTAATGCTGCAGGGGGGTGGGAACCTATATTGCAGTTCCAGTGTACCCGAGGTTGAGGGTAGTGAGCTCAGGGATAGGTTTACAAGGTCGCGAGAGGGCACCGGCAATCAGCATGTTGGTGTCAAATGTGTGTACTTCAATGTCAGGAGCATCCGGGGTAAGGCTGGGGAATTTGCAGCATGAGTTGGTACCTGAGATTTCAATGTTGTGGCCATGTCAGAGACATGGCTAGAGCAGGGACAGGAATGGTCGTTACAGGTTCTGGGATTTACAAGTTTCAGGAAGAACATAGAAGATGGTAAAAGGCGAGGTGCGGCGTTGTTTGTCAAGCATAGTATTACAACAGCTGAAATAATGTTTGAGGACTCAGCCACTGAGGTAGCATGGGCTGAAGTTAGAAGCAGTAAAGGAGATGTCACCCTGCTGGGAGGTTTCTATAGGCCTCCGAACGGTTCCAGAGATGTAGCGGAAAGGATAGCAAAGATGATTCTCGATAGGATCGAGAGTAACAGGGTAGTTGTTATGGGGGACTTTATCCTCCCCAATATTGACTGAGAATACTATGGTCCTATTTGATGTAACGGCACCGTTCACCTCTATCGACAAAACCCTCACAACACACTTCACATTCAACAACTAAATATATGAACAAATCAACAGCACACCCATGGGCTCACCCATCTGTGGACTCATAGCAGAAGCGGTAATGCAATGATCAGAACAAACAGTCTTACCGCAAATTGAACCCAAACTCTGGGTCAGATATGTGGATGACACCTTTGTAATCATTAAAAAAAACAGAAATAGAAAACACACACCCGATCATCAACGCCACACTCACAGGAATCCCGATTCACTAGAGAGGAAGAAAAGGACAACCAACTCCCATTCCTAGACATGATAGTACAGAGAACACCGAAAGGAGAATTCACCACAAAGGTATACAGGAAAGCCAAGTCCTGAACTACGAAATCAACCACCCCAACACACACAAAAGAAGTTGCATCAAGACACTATTCAAAAGGGCCACAACACACTGCAGTACACCAGAACTGCAAAAAGAGGAAGAAGAACACCTATACAATGTATTCGCCAAAAACGGATACCTGCGCAATTTCATCAACAGATGCCTAAGGGAAAGACAACGGAACGAGGACATGCCGCAACCCAAAGGACGAGCCGCACTACCGTACATAAAGAGCATTTCCGAACTGACAGCCAGACTACTGCGACCACTCGGACTCAAAACAGCACACAAACCAACAGCCACTCTCAGACAACAACTCACCAGAACGAAGGACCCGATACCCAGCATGAGCAAAACCAATGTGGTGTACAAAATCCCATGCAAGGACTGTCTAAAACACTACATAGGACAAACAGGCAGACAGCTAACGATCCGCATCCATGAACACCAACTAGCCACGAAACGACACGATAGGCTATCTTTAGTAGCCACACACGCAGATGACAAGCAACATGAATTCGATTGGGGCAATACTAGTGTTATAGGACCAGCCTCACAGAGAACAGCCAGGGAATTCCGAGAGGCATGGCACTCATCCACAGATTCAATCAATAAGCACATCGACCTGGTCTGTACAAAGCAAGGTTATCGGTTTAATGAGGTAAGGCAGTCTGATGCAATTCTGCCCAGCAACACAGAGGTGGTGAACTGCACCGTGGCGAAATTGTGCAATTACAAATCAAGCATAAGCATTTTATATGTTTTTGAGGGGCAGTCCAGCCTTAATTACCACAAAAGAGAAAACAACTGAAACGTGGCGTGATGATTGACAACAGGCTAATTCAATGATATTCCTTGGGAAAGAGATCTTAATTACAAGAAAAGTCCAATCAACTGTAACACAGTGACATGACTGACAGCAGGCTAATTCAATGATATTTCCTGGGAAGGATTTCTTGTTTCACTTAAATTACCGTCTTATGTGAACAGTTCATGATTAGTTCTAATTGTCAATTAATGTGTCAGTGTTCATTTTATGAAAACTCTGTTGTTTGCCTCGTTATGTATTTCAGCTAATTCAGCCAAGCAGCGGTACAGGTTCATAAAGTCAAATCAAAACTTTCAGACATTTTGTTGTGTTATTTTAAATTGAAAAGCGTACGTATATTTGTTGCTTCTGACAACAAATCCAAAAATTGAATCCGCAAATCCAGAGATCCAGGTGATATTCTGGAGATAAAGGATCAAATCCCGCCATGATAGATGGTGGAAATTCAATTCAATAATAACTGTCTCGAATTCGGAGTCTAATGAGGACCATGAATCCATTGTCAATTGTCATTGAAACCCATCTGGGTCACTAATGCCTTTTCGGGAAGGAAATTGCCATTCTTACCCGGTCTGGCTTACATATCACTCCAGACTCACAGCAATGTGTTTTGCTCTTAACCACCCTCTGGGCAATTAGCGATGGGCAATCATAGAACATAGAAAATTACAGCGCAGTACAGGCCCTTCGGCCCTCGATGTTGCGCCGACCAGTCATACCAATCAGAAGTTCATCTAACCTACACTATTCCATGTGCGCCCATATGCTTGTCCAAAGATGACTTAAATATACTTAAAGTTGACGAATCTACAACCATTGCAGGCAAAGCATTCTATGCCCTTCCTACTCTCTGAGTAAAGAAACTATTTCTGTTATCTGCCCTTTATCAATCACCACTCAATTTAAAGCTGTGCCCCCTCGTACTCGCCGTCACTTTTCTTGGAAAAAGGCTCTACCTATCCACCCTATCTAACCCTCTGAATAACTTATATGTCTCTGTTAAGTCACCTCTCAATCTTCTTCTCTTCAACGAAAACAGCCTCAAGTCCCTCAGCATTTCCTCGTAAGACCTTCCCTCCATACCAGGCAACATCCTGGTAAATCTCCTCTGCACCCTTTCCAAAGATTCCACATCCTTCTTATAATGCGGTGACCATAACTGTACACAATACTCATAGTGCGGCCGCACCAGAGTTTTGTACAGCTGTGGTATAACCTCATGATTCCAGAACTCGATCCCTCTATTAATAATAGTTAAAACACTGTATGCCTTCTTAACAACCCTGTCAAAATGGATGGCAACTTTCAAGGATCTGTGTACCTGGACACCGAGATCGCTCTGCTCATCTACACGAACAAGAATCTTACCATTAGCCCAGTAATTTACATTCCAGTTTCTCCGAACAAAGTGAATCACCTCACACTTTTCCGCATTAAACTCCATTTGCCACCTCTCAGCCCAGCTCTGCAACTTATCTCTGTCTCTCTGTAACTTACAACATCCTTAATCACTATCGACAACTCCACCGACCTTAGTGTCGTCTGCAAATTTACTAACCGACCCTTCCACACCCTCATCCAGGTCGTTTAAAAAACTGACGCACAGCAGTGGTCCCAACACTGACCCTTGCGGTACACCACTGGTAAGTGGACTTCAGGAAGAACATTTCCCATCAACCACCACCCTCTGTCTTCTTTCAGCAAGCCAATTACTGGTCCAAACTGCAATATCTCCAACAATCCTATTCCTCTGCATTTTGTACAATAGCCTACTGTGGGGAACCTTATCGAGCGTCTTGCTGAAATGCATTTACACTACATCAACCGGCTTACTCTCATCTACCTGTTTGGTCACCTTCTCAAAGAACTCAATAAGGTTTGTGAGGCATGACCTCCCCTTCACAAAGCCGTGCTGACTATCCCTAATCAAATCATTATTTTCTCGATTATTATAAATCCTATATCTTATAAAGTTTTCCAACACTTTACCAACAAAGGAAATAAGGCTCACTGGTCTATTATTACCAGGATTGTCTCTACTCCCCTTCTTGAACAGGGCATCCACACTTGTTCTCATACAGTCTTCTGGCACTATTCCTGTAGACAATGACGATTTAAAGATGCATGTCAAAGGCTCGGCAACCTCCTCCCTGGCTTCCCAGAGGATCCTAGGATAAATCCCATTCGGCCCAGGGAACTTATCTATTTTCACATTCTGCAGGATTTCTAATACCTCTTCCTTGTGAACCTCAATAACACCTAGTCTAGTAGCCTGTATCTCAGTATTCTCCTTGACAACATTGTCGTTTTCTACAGTGAATACTGTCGAAAAATATTCATTTAGTGCTTTCCCTATCTCCTCTGACTCCACACACAGCTTCCCACTACGATCCTTGATTGGCACTAATTTTACTCTTGTCATTCTTTTATTCCTTAAATACCAATAGAAAGCCTTAGGGTTTATGCTGATCCTATCCGCCTACAACTTCTCATGTCTCCTACTGGATATTCTGAGCTCTCTCTTTCCTGGCTACCTTGTAACCCTTAAGCGCCCAAAACTGAGCCTTCGCATCTCATCCTAACATTAGCCTTCCTCTTCCTTCGTATACCACGGCTTCCGTGCTCTACAGCTTCCTCCCTGCCTGATGGGTACATATTTACCCAGGACACACAGGAGCTTTTCATTGAACAAACTCCACATTTTAATATGCCTATACCCTGCAATTTCCTTCTCCATCCTATGCTTCCTAAATCTTGCCTAATCACATCGTAATTGCTTTTAACCCAGCTATAACTCTTGGCCAGTGGTATACACCTATCCCTTTCTATCACGAAAGTAAACATAACAGAATTGTGTTCGCTATCACCAAAGTGCTCAACTACTTCCAAGTCTAACACCTGGCTGGGCCCATTACACAGTACCAAATCTAATGTGGCTTCGCACCTTTTTGGTCTGTCTACATACTGTGACAGGAAGCTCTCCTGCACACACTGGACAAATATTGACCCATCTACAGTACTCGTACTATAGTTTGCCCAATCAATATTTGGAAAATTGAAGCCCCAGTGACAACTACCCTGTCTCTCTCTCACTCCCATCGAGAATCATCTTTGCTATCCTTTCATCTCCATCTCTGTGACTATTCGGAGGCCTATAGAAAACTCCCAACAGGGTGACTTCTCCTTCCTGTTTCTAAAATCAGCCCATACTACCTCAGTTGACGAATCCCAAACATCCATTATGCAACTGTAATAATGTCCTTGACCAACAATGCCACACCTCCCCCTCTTTTACCATCTTCTCTGATCTTACTGAAACATCTAAATCCCATGTATGAATATACAAAAAAGCTAAAATCCTGGGCCTTATAGGATCCATCTCAGCACACTGAAGGAGGCAAGTGTTGAGATTGCTGATACCTCGACAGAACCTCTGTATTCTCTTTAGCCACAAGCGATATCCAAACAGACTGAAGAACAACCAATTGTTATGAAAAAGTGGGTGCACTTTAAGAGATTTAAAAGCACCAAAACTACCGGATACAGCATCAAGTATTCCCAATAAGGTAACAATGTAACACTTGTTCGACCAACTCAATTAGCTCGTTGCCTGGAGACAAAAGCAAATTTGAATTCAGACAATCAGTTTAAATTATACCCCAAAAATACCAAATCCCAATTCACTTTGAATTTAGTATATTGACAATCGAAAAAGCTAATATCACAATTCAATGCTTTCGGGGTATAAGTCTGAGGAAAATTGAACAGTTGAGAGCAGATCTACCAAGCCCCAGCATGTAAAAGACTGCATGAAAAACAGCTCTCTTAAAAAGTTCCTTTATTGATTAGTAACCTGTGATTCAGAATCCCTGAGATGAAAAGAAGACACAGAAAGATTTAAATAGAAGAACTGAAATCTGCCTGGTTTTGTTTTGTAAATCTTAATTGTGAGTTTTATCGGACCAGTATTATAGAAGGGAGCGTTAAAGATAGGTTAGTGTAAGGACTTATGAATAGTTGTCAGTTAATTATTCTCTGTTAAACTTAAGAAATCAAGTTGTTAATTTTCACTTTACCTAGTTCTTGGCCTATCGAATTTTCACAGATTACTGCATGGGATAAATCATTTTCTATGTTGCTAGTTTTAGATTGAGCAGGAGGGTTTACCACGGACCATAACGCAATATTGTTCCTTTGACTAAGAAGGGCAGGAGGGATAATTGAGGAATTTATAGGCTGGTAAATCTTGCATTCGTGATAAGGAAATTATTGTTAAAGTTTTGTGGGAACCAACGTATTCACATTTGGATAGTGAGCATAGATTTCTGCGTGGGAGATTATGTGTGCAAAATTTGATTGAGTTGCGTTGAGGAGACAACGAGTGTGAAGAATATAGGTAAGTCAGTGCATGTTGTCTACATGGATTTTACTCAGTATTTCACAAAGTCTCTATTGATAATCTGGTCCAGAAGATTAAATCACAGAGGTGCAGTGCGATTTCGTAAATTGGACACAAACTTGCCTTGGACGTTGAAGACAGCCGTTGTGGCTGTGTTCTTCTGATTGCAATTCTGTCAGTTCTCTGACCTCTGCTGTTTGCAATGTATATAAATGATCTGGACAAAAATGTGTGTTGTCTGATGAGTACATTTGCAGGTATCACAATTGGTGGAGTTGTGGATAGTAAGGAATATGATCTAAGCATGCAGCGAGACATACATCAGTTGGAGATTTGGTCAGCGAAATGCCAGATGGTTTTTAATCAAGAAAAGTGAGTGACATTGCACTTTAGGTGATTAATTGCAACAGGAAAGTAGACAGTAAATTGGAGGAACCTAGCAGCATTGATGTACGGAGGGTCCTTGTGTTGCAATTGAATAGGCCTGCGAAATGAGCAATGCAAGTGGATAAGATCATAAAAAAGGCATATGGCCTGCTTCCCTTGGTGCAGACATTGAATGGTAAAGTTGGCAAGTCGTGTTGGAGCTGTATAAAATGTTAGTTGGCCATATCTGGAGCATTTTGTACAGTTCTTCTTTCCACACTGTAGGAAGGATGTGGAGACTTACGATACTGTGCAAAAGAGGTTTCAAAGGATGTCACCTGGATTGGGGTGCATTAGCTTTGGCAAGTTTGGACTGGCTGTGTGTGTGACTGTCATAGCTGCAAGACGACCTGACCGAAGTACATAAACGTATTGACAACATAGACAGGGTGTAGTGTCAGAGTTTTGTTTCGAGAGTGTAAGTCATAATACTTGGGGACAGCTTTAATATTGCAATGGTTAACTCTAATGGAAATGCGCGAGACTAGATTTCTTTTTATGTCAAGGGTGGTAGTTGTTTGTAATATGCTGAAGGGAAGGTGATTGTAGTAGTTAACAACATTGAGGATACATTTCGGCAGACACATGAACAGAAAGGCAATAGAGGACTACAGACCACGTTCTGGCAGGTGCGGTTAAATGAGCATGGCATCATAATCAAAGAACATAGAACAATACAGCGCAGAGCAGGCGCTTCGAACTTAGATGTTGCGCCGTCTTGTGAAATAATCCAAGCCCATCACCCTACATTATCCCATCATCATCAGTGTGCTTATCCAAGGACTGTTTAAATGTCCTTAATTTGGCTGAGCTGAAAATGTGTTGCTAGAAAGTCGCAGCACGTCAGGCAGCATCCAGGGAGCAGGAGAATCGACGTTTTGCGCATGAGCCCTTCTTCAGGAATGCCCGAAACGTCGATTCTCCTGCTCCTTGGATGCTGCCTGACCTGCTGCGCCTTTCCAGCAACACATTTTCAGCTCTGATCTCCAGCATCTGCAGTCCTCACTTTCTCCTTAATTTGGCTGAGTTAATTACATTGGCAGGCAAGGCATTCCACGCCCTTACCACTCTCGGAATAAAGAACCTGCCTCTGACATCTGTCTTAAATCTATTACCTCTCTATTTGTAGCTGTGCCCTCTCATACAAGTTGACATCATCATCCTAGGAATAAGACTTCCACTGTCTACCCTATCTAATTCTCTGATCATCTTGTATATCTCTATTCAATCCCCTCTTCTCCTTCTTCTCTCCAATGAGAACAGACCCAGTTCCTTCAGACTTTCCTCATAACAAGTAGATCGGGTTGTTATGGTGTTTTCGCTTTCATTAACAGGTGCATCGAGTGTAGGAGCCGCGAGGTTTTCCTGCAGCTCTACAAGACCCTGGTGAGACTACACTTGGAATATTGTGTCCCGTTTTCATCACCCTACTATAGGAAAGATGCAGAGGCTTTGGAGAGGATGCAAAGAAGTTTTACAAGGATGCTGCCTGGACTGGAGGGCTTGCCTTAGGAAGAAAGGTTGAATAAGCTCGCACTTTTCTCTCTGGAGAGAAGGAGGAAAATAGGAGACCTGATCGAGGTGTACAAGACAATGAGAGGAATAGTTAAAGTCAATAGCCAGAGACTTTTCCCCAGTGCAGGATTGACTGGTACGAGAAGTCATAGTTTCAAAATGTTAGGAGGAAGGTATAAAGGAGACATCAGAGGTAGGTTCTTTACACAGAGAGTTGTGAATGCATGGAAAGCGTTGCCAGCTGAGGTGGTGGAAGTGAAGTCATTGGGGACATCTAAGCGACTGCTGGACATGCACAAGGATAGCAGCGAATTGAGGAGTGTGTAGGTTAAGTTACTATGTTGAACATTAGGATTACGTCTCGGCAAAATATCTTGGGCCTAAGGGCCTGTTGTGTGCTGTACGTTTCTATGTTCTATCTTCTAAGATCTTCACTCCAGACAAGACAACATCTTGGTAAATCTCCTTTGCACTTTTCCAATGTTTCCACATCCTTCCTGCTATAGGACGACCAGAACTGGCCACAATATTCCAAGTGACGCCACACTAGTGTTTTGCGTATTTGCAGGATGACAGCACGGCTCTGGAACTCAATCCCTCTATCATTAAAAGCTAACACACTGTATACCTTTTTCACAGCACTATCAACTTGGCTGGCAACTTTCAGAGATCTAAGTACATGGATACCAAGGTCCCTCTGCACATCTACATTACCAAGAAACTTTCAATTGACCCAGTATTCTGCCTTCCTATTATTCTTCCCAAAGTGAATCACCTCACATTTATCGGCATTGAACTCCATTTGTTACCTCTCAGTCCAATTCTGCAGTTTCCACAAGTTTCCTTGCAACTGGTAACATTCTTCCATACTTTCCACCACTCCACCGACTTCAGCATCATCTGCAAACTTGCTAATCCACCCACTTATGCATTTGTCCAAGTCGTTTGTAAAAATGACAAACATAAATAGTCCCAAAACAAACCCTTGTGGCACACCACTAGTAACCAGGCTCCGGGCTGAATATCTTCTCACAACCACCGCTCGTTGCCTTCTTACAGTGTTGCGGGAGAATTACTCATTGTGCGATAAAAAAAAATAGCAGGAGACATAGAAATTCCTTCACAAAATTAAACTTTAATCTTGCAAAATCAAAGTTGTGGCAGCCAGCAAAATGTTTTCCTTGACTCCCCAAAAACTCTTCGTTCTTTTTCAATTTATATAGATGTTCTTCCCATGCTTCTCACATAATATCAGCATAGCCAATCATACTAGCTTGCTTTTACTTTCTAAACCAATCATTATCTGCCATATTGGTTCCATCCATCACAATTAACCTATCAGAGTATAACACCATCATGTTCGGCATTAGCTCATCTCCCAGTGATTTAACTAACCTATCATAATGCATTACCATTATTTGTTAGTGGAGCCCTGTAACATGATCACGGACATACATTGTACCCTAAGGTTACTGCATTACTGCCATAATAACTTCCATAACACAAAAATCAGGTTCTAATCCAAAATGCTAAATCAACTTCAATCCGATACCTCTGATTTTTCTTCAAAATCCCATCATGTGGAACCTTATCAAAGGCTTTACTGAAGTCTATTAACACCACATTAACTGACTTATCCTCATCAACATGCTTGGTCGCCTTCTCAAAAAAACTCAATGAGGTTTGTGACATGCAATCTGCCCTTAATGAATCCATGTTCACTATTATCAATCGAATTCTTGCTTGCAAGATGATTATAAATCCTACCTCTTATAATCCTTTCCAAAACGTATCCTACAACAGGCATAAGGCTCACTGGTCTATGATTACCTGGGTCATCTCTACTGCCATTCTTGAACAAGGGTACAACATTTGAAGTGAAAAATCACACAACACCAGCTTATAGCCAAACACGTTTAGGTGGAAGCACTTGCTTTCGGAGCACCGCTCCTTCATCAGGTGATTGTGGAGGACACAATTTTAAGACGCAGAACTTATAGATAAGTTTACAGTGCGATGTAACTGAAATTATACATTGAAAAATACCTTGATTGTTTGTTGAGTCAGCTCATCTGTTGGAATGACCATAATAGTTTCACTTCTTTCATATGTGAATCACAAAACGTTTCTTAAAATTTACATTCTCAGGTGAACTGTAACAATTGTTGAGAGCCAGATTAGATGCTGTAGGTGTTCGCCCTCTGTGTTCCCTGTCTGTGCCATAATGTTGAGACTGATCCTAATCTAAAAAATTAGTTAACAGAGTCTTACATGGGTTCATGCAGTTTTTGAGCAAACTACAATGTAACTCTGCAAGTTCAAATTCACCCCACTAATGTATATGCCTATGCGTGCTTGTGGGTTTGTGTGTGTGTGTGTGTCTGACTGTCTGGGGTGGGGGTTGTGAGTGTGAGAGTGTATATATCTGTGTGTCTAAGTCTGTGAGAGGATGCATGTGCGTGTGTGCAAGTGTGTGTGTCCGTAGGAGTGTGTGTGTGAGTCTAGGGTGAGGGTTGAGTTGATGTCACACTACAGGTGACCACCATTGCACTATACACACACACACACACAGAGGCGCTGTACAGACACTCTCACACACACTCCTACAGAAACACACGCTCCCACACTCACGCATGTATCATCTCACAGACTAAGACTACTTTACACTCACACACACATACATTCTCTCTCACAGACACTCACAAAACCCACCCCAGACATACGCACACTCCTATAGACACACACATTTTCACACGCACACATACATCCTCTCGCAGACTTAGACACTTTACACTCACACACACACGGGTATATATATACACACTCTCCCGCACTCACAAACCCTTACCCCAGACAGACAGTCAGATAAGCACACACACAGGCTCTCCTATACACACGCATTTACACAGACACATGTATATACAGACACGCACACAGACACTCACACATACACCTACAACCACACACACTCCCATACTCACACATGTATCCTCTCACAGACTTCGACCACTTTATCTCACACACACAAATAGACTTTCTCGCACAGACGCTAACAAGCCTTCCACAAAGACACACGAACACTCCTACAGATACACACACTCCCACACTCACACATGCATCCTCACATAGACTTCAACACTTTACACCCGCGCACACATTCTTTCACACACTCCCAGACCCCCACCCCAGACACACACACACACACACACAAACCCACATGCACACATACACATGTATGTTTGTGGGGTGAATATTTATCTGCAGAGTTCCATTGTACTTTGGTCGAAAACTGCATGAATCCATGTAAGACTCTGTTAACTCTCATATTGGATTAGAACCAGGCTAAACATTATGGCACAGACAGCGAACACAGGGGTGAGCACCTTCAACATCTTATTTGGCTGATAGCAATTGTTACAGTTCACCTGAGAATGTAACTTTTTAAAAATGTTTTGTGATTTTCATATGAAAGAAGTGAAACTATATGTTCATCCCAAAAGATGAGAGACTCAACAAACAATCAAGGTATTTTTCAACGTATAATTTCAGTTACATCACACTGTACACTTTTGCTATAAATTCTGCGTCTTACAATTTTTCTTCCACAACCACCTGATGAAGGAGCAGCGCTCCGAAAGCTAGTGCTTCCAATTAAAACTGTTGGGCTATAAGCTGGTGTTGTGTGATTCTTAACTTTGTACACCCCAGTCCAACTTCGGCATCTCCAAATCATGACAACATTTGAAATCCTCCAGTCCTTTGGTAGGAAACCTATGGACAATGACAACTCAAAGATCAAGGCCAAAGTCTCCGCCATCTCCTCCCTAGCTTCCCAGAGAATCATTGAACAAATCCCATTCCGCCCAGTGGATTTATCTACGTTTGCACCTTCTCGAATTGATAACACATCAGTCCTTTCAAGCTAATAACCATCTCTCAGTCTTCTCCTCTACAATATTCTCATTATCCAGATTGAAAACAGGTGAGAAATATTCGTTTAGCACCGCTCCGATTTCCACAGGTTCCACACACAACTTCCCACTTCTATCTTTGACAAGGCCTATTCCTACACTAGTCATCCTTTTAATCCACTCGTGCTGAATGAAAGCTTTACGGTTCTCCTCTATTCTACCTGCTGAAGACTGCTCATGTCCCGACCTTACTCGTCTTAATTGTCTCTTTAAATCCTTTCTAGCTACTCTGTAAGTCTCCATCACCTCACCTGAACCATCTCATTTCATCGTCATATAACAAGAGATACAATTTATTTAGTAAACCACAGTCCCCCAACCTTATTACTTACTCCCTGCCTGACAGGGAGATACCAATAAAATTTACGCGATATCTGTTCCTCAAACCATTTGATTGTTACCACCCCTGCATTTTGCGGCCCCATTCTATGCCTCCTAAGTCTTGCCTAATTGCATTGTAGATGAGGTACATTCAGTGTTAATAAGTAGGGGAGTCAAGGATTATAGGGAAAGAGTAGGAAAGAGAACGTGACAAGTGTTGGAAGAGTCATTGTCCCATTGAATGCTGGATAAATCTCAAGGGACTGAACCTTGTTCGCCAATCCATATTTCTTGTGGTTGTATAATCTTTTGGAAATGTAGTACTTTTAATTGAAATAGACTCTAATCACATATTAGATTATGAGTAAAGTATTGGAAAGAATTCTGAGGGATAGGCTTTATGACTATTTGGAAAAGCATAGCGTGATTAAACGCAGTCAACGTGGCGAAGTGAGGGGCAGGTCATGCCTCACAAATTTTATTGTGTTCTTTGAGGAGGTGACAAGACAGGTCGACGAAGTTCGAGTAGAGTTTGTGGGGTATATGGATATTTGCAAGGCATTTGTTAAGGTTCCCATTGGTCCGTTCAGTCATAAAGTCAGGAGGTATGGGATACAGGGAGATTTGGCTATCAGGATTCAGTAAAAATGACTTGGATGAGGAGGTTGAAGGGTGTGTTAGTAAATTTGCAGATGACACAAAGATTAGAGGAGCCATTGACAGTATCGAGGGCTATTGCAGGCTGCAGCGCGTCATAGCCAGGATGCAGAGCTGGACTGAGAAATGGCAAATGGTGTTCAACCTGGATATATGCGAAGTGATGCATTTTGGCAGGTCGAACTCGAATGCTGAACATAGGATTAAAGACAGGATTCTTGGCAGTGTGGAGGAACAGAAGGATCTTGGTGTGCAAGTACATGGATCCCTCAAAGTTACCACCGAAGTGGATAGGGTTTATAAGAAGGCACATGGTGTTTTGGCTTTCATTAACAGGGGGATCGAGTTTAATATCCGCGAGGTTTTGAACAGATCTCCAAGTCCCTGGTGAGACCACACTTGGAATATTGTGTCCAGTTCTGGTCGCCCTACTACAGGAAAGATGTGGAGGTTTTGGAGAGGGTGCAAAGAAGGTTTACCAGGATGCTGCCTTGCCTCATGAAGAGGTGCTGACTCGGCTTGGAACTACTCTCTGGAGAGAATGAGGAAGAGAGGTGACCTGATCGAGGTATACAAGATAATGAGAGGAATGAATAGCCAGAGTTTTCCCCAGGGCAGGATTGGCTTGTACAAGGGGTCATAGTTTTAAGATGTGTGTACAGTTCAGTTCGTCACATTACCAAAAGGATGTGGACACTTTTGAGAGGGTGCAGAGAATGTTTACGGGGATGTTGCCTCATATGGAAGATGCTAGCTGTGATGATTGTTTGAGTAGCTTAGGTTTATTTCCATTAGAAAAAAAGAGATTGAGGGGGGACTTGATTGAGGTTTACAAAATCATGAAGGGTATAGACAAGGTGGATAGAGACAAACATTTTCCCAGGATTAAGTATTCCATAACGAGAGGTCACGCTTTCAAGGTGAGAGGTGGAAAGTTTAAGGGGGATACACGCAGCAAGTACTTCACACAGAGGGTCGTGGGCGTTTGTTACGCGTTGCCAGCAGAGGTGGTAGAGGCAGGCACGGTAGATTCATTTAAGATGCGTCTGGACAGAAGCATGAGTAGTTGGGGAACAGAGGGATACAGATGGTTAGGAATTGAGCGACAGGTTTAGATAGTACACATGGATCGGCTCAGGCTTGGAGGGCCGAAGGGCCTGTTCCTGGACTGTAAATTTTCTTTATATTATGAGGAAGGTACAGAGGAGACGTCAGAGGAAGGTTCTTTATGCCGAGAGTTATGAATCCATGGAGAACATTGCCAGTGGAGGTGGTGGAAGTAGATTCATTAGAGACATTTAAGTGACTGCTGGATATGCAAATGGATGACAGTGAATTGAGGGGTGCGTAGGTTAAGTTATTTTATTTTATATTAGGATTAATTCTCAGCACAACATCATGGGCCAAATACCCTACTCAGTGCTATACTTTTCTATTTCTATGTAATGACAGATATGGTTCTTTTATCACTCAACCGAATGTTCGTGATGAAAGACAGCAACCACATCTATCAGTGTAGTTGATAAGTCATGAACAAGGTATCAAGCATCTGTCAGTTAGTTTCTTGGACATGGAGTCATAGAGTCAGAGAGACATAGAGACGTACAGTATGGAAACAGACCCTTCTGTCCAACCCGTCCATGCCCACCAAATATCCCAAACCAATCTAGGCCCACCTGCCAGCACCAGGCCCATATCCCTCCAAACCTCTTCTATTCATATACCTATCCAAATACCTTGTAGGCTTACCAGCCTCCTCCACTTCCTCTGGCAGCTCATTCCATACATGTACCATCCATTATGTGAAAGATTTGCCCCTTAGGTCACTTTTATATCTTTCCCCGCTCACCCTAAACCTATGCCGTCTAGTTCTGGACTCCCTGACCCGAGGGAAAAGACTTTGTCTATTTATCCTATCCATGTCACTCATGATTTTGTAAACCTCTTAATGGTCACCCCTCAGCCTCCGACGGTCCAGGGAAAACAGCCCCAGCCTGTTCAGCCTCTCCCAATAGCTCAAATCCTCCAACTCTGGCAACATCCTTATAAATCTTTTCTGAACCCTTTCAATTGCATGCAATATTCCAACAGTGGCTTAAGAAGTTTCCTGTACAGCCACAACATGAACTCTCAAATCCTGTACTCAATACACTGACCAATAAAAGAAAGCATACCAAACGCCTTCTTCACTATCCTATCTACCTGCAACTCCACTTTCAAGGAGCTATGAACCTGCACTCCAATGTCTTTTTGTTCAGCATCACTCCCTAGGACCTTACCAATAAGTGTATAAGTTCTGCTAAGATTTGCTTTCACAATATGCAGAACCTCACATTTATCTGAATTAAACTCCATTTGCCACTTCTCAGCCCATTGGCCCACCTGGCAAAATCCAGTTGAAATCTGAAGTAACCTTCTTTGCTGTCCACTACACCTCCAATTTTGGTGTCATTTGCAAATATACTAATTGTACCTCTTATGCTCGCATCCAAATCAGTTGTATAAATGACAACGGGTAGAGAAGCCAGCACCGATCCTTGTGGCACTTCACTGGTCACAGGCCTGCAGTCTGAAAAACAACCCTCCACCACCACCCTCTGTCTTCTACCTTTGAGCCAGTTCTGTATCCAAATTGCTACTTTTCTCTGTATTAGGGGAGATCTCAACTTTCTAAACAGTCTTCCACAAGGAAATTTGTCGAACGCCTTACTGAAGTCCATATACATCACATTCCCCGCTCTGCCCTCATAAATCCGCTTTGTTACTTCTTGAAAAAACTCAAGCAAGTTTGTGAGACATGATTTCCCATGCACAAAGCCATGTTGACTATCTCTAATCTGTCCTTGCCATTCGAAATACTTGTACATCCTGTCCCTCAGGACTCCCTCCAACAGCTTGCCCACCACTGACGTCAGGCTCACTGGTCTATAGTTCCCTGGCTGGTCCTTACCACCTTTCTTAAACAGTGGCACCACATTAAACAACCTCTATTCTTCCGACACCTCACCTGAGACTATATATTATACAAATATCTCAGTAAAGGGCCCAGCAATCACTTCTCTAGATTCCACAGACTTCTACGGTATGCCTGATCAGGTCCTGGGGATTAATCCACCTTTATGCATTTCAAGACATCTAGCACTTCCTCCTCTGCAATATGAACATTTTGCAAGGTGTCACCATCTATTTCACAGCGTTCTGTATCTTCCATATCCTCTTCCACAGTAAATGCTGATGCAAAATACTCATTTAGTATCTCCCCCATATCCTGCGGCTCCACACAAAGGCAGCCTTGCGGGGGGGCCGTATTCTCTCCCGAGTTACCCTTTTGTCCTTCATGTATTTTTAAAAACCCTTTGGATTCACCTGAATTCTATTTGCCAAAGCTATCTCGTTTCCCATTTTTGCCCTCCTGATTTCCCTTTTAAGTATACTCCTACTGCCTTTATACTCTTCCAAGGATTCACTCAATCTATCTTGTCTATACCTTACACATGCTTCCTTCTTTTTCTTGACCAAACCCTCAATTTCATTATCAACCAGTATACCGAATACCTACCAGCATTTCCTTTCACTCTAACACAAATATACTTACTCTGGATTCTAGTTATCTCATTCCTGAAGGCTTCCCATTTTCCAGCCGTTTCTTTACCTACGAATATCTGCCTCCAATCAGCTTTTGAAAGTTCTTGACTGGTATCGTCAAAATTGGCCTTCCTCCAATTTAGAACTTCAACTTTTAGATCTTGTCTATCCTTGGTCATCATTATTTTAAATCTCATGGAAGTATGATTTCTGGCCCCAAAATGCTTCCCCGCTGACACCTCAGTCAACTGTCCTACCGTATTTCTCAAGACCACGTCAGGTTTTGCACCTTCTCTAGTAGGTACATCCACATACTGAATCAGAAAATTGTCTTGTACACACTAAACAAATTCCTGTCCGTCTGAACCTTTAACACTCTGGCAGTCCCAGTCTATGTTTGGAAAGTTAAAATCCCCTACCATAACCACCTTATTACTGTTACAGATAGCTGAGATCTCCTTCCAAGTTTGTTTCTCAACTTCACTCTGACTATTAGGGGGTATATAATACAATCCCAATTGTGATCATCCCTTCCTTATTTCTCCGTTCTACCCAAATAACATCCCTGGATGTATTTCTGGGAATATCCCCCTTCAGTACAGCTGTAATGCCATCGCTTATCAAAAAAACCACTCGCTCTGCTCTCTTGCCTTCCTTTCTATCCTCCCTGTAGTATTTCTATCCTGGAACATTAAGCTGCCAGTCCAGCCCACCCCGAGCCTTATTTCTGTAATTGCTATGATCTCCCCGTCCCATGTTCGTAACCATGCCCTGAGTTCATCTGCCTTCCCCTTTAGGCCCCTTGCATTTAAATAAATGCAAATTAATTTGTTAATCGTACCTTGTCCCTGCCTGCCCTGACTGTTTGACTCATTTCTGTTCTCAACTGTACCAGTCTCAGATTGATCTCAATCATCACTATCTCCCTGGGGCCCCCCAACGCCGTCCCCTTACTAATTTAAAGCTTCCCGAGCAGCTAAAGCAAATTTCCCTGCCAGTATATTAGCCCCCTTCCAATTTAGGTGCAATCCGTCCTTCTTGTACAGGTCACCTCTAGCACAAAAGTGATTCCAAAGATCCAAAAATGTGAATCCTTCTCCCATACACCAGCTCCTCAGCCATACATTCATCTGCTCTACCCTCCTATTCCTGCCCTCAGTAGCTCGTAGCACCAGGAGTATTCCAGATATTACTACTCTGGAGGACCTCCTTTTAAAAATTCCTGCTTAACAATCTGTAATCACGCTTCAGAATCTCAATATTTTCCCTTCCTCTGTCGTTAGTTCCAATGACCTCTTGCTGGCCACTCTCCCCCTTGAGAATATTCTGCACCCTCTCTGAGACATCATTCAACCTGGCACCAGGGAAGCAACGCACATTCTGATTTTTCGCTGCTGGCCACGGAAATGTCTGTCTGTACCTCGGACTAGAGAAATGCCTTATACAATTGGAAACCAACGTAACCCTCATTGCATTAGAGCCAGTCTCGATACCAAAAACTTGGCTGTTCGTGCTGACAATCCATCACCAGCTACATTTTCCAAAACAACATACTTGTTTGAAATAGGTATAGCCACAGAAGACTCCTTCACTCGGTGCCTACATCTCTTAACTTTCCTGGAGTTAACCCATCTATGTGACTGTATCTGTGACTTTCCCCCTTATTTTCACTGCCATCCATCACATACTGTTACTGTTGCAAATTCCTGATTGCTTCTAATTGTCGCTCCAACCGATCCATTCAATCTGATTAGATTCGCAACCAACAGTATTTATTGCAGATATAATCCGCAGTTGGCCCAAATCCCGCTACACCCTTCGTATTCATATACCCATCCAAATGATTTTATATGTTGTAATTGTACCAGCCTCTACCACTTCCTCTCGAAGCTCATTCCAAACAGGCACCGCCCTCTGCATGAAAAAGTTGCCACTTCGTTCCCTTTTAATTGTTTCCCTCTCACACTCTAAACCTACGCCCTATAGTTCTGAATGGGCAGAAGTACATTGTTGTTGAAAAATAGAGTGAGATGTCACTGAAAGAAAATACAACTTCATTGCTGGTTCTAATGTTTAACCTGTAACTGACGCAATCAGAATTGTTCAGTCTTTCAAGTTTTCCAGCTCAAATTAGTTGCAATGTTTTGTATCTCAACACGGGGTTAATGTGATGTCGTAATCTGTTTGTTCACCGAAACTAATTGCCCAATGTTGAAATATTTAGAGTCACAGTATAAAGGACAGGTTCTGGTAATGTATCAGCTCAGAGTTTGACACAGAGAGATTGCTAAAAGCACTGAAGGACAAGTCACTTGACACTTGAAAATGCGTGCAAGCTTTCATGGTGTTGAGAAAATATGCTATCTGATTCTCGCTGTTATTGGTGTTCCCGGTAAGTTATTCTAAGCACACAGTGAAAAGAAAGAGCCAGCGTTCCAGTTATGTTTAGTTAAAATCGATTCAAGTTGATAATTGCACACAGGCATCTGACACCTACCATGAAGTAGCACAATTTTATAAGATTATTCAATTTTCACAAGTGAATATGAAGTGTTGTTTCTTTATAATTTACAGATTCTCTATATTATCTAGCATTGTCTCGAGTAGAACATTGCAAATGGTACAATTAGAAATCGCTGCATATATATTTCAGATGAAGATATTATTAGATTTGCTTGTAAATCTATATTTATGTATAGTGTGGATCAGAAATGAAGTGCAATTTCTGAGTCAGTAATGATATATTACAGTGACAATGCGTCTGTATAATACATCCTAGAATCTAAATTGTGTTCCAGTTTCTGTCACTGTTAGTCCCGTCATTGGCTACAGTGAACACAGCACCCTCTACCATTTCTGCCTATCCAGCTTTTACAAAACAGACAGGGAGGAGGCTGGAAGAACTCAACAAGCCAGTCAGCATCAGGAGATGAAGAGGTTGACGTCGGGTTACAGCACCAACGAGAATTCTGCTCCTCGCCCAATTAACCCTTTTAATTACAATGCACTGATTTTGACAATCAAACCCGACGGGCACAGTTTTCTGCATACAAACGTTTTTTCATACTATTGCTTTTAACTCCCATATTCGCAATCGATACACATATACTGCTTGCGAGCGATCCAACGATTTCCTATTGCTGCTTCCTATTTGCAACGATTTCCTGTCGCTGCTGACAATTCGGTAACAACATTTTCTGCTCACGTACACGTTGGCTATACATTTAGAGAGAACAAAATGAAAATTCAGCTTTTAATTTTACGACTGTCCAATCAGTTTGGAATGCAGATTCTAAAGTGGACTGCTAAAGTGAACCATTGTCTTTTCCAGTCTAAATCGGACTTCCACTTTGACAACTGAAATGTATTAACCAAAACTAAGTATGAATGCCACAATAGTTGTTCCGTGAGCCAAATTATTTTCTTAGGTGGCCAATATTGAAAGTAAGCGTGAGGAAATAGTCAACAGAAAAGGTTTTTTTTAAGCCAGTCTGTGTTGGTAATTGAAAATGGAAACAGTAGTTATCACTGCAAATGAAAGTGGATGATGGTGGTGTTCGGATTTACAAATTCATAAAATATAAGCATTTCGAAGGATGCAAGATAATTTTAATATCATAGCGACATACCCAGCATGACAACCTTTCTTTCTACGTCACTGTTCATAACTATTGGAGTCTACTAATTTTACTGTACATTTAAGAAAGCTGTTGCAGAATAACTATTTCTTATTTCTCTGATTTCAAGTTCAGTTTCTTCTATTGCCATTTTTTAACCGTATCCCACCATCCATTTCTTTTGTTAAAGAGTGCTTCTATTCCACTGCATTATATAACATGGAGATTGTCGGTGCTATATAACATATAGCATTGTCGGTAAACCCGAATCATTGATTTTTTCTCTGTGCTGCAAGACACCAGCTGATTAATGCCCTCTGAAGTCCAATTGGTGATGAACAGACACGGAATCAACAGTGCTAAAACTATGAATGTATAAAAGTCAACTTCTGATAAAACCATGGCTTGCAGAATTTTGTTGCAAGCATCGTGTTTTACTCTGATGCATACAAGGAGAATGTTTGATAATTCATTTGCAAAAAAAAAATTCCTTTCACTCTGTTGCAGTAAATTTGCTGGCGATTGGTATCCTGTCCCAAGGAAAATGTGATCTTTCTACCTGCACAGCATGCTATCTGGTGGCTATGGCAATATCAGATCTGCTTGTCATTTTCACTGAGGTCATACTCTGGTGGATCAGTAATTACTATTTTCTGGAGTCCTTCCTTAAAATTACGCCTGTATGTAGTGTCATCATTGTCCTGAGCCGGGCAGCTACGGACTGTTCTGTCTGGTGTACCGTTGTGTTCTCCTTTGATCGAGTTGTTGCAATTTGCTGTCAAAAGCTGAAAATAATTTACTGCAGGGAGAAAACAGCCGTCATGGTTATCACGACAACTTGCATTCTACTCTGTTTAAAAAACATACCTTTCTACTTTCCACAGGAACCTGGACAGATAATTGACAATGTAGAATGGAACTGTTTTATGAAAAGTAGTTATTATACTGAGATAGGATGGATTGTATTTGATTGGTTTGATACAGTTCTAACACCATTGCTGCCATTCACATTAATTTTGTTGTTCAATGCTCTGACGGTCAGACATATTTTAGTGGCCAGTCAAGTCCGTAAGGCACTGAGGTCTCAGAACAGGGGAAATATCTTGGATGATCCAGAGATCAAGCGCAGACGGAAATCTGCAATATTGCTCTTCATAATTTCTGGCAGTTTAATTCTTCTTTGGTTGACAACGGTCATAGAATTCATATACTATACCGTCAAAGGAATTGACCCAATGGACTACACCGATTCTGAGTATATATTTCAAAAAGTAGGGTGGCTGTTCCGTAATTTCAGTTGCTGCACAAACACTTTTATTTACGGAGTGACTCAGTCTAAGTTCAGAGAACAGTTAAAAGGTATTGTGACATATCTGATTGCCTCAATTGTTGAATCATTTCATAAATATAATTAAACCGAAGATTGTCCCAATGCCTCCATTGTGCAACACGGATTAAGTATAGCAGTGCACCTTTGGGTAACAGATGAAGACTGGGAGTAGGTAATGTTTAGAGACACGGAGGGAAGCAGAACAACGAAATCTGATATACCTCCACCATGTATCCTGTCAGAATGCTCTGCTCTGAAGAAAGCATTCCAAACTTATGACGTCTCTCCTTATAACTCACCTGAGGCAAAGTCCTGATGAACACCCTCGGTACCTCCTCTCGTGCTATCACAGCCTTCCTGTAGTGAGGTGATCAGAACCAGTCGTGATCTCACAACCCTCTCTACAAGACCAGCATAACCTTCTTGTCCTTACACTGTATGCCACCACTAAAGAAAACAAGTGTCCCATATTCCTTCTTAACTATCCTATTCACGTGTCTTCTGACATCAGAGATATGTGAATAATTATTGCAGGATCTTTCCGTTCCTCTAAACTACCGAACGTCCTGCCATTTATTAAATAATCACATATCTATTTTGTTTTTGAATGTGCTTCACCCTGACCTTATCAGAGTTAAATATCATCTGCCGATAGTCTACCCATGTGATCAACCCATGTCTATCTTCCTGTAACTTCCAGCCATCTACATTGTTATTAACAACTCGTCTGCTAAATTTCCTAACATCTCTACATGTTTTCAACTATATCGCATATGGATGTAACAAAGAAGAAGGGTCCCAGTACTGATTCGAGTGATATATCGCCGGACAGCGGGCTCCAGTTGCGCAAACAACACTTTACTAGTACTGTTCTGTGCTATTACTTATCCAGCTTCTGATCCATCTCGCCATGTTTCTCTCAAATCCAAATGTTTTAACCTTCTCAATCAATATCCCATTTGACACATTGACAAACAAATCCATATAAACTACATTACCTGGACTTCACCTCCCCCCAACCCCTCAGCCACACCCTCGATCACATTTCCAAACAAATTCTAACAAATGTGTTAAGCGTGAACTCGCTCTGACAAGACCATGCTGCATGACCCGAATTGACCCATCCCATTCCAAATGGGTATTAACTCGCTCCTTGAGAACTTTCTCCAATCATTTCCATACCAATAACTTGAGATTCACCAGCCTTAATTTCCTCGTTCATGTCAATCACCCCTCTTATAAAGGGGAACCATATTAAACATGCTCCAATATCCCTCACATCTATTGCACCAAATTTTGTTATGCAGTAATAAACCCATTTAAGAATGAAAAGCTTTCAATTATTTTAACATGTGATTTTTAAATTTAGTCTATCAGGCATCTTTTTGTCCATTAGACACCACTTTAACTTTCTCGGTTTCTGCCATCTGCCTGGTGTTCTCCATCAGATGACCCGAAAAAGAGCTTTTCATACCTTGGCAAGTTGATCCAAGTGGACTGCCCTCAACCTGTAATAAGAAGTGATACAAAATGTGGAAATAGATGTATTCCCTTTTCATCTCAACTTCATTCCAGTCAGTTTCGTTTCCCCATCTTTGCTGTAACAAAACGGTTCTTCTTAAAGGTGCAAATTACATGATGTGTATCTGTTTTGAAAATAAATAATAGCAACAACTCGACTTTCTTGATCGGATTGCAGTTTTTGACACTGTTCACGACACAATTCTCCTTCAAAATCCCTCCACAAATTAGTTCTGTTACTAATTTCACAGATCTAATGCCTCAAAATATATCCAGGCTTGAACTTCAATCTTATTTTATTTCTCCATCGGTAACGAAATCTGTATTAAAGCAAATCCTGCAGATGCTTCCAGGAAGATGGCGGTGGAACAGGGATTCTGAGCCGAGGGCTCGTTCACTGACTCCGATTGTCTCTTCATTTCTTTTCTTTTTATTCCACATTCCTTCTCGTTCTTTCTTTTTTTAAATATTCATTTATACTTACCTCTCACTGAAGCGCTCGTTCGCTGTGATACCATCAGCTGCAGTAAGTCAGCCCAGCACAGACGACTGGCAGTCAGTGGGCGAGCCAAGTGAGGACACGAGTGAGCACAGCGTGTATACTAGTGGGCCCAACGTGGATTTCCTTTTGGATCAAGTGTTTTAAGTTAGCTTTTTAAAGTTCAAAATTTGTAATGTCAGACAACAAGATGAATTGAAACCCAGGGTCAGAGCCCAGAAAAAAGCAATGAGTGAAATCATATGTCAGCCACATTGTGGAGGAACCCATTGGATATTGAACTCTTGAAGCACATCCTGTGGGAGACAGGTTACACTTCGCGGTTATAAAATGCTTAATTCTGAACACGGGCAATCAATCCGATTGAGATTGCAGGGACATAGTGTGAGGATTGCTTGCTTAGGTGCTGGTTTCAGGGCCTGAGAGAGTAGTATCAGAAGGGAGATAGTGTGAGTAGTTCTTAATTTTGGAGTTTGGAGTTTGTTCGGAATATGGAGGGGGAAAGAATTGTGCGTGTGTGAGAGACAGACGCTCAGATATAGAGACGTGGATAGAGACGCTGACTTGATATGGTGGATAGGATTTGAACAATTTATTCCTAATTTATTGTTTGTCATTACTGAGGATCACATCGGTATGAGAGGAGGAGAATTCAGGTCTGTGGAATGCTCCTCTTGCATGATTTGACACATCAGGGACAGTTCCAACAGCGAAGTGTCCATGCATGCAGCAAGTATGTTTACCTGCAGTTCCTGATTAACTAGATGGAACGGCTGGAACTGAAGACAGGCTCCATATAGAGCACCTGTAATACCGAGAACCTCCGGGACAGAATGCTTCGGGAGTTTGCAACACCACAATAAGGGCTATACAAGCAGAAATGTGCTGAGTGACCACAAGTAAGATGAGCATAGAGTGCAGATATCCCACTGTAAATCAAATATATCGTGTTGGATCATATTGGGGGATACAAAGTTATAAATCATACAACAACAGGTTATAGTCCAACAGGTTAAATTGGAAGCACACGAGCTTTCGGAGTGACGCTCCTTCGTCAGGTGATTGTGTCTTCATCAGGTGATCACAACCACCTGATGAAGGAGCCTCGCTCCGAAAGCTAATGTGCTTCCAATTAAACCTGTTGGACTATAACCTGTTGTTGAGTGATTTATAAGTTTGTACACCCCAGTCCAACACCGGCATCTCCAAATCATATTGGGGGACGCATGACCTGTCAGGGGAAAGGAACTGCAACCATGCTTGTGGCTCCATGTTTGGCTCTGCTTCACAGCAGGTGTAGAAAAAGAAGAGGAAATCTTAAGTGATAAAGGTCACCATTGTAATGGGTACTGATTCACTAATGCTTTTTAGGAAAGGAAATCGCCATCCTTATATGGTTGGGGTTACATGTGACTTCAGATCCACAGGATTGTGGCTATTTCTCAGTTGCCCTCTGGGCAATTGTGAATGGTCAATGATTGCTGGTCGAGGCAGCAACACCTTCATCCTGCGAATGAATATTAAAGGACAATGGTCTATGGCTGCAGCAAGACTCTTGAATTGTACTTTGACTCTCTTGTTCTAAGGTCGGGGATGTCTCACAGCAGCTGCAGGGAATTCTTAAGAGAATGGGTAACAGCCAGCAGTTGTGGTACAAGTCGGTAACAGCAATGAGTGTTTTAAAAAAAAAGTGAAATCCTGCAAGAAGATTTCAGAGAATAGGAAGTGCAATAAAGAGGAGGATTACTAACTTTATAATATAGAGCCCAGAACACAGAACAGAGAACAGTTCAGCACAGTTAGGTCCACGATGTGGTGCCGATCATTTATCTTAATCTAAGATCAATGTAACCTGCACACCCCTCAATTTACTGCCATCCATGTGCTTGTCCAGCAGTCGCTTAAATGTCCCTCATGTCTCTGACTCTACCACTAGAGTTGGCAGTGCAATACACACACACCATAGAACATTGCAGCGCATTGGATGCCCTTCAGCCCTCCAATGTTGCAACAACCTGTGGAATCAATCTGAAGTCTATCTATCCTACGCTATTCCATTTTTGTCCATATGTTCATTCAGTGACCATTTAAATGCCCTTAAAGTTGTAGAATCTACTATTGTTGCAGGCACAGCGTTCCATACCCCTGCTACTCTCTGAGTAAAGAAACCACCTGTCCTATATCTATCATCCCTCATTTTAAGTCTATTTCCCCTTGCGCTAGCCATCACCATCCGAGGAAAAAGGCTCTCACTGTCCACCCTATCTACCCTCTGATTATCTTATATGTCTCAATGAAGTCACCTCGTAATTTTCATCTCTCCAAAGAAGCAGCCTCATTTCCCTCAGCCTCATCTTGAGACCTCCCCTCCATACCAGGCAACATCCTGGTAAATCTCCTCTGCACCTTTTCCAATGCTTCCACATTCCATAATACGGTGACCAGCACTATATGCAATACTCCAAATGTGTCCACACCGGAGTTTCACACCATCTAGAATTGATTGCACCTCCTCCTTACTAACCTCAGCCCTTTCAAGTCTAATCCCGTCTCCACATGATCCACACACAACTGGCCACTTTACAGGCCCTATTCCTACACTAGTCATCCTTTTATTCCACACGTGCCTATGGAAAGCTTTACGGTTCTCCTCTACTCTATCTGCTGAAGACTTCTCATATCCCTTCCTTGTTCTTCTTAATTGCCTCTTTAAATCCTTACTAGCTACTCTGTAAGTTTCCATCAACACATCTGAACCATCTCGTCTCATCATCACATAAGCCTCTCTCTTCCACTTAACAAGAGATAAATTTTTATCAGTAAAACCCGGTTCCCCAACCTTATCACTTACTCCCTGCCTGACAGGGACTTATCTTTCAAAGACATGCAACATCTGTTCCTAAAATCTGCTCCAATTTTGATTGTCCCCATTGCTGTATTTTGCTACCCCATTCTATGCCTCCTAAGTGTTGCCTAATCGCATTGTAATTGCCCTTCCCCCATCTATACCTCTTGCCCTGTGGCCTGTGCCTATCCTGTTCCTTCATTAAACTAATTGTAACCGAATTATTGTCACTCTCTCCTAAGTGCTCACTTATCACTGAATCAATCACCTGGCCTGGTTCATGACCAAGTGTCAGACCCAGTGTGGCTTCCCCTCTTCTTGGCCCTTTGACAAACTGTGTCAGGAAACCCTACTGCACACATTGGACAAAAAATGATCCATCAAAAGTACTGGAGTTATAGCATTTCCAGTTAATATTAGCGAAGTTAGAATCTCCCATGTTGGCCACCCGTTTCCTTTCATTCCTGCCCAGAACCGATTTGCCAATCCTCTCCTCCACATCCCTGGAACTATGTGGAAGTCTATAAAATGCTCCCAGCAGTGTGACCTCTCCTCTCCTGCATCTAACCTCAACCTATACAACCTCAGTAGACGAGCCCTCATCAAACGCTTTTTCAGCCACCATTATACTGTCTTTGACTAACAAAACCATGCAACCCTATCTTTTAATGCCTTCCCTGTTCTTCATGAAAGTTCTCAATCCAGGGACCTGCAGCATCCATTCCTGACCTTGCTCTATCCATGCCTCCGAAATGGCCACAACACTGAAGCCTCACATTTACCAAGATTGAATTCCATTTGCATTGATCAGACCACCTGACCAGCCTTTATTATTGTACTTGTCGTGGAACGCTACAGTCCTCATTATTAACCTGCCTACCGATGTTTGTGAGAGCAGTCAACTTACTGATCAGCACTCCTGCTTTCAATGCTAACGACATTTTTTTCTAAACCACAAACAAAAAGAGCTCCAACACTGATGCCTGTCCGACTCCCACTGGACTCTGATGTCCAGTAAGAAAAGCATCCTTTATTCAGGTCCTCTGCTTCCTGTCACTTCGCCGATTATGGATCCAAATGGACAAATGCCCTTGCTTCCCATGGGCTTTAAGTTTTGTGATCAGTCTCCTGTCTGGGATCTATGAAAGAAAAAACGTTGCTGAAGTCCAAGTTGACGGCATCCAAAACGTGCCCTCATCTATGCGACTGTCACGTCATCAAATAAGACAGTCAGGGTGGTCAGAAATCACCTCCCCTTAAAATAAAATACAGACTGTCCTTGATTAACCCCTGCCTCTTCAAATGCAGTGTAATTCTGTCCCTCAGAAATGCTTCCAACAGTTTCTTTACCACTGAGTTTAGACGGATCAACCAGTAGGTTTCTGCTTAATCCCTTCCTTCCTTCACGACTGAAGGCACCAAATCGGTTGTCCTCCACGACGTTGGCACATCTCCTCTGCCCAATGCAAGTGAAACTGTTTCCCTTTCTTCCCTTGAGTACACTCAACAGTATAGGATATATTTCATCTAGCTCTGATAATCTATCTACTTTTAAGCCTGCCAAAGCACTCAGAATCACCGCTGTGTCGGCGCTAACATATTTAATTATATCACAGATATTTGCCTTAATTTCTGTACCTACATTGACTTGTGAACAACTATCCAACATATTATTCCACACTGTATGTATATGATTAGATTACTTACAGTGTGGAAACAGGCCCTTCGGCCCAACAAGTCCACGCCGACCCGCAACCCACCCATTTACCCCTTCACCTAACACTACGGGTAATTTAGCATGGCCAATTCACCTAACCTGCACGTCTTTGGACTGTGGGAGGAAACCCACACAGACAATGGGAGAACGTGCAAACTCAACACAGTGAGTCGCCTGAGGCGGGAATTCAACCTGGGTCTTTGGCGCTGTGAGGCAGCAGTACTAACCACTGTGCCACCATGCCACCCACATTTATTCTGCTTTTATGGACAATTTACTGCTGTGGTTCAGGGTATGCCCCACTCAATTTCCAGTTATTCTTTTAGCGCTAGTGTATCCTAAAATACAACTTTTGATTTTCTATCATTTGCAGCCGCCAGTAACATTTCATATCACTTTTTAACATCCTGAAGTTTCCATTTAGATACCCTCTTGCACATTTCATATTTCTCTTCATTCTTTTGCTGTTTTGAGACCTCAGTATCTGTCATAAGCACCCATTTCACTTTTAATCCAACCTTGCGCATACGTTAACATTCTGGGTTGCTGGTATTTGATGTCTCATTTCTTTTCTTCCTTGCAATGTTTCAGTCCTATATTCTGCATATTTCCTTCTTGATTGCATCCCACTGCAATGAGACAGATTAATATGAAGGTTTCTTGAAATGTATAAGCTTTATGATACTGTACAACAGGTAATCATGAAACTGTTGGAATGTTAACACAGTTTAAGACATTGGAGTGACAGAGCATTAAAGTCTTATAGCAATTATCTAAGATACTGGTGAGGAACATCAGAAGTGCTTTGACCAGTTTTGGTTCTCTTAACTAGTCCAGTTTGATAACGTCATGAAAGGCATCATTCCACTGAAGTCCATTCAGATAAGGTTCACGAGGAGAAATTCCTGTTTGGAGAGATTGTCTCCTGAGAAAGGTTTAAATAGGTTGGTTTAAGTGATTTTAATTGATGGAATTTGGAAGAATGGGAAGTGTTCCAATTGAAACATACAAGGTACTGGATCTCGTCCACTTCAAGGTGAAATGGTGGTTACCCCCATGAGAACGTCCAGGAGCAGGAAGCAGTGTTTCAGAATAAACAGGCATTTCTTTCAAATTGAGATCCATCTTCTCTCAGAGGTTTGTGATTTCATGCAATCTCTTGCACAGGGAGCTGTGTGGACAGAGTCTGTGTTCAGAGTTGAAGATGAGATACATTTACTTTTAATAAGTAGAGGAGACAAGGTTTATAGGGAAAGTGCAGGAAAGTGGACGTGACAAGTGTCGGAAGAGCCATGGTCCCATTGAATGGTGGATCAATCTCTAGTGACCGAACCTCATACATTTATTCACATTACTTTATGTTGCAGAATCTTTTGAAATTTTCGTATTTTCATTTGAATTTGACTCTAATCGCATGTTAGATTATGAGTAATGACAGATTTGGTTCTTTCATCACTTAACCGAATGCTCATGATGAAAGAGAGCAACTACAACTCTCAGTGAATTTGATAAGTCATGAACAAGATATCAAGAATCTGTCAGTTAGTTAGTCATGGAGTCATAGAGATGTACAGCATGGAAACAGAACCTTCGGTCCAACTCGTCCATGCTGAACAGATATCCTAAATCCAGTCCCACTTGCCAGCACCTGGCCCAAATCCCTCAAAACACTTCATATTCTTATACCCATCCAGATGCTTTTAAATGTTGTTCTTGTACCAGCCTCTACAACTTCCTCTGGAAGCTCATTCCAGACAGGCACCACTCTCTGTGTGAAGAAATTGCCACTTCGTTCCCTTTTAAATGTTTCCCTCTCTCACCATAAACCTATGCCCGATAGTTCTGAATGGGCAGAAGTACATTGTTGTTGAAAAAATAAAGAGGGCGAGATGTCACTGAAAGAAAATGCAACTTCATTGCCGGTTCTAATGTTTAACCAATAACTGATGCAATCAGAATTGTTCACTCTTTCAAGCAATCCAGCTCAAATTCGTAAGAATGTTTTCTATGTCAACATGATCTTAATTTTTTGTCGTAATCTGTTTGTTCACCTAAAATAATTGTCCAATGTTGAAATATTTAGAGTCACAGTATAAAGGAAAGGCTCTGGTAAGATATCAACTCAGGGTTTGACACAGAGACATTGCTGAAAGCACTGAAGGACAAGCCACTTGACACTTGAAATTGCGTGCACGTTTTCATGATGTTGAGAAAATATGTTATCCCTGTTATTTGTGTTCCCGGGAAGTTATTCTGAGCACACAGTGAAAATAAAGAGTCTGTATTCCAGTTATGTTTAATTTATACTGATTCTAAATGGATAATTGTACACAAGGATGTGACAGCTAATATAAAATAGCATAATCTTATAAGATTATTCAATTTTCGCAAGTGAATATGAATTGTTGTTATTCTATAATTTACAGTTCTCTGAATTATCGAGCATTGTCTCAAGTAGAACATTGTAAATTGTACAATTAGAAATATTTGCATATATATTTCAGTTGAAGATATTATTAGATTTACTTGGAAATCTCTATTTACATATGGCGTGGATCAGAAAGTGAAGTGCAATTTCTGAGTTGTAATGATACATTACACTGGCAATACGTCTGCATAATACTTCCTACAATCTAAATTATGACCCAGTTTCTGTCACTGTTCTCCCCTTCATCGGCTACAGTGAACACAACATCCTCCGCCATTTCTGCCTTTCCAGCTTTTACAAAACAGACAGGGAGGAGGCTGGAAGAACACAGCAAGTCAGTCAGCATCAGGAGGTGGAGATGTCGATGTTGGGTGACAGCACCAACTTGAACTTCTGCTTCTCGCCCACTATACCCTTTTTAATTATAATGCACTCATTTCGACAACCAAACCGACGGGCACAGTTTTCTGCGCACAAACGTTTTCTTGCAATAGCACTTTTAACTCCCCTATGTGCAATCGATACACATATACTACTTCCGATTGCTGTTTCCAAATTGCAATGAATTCTCATCGCTCCTGACAATTCGGTCACAGCATTCTCTGCTCACGTGCAAGTTGCCTATACATTTAGAGAGAACGAAATGAAAATGCAGCTTTAATTTTATGACTGTTCAATCAGTTTGGAATGGAGATTCTAAAGTGAACTGCTAAAGTGAATCACGCTCTTTTTCGGTCTAAATCCGATTTCCAATTTGACAAATGAAACGTATTAAGCAAAACTAAGCGTGGAAGTCACAACATTTATTCCGTGAGCCAAATTATTTTCTATTGTCCCCAATATTGAAAGTAAACGCGAGATTACACACGACAGAAAATGTTTTTTTAAAGACAGTCTGTGTTGATCATTGAAAATGGAAACAGTAGAATCACTGCAGGTGAAATTGGATGATGATGGTGTTAGGATGGACAAATTCATAACATATATGCATTCAGAAGAATGCAAAATAATATTAAGATCGTATGCACCCGCCCAGCACAAAAACCTTTCTTTCTACATCACTGCTCATAACTATTGGAGTCTACTTATTTTACTGCACATTTATGAAATGTCACGCCCTATGCATGTATTCCAGAATAACTAGTTCCTATTTCTCTGATTTCAAATTCAGTTTTGACGAATGTCATTTTTACCGTATCCCAATATACATTACTTTTGTAAAAGAGTTTTAGTATTCCACTGCATTATATAATATGGAAATCCCTTACAAATAGCATTGTCGACACACACGGATTATGGACGTTACTCGGCGATGTTGGACAGCAGCTCATTAATGCCCTCTGAAGTCAAATTGGAGATGAACAGACACTAATTCAATTGCGCTGAACCCACGAATGTATAAAAGTTTACTCCGGACAAAAGCACAGCTAGCCGACTTTTGTTGCCAAAATCGTGTCTTACTCTGTTGCATATAAGGAGACTGTTTGACAATTCATTGACAAAAAATATCCTTTTAATCTGTTGCAGGAAATTTGCTGGCGATTGGCATCCTGTACCAAGGAAAATGCGATCTTTCTACCTGCACCACACGCTATCTGGTGGCTATGGCCATGTCGGATCTGCTTGTCATTTTCACTGAGGTCATACTCTGGTGGATCAGTAATTATAATTTTCTGGAGTCATTCCTTAAAATTACGCCTGTATGTCATGTCATTATTGTCCTGGATCAGGTAGCCACAGACTGTTCTGTCTGCTGTACCGTTATGTTCTCCTTTGAACAGGTAAAAGGTATGGTGACATATTTGATTGCCTCAATCATTGCATTATTTCATAAATATAATTAAATGAGGATTGTTCCAATACCTCCATGTTGCTACACGGATAAAATATAGCAGTGCACCTTTGGGTAGCAGGTGAAGACTGGGAGGAAGTCATTTAAAGAGGCATGGGGCGAAGCAGAGCAGCCCATGAATGACAGAGTTGGGGTCGGGAATGCTGTCTTTTCACAAACTGCAGTGATTCCAACCTTATAGATTCATCGATTCATATCGTGCAAACCACGTCATTTTCTCCATTGAATCTGCACTGATGTAATGACTACTTGTAGTAGAATAACCCCAATTTCTGCACTTGACAGTTATGATATTTGAAAGACTCATTCTATTTTATTATTTAAGTTTGTAACGATTCCAGCCTCCATTACGTTCCCAGGTAGTGTTTCCCAATTCTCACCACACGATGAATGAAAACGATATTTTTCCTCAAATCCACACTGAAATTCTTGCCCCGTGCCCTAAAGCATGCCCTCTCGTGATTGAGCCTCAACCAAGGGGACTAGTTGCACTTTATTCGCCTTGTCCATACCCCTCAAAATCTGATGTACCACTACCATGTGGAAGGAAGCATTCCAAACTTATGCAGCCACTCTCTATAACTCAATTTCGACACCTGAGGCAAAATCCTGATGAACACCCTCGGTACCTCATTTGGTGCTATCACAGCCTTCCTGTAGTGAGATTACCAGAACCAGTCCTGACCTCACAACCCTCTCTACAACACCAGCATAACCACTTTGCCCTTATACTGTATGCCATCACTGAAGAAAGCAAGTATTTGATATGCCTTCTTAACTATCCTATTCACGTGTCTTCTGACATCAGAGATATGTGAATAATTATTCCAAGATCTTTCCGTTCCTCTAAACTACCAAACGTCCTGCCGTTTATTAAATAATCACTCATCTGTTTTGTTTTTGAATGTGCTTCACCCTGACCTTATCAGAGTTAAATATCATCTGTCAATGTTCTACCCATTTGATCAGCCCATCTCTATCTTCCTGTAAGTTCCTACCATCTTCTTTGCTATTAACAACTCCCCTGCTAATTTTCCTAACATCTCTACATGTTTTCATCTATGTCGCATCTGTCTGTAACAAACAATAAGGGTTCCAGTACTGATTCGAGTGATATGTGGCTGAACAGCGGGCTCCAGTCGCTCAAACAACCTTCTACGATTACTTTTCTGGGTCACTACTAAGCCAGTTTCTGATCCATCTCGCCAAGTTTCTCTCAAGTCTAATCTTGTAAGCTTCTCAAACAGTCTCCCATTTGAGACATTGACAATACATTTGCGAAAATCCATATAAACTCCACCAACTGGACTACCCCCACCCAAACCTTTGATGACATTTTATAACAAATTCTAACAAATTTGTTAAGCATGAACGCTCCTTGACAAGGCCATGCTGGATAATCTGAATTAACCCATCCCATTCCAAATGGGTATTAATTCGCTCCTTGAGAATTTTCTCCAATAATTTCCGTCCCACTAATTTGAGATACACCAGTCTTAATTTCCTCGTTCATCTTTATCACCCCTCTTAAAAAGTGGAACCGTATTAAACATTCGCCAAATTCCGTAACACCTATTGTACCAACGCTTCTTATCCAGAAATAAACTATTTCAGAAGACAAAAGCATTAATTATTTTAATGTGATCTTGTTTGTTTAGTTTAGCAGGCACATTTTTGTCCATTCATCATCACTTTATCATAGTCGGTTTCTGCCATCTGCCTGTTGTCTCCATCAGATGACCGAATAGGAATTTTTCATATCTTGGCAAGTTGATACAATGGATTGTCCTCAATCCGTAATAAGAAGATACACAATATGTGGAAATAGATGCATTCTCTTATCATCTCAACTTCATTGCAGTCAGTTTCATTTCCCCATCTCTTCTGTACCAAAACTGTTCTTCTTAAAGTCGGAATATGCATGATATGTATCTGTGCTGAACCTAAATGACAGCAACTCGACTTTCTCGATTGGTTTTTTGTTTTTGACACTGTTCCCGACATAACTCTCCTTCAAAGCCTCTCCATAAATTAGTTCTGTTGCTGATTTCACAGATTTAATGCATCACAATATATCCAGACTTGAACTTCAATCTTATTTTATTTCTCCGTTGGTAATTAAATTTGTATTAAGACAAATCCTGCACATGCTTCCAGCAAGATGACGGTAGAGCAGGGATTCTGAGAGCGTGGCTCGAACGGATGTGGGGAGTTACTTCTCCAAAGTAAGTGGGAACGCCTCATCTTCACCATGGATATCCAATCCCTCTACATCTCCATCCGCCATGACCAGGGCCTCCAAGCCCTCCATTTTTTCCTCTCCCAACTTCCCCAACAGTACCCTTCCACTGACACTCTCATTTGTTTGGCCGAACTGGTCCTCACCCTTAGCAATTTCTCCTTTGAATCCTCCCACTTCCTCCAGACCAAAGGGGTAGCCATGGGCATACGTATGGGCCCCAGCTATGCCGGTCTCTTTGTTGGCTACGTCGAACAGTCGATCTTCCGTAATTACACCGGCACCACTCCCCACCTCTTCCTCCGCTACATTGATGACTGCATTGGTGATACCTCGTGCTCCCGTGAGGAAGTTGAGCAATTCATCAACTGCACCAACACATTCCACCCTGACCTTAAATTTACCTGGACCATCTCTGACACCTCCCTCACCTTGCTGGACCTCTCCATCTCCATTAATGACGACCTTGACACTGACATTTTTTCACAAAACTACCGACTCCCAGATCTACCTGGATTACACCTCTTCCCACCCTCCCTCTTGCAAAAATGCCATCCCGTATTCCCAATTCCTCCACCTTCACCGTATCTGCTCCGAGGAAGACCAGTTCCACCACAGAACACACCAGATGGCTTCCTTCTTTCGAGACTACAATTTCCCGTCCCACGTGGTTAAAGATGCCCTGCAACGCATCTCGTCCACATCCCGCACCTCCACCCTCAGACCCCACCTCTACAACCGTAACAAGGACAGAACACCCCTGGTGCTCACCTTCCACCCTACCAACCTTCGCATAAACCAAATCATCTGCCGACATTTCTGCCACCTCCAAACAGACCCCACCACCAGGGATATATTGCCCTCCCCCTCCCCTTTCCGCCTTCCACAAAGACCGTTCCCTCCATGACTACCTGGTCAGGTCCACGCCTCCCTAGAACCCACCCTCCCATCTTGGCAACTTCCCCTGCCACCGCAGGAATTGCAAAACCTGCACCCACACCTCCTCCCTCACCTCCATCCAAGGCCCTAAAGGAGCCTTCCACATCCATCAAAGTTTTACCTGCACATCCACCAATATCATTTATTGTATCCGTTGCTCCCGATGCGGTCTCCTCTACACTGGGAAGACTGGACGACTCCCAGCAGAGTGCTTTACGGAACATTTCCGGGACACCCGCACCAATCATCCACACCGCCCCGTGGCCCAACATTTCAACTCCCCCTCTCATTCTGCCGAGGACATGGAAGTCCTGGGCCTCCTTCACCGCCGCTCCCTCACCACCAGACGCCTGGAGGAAGAAAGCCTCATCTTCCACCTCGGAACACTTCAACCCCAGGGCATCAATGTGGACTTCAACAGTTTCCTCATTTCCCCTTCCCCCACCTCACCCTAGTTCCAAACTTCCAACCCAGCACTGTCCCTATGATTTGTCTTACCCGCCTATCTCTTTTCCACCTATCCACTATACCCTTCCCCGCCCCCGACCTATCACCTTTATCCCCTCCCCCACTCACCTATTGTACTCTATGCTACTTTCTCCCCAACCCCACCCTCCTCCCACTTATCTCTCCACCCTTCAGCCTCTCTGCCTGTATTCATGATGAAGGGATTATGCCAGAAACGTCGATTTTACTGCTCCTCGGATGCTGCCTGAACTGCTGTGCTCTTCCAGCACCACAAATCCAGAATCCAGGGTTTCTGAACCTAGCGCTCGTTCACTGTGTTCGATTGTCTCTTCATTTCTTTTCTTTTTATTCCCTCTAACTTCTGGTTCTTTTTTTTCTTTTTCTATATATTTACACTTACCTCAAGTAGATGCGCACAGTCATTGTGGTCGCATCAACTGCAGTGAGTTGGCCGAGAACAGACTGTTCACATTCAGTGAGTGAGACCAGCATGGACACGAGTGGGCCCAGTGTGTACGCGAGGGGGGCCAACGTGGTTTCCTTTCGAATGAAGAGGTTTGCCTTAGCTTTTTCTGTTCATAATTTATTAGGTCAAACAACAGGATGAATTGAAACCCCGGATCAGGGGTAAAACATAAAGCAATGAATGACTTCACACCTCATGTGGGAGCACTCACTGGATATTGAACACTTGAAACGCAACCTGTGGGAGACAGGTTACACTTAGTGGTTATAAAATGTTTAACTCTCAACACGAGCAATCAATCAGTTTCTCATGACAGGGACATAATGTGGGGATTGGTTGCTTTGGTGCCGCTTTCAGGGACTGAGAGAGGAGAATCGGAAGGGAGATAGAGGAAATAGTTCTTCATTTTGAGGATTGTAGTTTGTTAAGAATATGGAGAGGGAAGGGAGTGTGTGTGAGGGAGCGACAGAGATATGCTCAGATATCGAGATGGCGATACAGATACTGACTTGGTCTGCTGGATAGGATTGAACGCTTTGTTCCTAATTTATTGTTTGTCATTAGTGAGGATGATGGCGGTATGAGAGGAGGATAATTCGGGTCTGTTGAATGCTCCTCTTGCATTGTGTGACAAGTCAGGGACACTTCCAATAGCGAAGTGTCCATGCATGCAGCAAGTATGTTTACCGGCAGTTCCTGATTAACTATATGGAGTGGCTGGAGTTGCAGATGGGCTCAATATAGAGCACCTGCAATACTGAGGACTTCCTGGATGGAATGCTCAGTGAGTGTGCACCGCCACGATAAGGGCTATACAAACATACCTGCCACACCCTACAGGAGGATCGAGCAACTGCCCTAACATCCATTCCCATTGTTCTGAATTCCCAAGGAGACGATTGAAAAAAACTAGTAACCTTACAAATCCAGTGGACATAATTTTTTCTTTCGGTTAGAGGAGGAGGATAGGTGGGAGACACTATGTATATAATAAGGCAACTGCCCAGATATGTCACCTCACTTACTCAGCAGTCCCGTGTCCACTTCACCTATTCATGAGGTAAGTTTTTAATGAAGGAATTTACTTTCCCAGCAGCCCCCACGGCCTCACCCTCACCGCACCCACTGCTGCATCTGTATTACATCCAGTGCCACACACGACAGAATGAAGGAACAGGTGGATAGATCAGTTGTTCGTGTGGGTGAACGGTGCATGGTGTCGATCTTAGGATTTTGGATCATTATCAGGTGGGACTGGTACCTGTCAGACGATTGACACCACAATGAACATGTGCCTAATGTACTTTCTGGGAGATTTGATCGTGCTGTTGGGCAGCTTTTAAACTAATTGGCATGGGTTTGGGAGAGTGAGGAGATATAAATCTGGATTCATACCTTAATGCTAATTCCACCATATGTTTGGCTCGCTGCTTCTCCATATTTGTTCTACATCAGGTTTTCCTGTTCTTGTACTCCACTATATCGGACCATCCACAAAATAATAGAAGGCTTTCCTGATTTCCTTGGGTTGTCCCCATTTTTTTTATGACCAATGTCGCTCCCTTTCGAAACTTAGCTTTTCGGCGAAGAAGGTGGATTCTTTGGCATGTTTTATAGTAACGTCAGGGCCTTGATGCATCAAGTTCCAGTGCACCATGCAGTTTTGTCTAACCATACTGTCTGTTATTTGGCAGCTGAACAATAGTCATGTAAGAGTATGTTTCGGTGAAAAATGTTGAAACCAGTTGTCTTGACCTGGAGGTATTTCTCATGCATGCGAAACTGTGACGAACTGGGAATAAAATTCATTGGCATAGGCCATTGCTCCAAGCCACCTTGGTGCTCTGGAAAGTGCACAGTTGTGAGGGTAATGTCCATGGCAGTTAGTTCTTGTGCGATTGGGTGTTCGGTGTTTGGTATCGGCAGTGTAGGACCTTTCCCAGGGCCTGTTCATTTATCTGAGCTGTCTTACTCCTTCCATTAAAATAAGAATACTTCAGACAACCATTAATACCATGCTAATTAATTGTTCCTGCTTGTTCTTTCTAGTGAATTACTCGATTTAATTCTTGAATTTTCCTCAACCAATTTACTTGATAACCTAGTTCTCTTGTTCCCATATCTCTGCCTCACTAGGATCATAGGATCACGGTGGCTTAGTGGTTAGCACTGCTGCCTCTCAGTGCCAGGAACTTGGATTCGACTACAGCCTAGGGCTACTGTCTGTCTGGCGTTTCCATATTCTCCTCGTGTCTGCGTGGGTTTCCTCTGGGTGCTCCAGTTTCTTCCCACAGTCTATTGTCTATTGTCTATTGTCACAGTCCAAAGATGTGCATGTTAGATGAATTGGCCATGGGAAAATGTCCATAGTGTTCAGGGATGTGTAAGTCATGTGCATTACTCAGGAGGAATGCTGAATCATAGGGGAAGGGGAATGGGTCTTGGACAGATACTCTTTGACCTACAATGCATCTCATCCACATCCCACACCTCTGCCCTCAAACCCCACCCCTCCAATCGTAATAAGGACAAAACCTTGCTGTCCTCACTTTCCACCTTTTCAACCTTCGCATTAACCGCATTATCCACCGACATTTCCGCCACCTCAAAACGGACCCGACCACCAGGGATATATTTCCCTCTCCACCCATTTCCAATTTACGCAAAGACCGTTCTCTCTGTGACTACCTGGTCAGGTCCACGCCCCCCAAGAACCAACCCTCCCCTCCTGACACCTTCTCCTGCCACCTCTGGGACACCCGTATCCACCAACACCCCCCACCCCGTGGCTGAATATTCCAACTCTCCCTCCCACTCCATCAAGGACATGTAGGTCCTTGGGCCTCCTCCATCGCCAAACTGTTACCACCCGTTGCCTGGAGGAGAAACGCCTCAGATTCCGCCTTGGGACCCTGCCACCACACGGGATCAATGTGGATTTCAACAGTTTCCTCATTTCCCCTCCCCCGGCATTATCCCACTCCCAAGCCTTCAACTCGGCACCGCCCTCCGTACCTGTCCATCACTGCCCCCTCTGACCTATCACCTTCTCTCTCACCTTCATCCAACTATCTCTTTCTCAGCTACCCGATCCCCCCCCGCCAACTCTACCCCCCCCCCTCCCATTTATCTCTTAGAGCCACTGGCCCCCAAGCCTCATTCCTGATTAAGTGTCTATTCCCAGAATGTCGATCCTCCTGGTCCCTGGATGCTGCCTGACCTGCTGTTCTTTTCCAGCACCACACTCTCAACTCTGGTCTCCAGAATCTGCAGTCCTCACTGTCTCCCTTAACAATCCGGTATGTTTCAATGAGATCATCTCCGTTTCTCTCTTCCTCTCTCTGTTTCTCTGTCTCTGTCCCTCTCTGTGTGTGTCTCTCTCGGTTTCTCTTTGTCTATCTCTCTCACACACGCACACACATACACACAGAGCCCATCTCTCTGTCTCTCTGTGTCTCTCTCTGTTTCTTTCTCTCTCTCTCTCTGTCTCTCTGTGTCACGCTCCATCTCTGTTTCTCTCTCTCTCACACACACACACAGCCCACCTCTCTGTCTCTCTGTGTCACTCTCCATCTCTGTTTCTCTCTCAGTTTCTCTTTCTCTCTCTGTCCCTCAACCCCCCTTCTGCCCTGCTCCCCATTACCCCAGTGATTTCTCCCCATGTCTGTGTGAGTGTGTATGGGAAGTGGGATGGTAAGTTTGAAGCGATTATGTGATTTAATGAGTAGCATTAAATGTTGGCTGTATATTACCTGTCGAAAGAATAGATCTGTTTGTAGTAAGCAGCCTTTGCTGTTCAGTACAGACCCCTGTTCTGTGTTTGCTGGTGTCTGCGATTTTTCTGAGCAGTGACGGGGTTGTCTGTGTCTCCTTTGCTGAAGTGTTTCAGTTCGTGCAGGCTCTGGGATTAACAGGGACTTGTTTCCCAGTGCACTGTCCCACGAGACAGGACACTACCATATCTCTGTCAGCCTCTGGGTGTCAGCTGAAACCAGATCTGTCTTTGCTGCTCTCCCTACAGCTCAAACCTATCACTTCACAACAAATTACCATCTGAAAGCCCTTCCACCCTTCTCCGTCCTCACAGTCACCCTTTCTCTCTCTCTCTCTCTCTCTCTCTACCCTTTCTCATTCTCTCTCCCCCTTTCTCTGTCTCTCTCTCCTCCCCTCCCTCTTTGTCTTATTCTCTCTCTCTTTCTCTCTCTCTCAGCCATTCTCTCCCACTTTCTGCCTATCTGTCTCACTCTCTCCCACTTTTTAAACTTTCTCTCTCTCTTTCTCTCTCTATCTCACTTCCCCCCCGCCCGACAAGTTCTCCCATTTTCTCTCCCCCTCTCTCTCACACACTCTCCTGCCTTCTAACTCTCTCCCACTTGTCTTATTCGCTTTCTCCCACTCTCTGACTCTCTGTCTCAGCTTCTGCCTATCTACTCTGTCCAGCCCCCACCCCTGATTTCGCAAACCTCTGTCAGATCTCCCTCTCAGCGCATCTTCAATCTTCATCCTCATCGCTGACGTTCCTCATCCCTGGAACCATTCTTGGAGATTGCTCCGAGACTCTCTCTCCAATTTGTTCACATCCTTCCCATAATGTGATTGCCACACTGTACCCAATTCTCCAGCAGGGTTCTAACCAGAGTATTGTACAAGTTCCACTTCACCTCCCTGCTCTGAATGGTCTGGACAGAGTGGATGTTGGGGAGATGTTTCCATTGAGAGGACAGACCAGGACCTTAGAGTAAAGGGAAGACCTTTCAGAACAGATATAAGGAGAAACCTCTTCAGCCCGAGTGTGGGGAATCTATGGAACTCATTGCCACAGAAAGCTGTGGAGACAAGGTCATTGAGTATACTTAAGGCGAAGATAGATAGTTTTCTGAGTACCGAGGGGATCAGGATTGTAGAAAGTGGGAGAATGGGGTTGTGAAACACATCAGCCATGATTGAATGGTGGAGCAGAGATGATGGGCTGAGTGACCTAATTTCTGCTGCTATGCTATGTTTGATGATTCTAAAACTGAGCCATTGCTTTCCATAATTCATACCCTTTTCAAATAGCAAAACGAGACAGGTGTTTCCCTGGGTACCTGGTAATAATCAGCTGTCAAACTGCATTGCTGAAAGGAGAAATGTTGCTGATAAATATCACTGTCAAGTGGATGTTATTTGCAAATTCTACATTTTTACCATTAACTTCAGTTTCAATTTCAGTGTGACTCAAATATTTGTACAGATTTCAAAATGTCTGTCTGGTTCCAAACATCAACAGATTCAGTAACACGGATAGTTTAATGAGAGATTCCTGGGTTTATTCCTTCTTTTTCAGTGAAGTTTCCCTTCAATATTCGATCAAAAAACAAAAACTGAATTCTAAATCCATTGCATTTTGGCAGATTTCTTTTGTGAACTAAAACATTTGCCATTTAGTGAAGAGATATTTGATACCACGGTTTAACTCTGCTCTGAATTTCCTTTGGGTTAGTCCATAGATGCATGTGTTTGTTGATGAACTGAGAATCTGTAGCATGTATCCAACCTGCTGAACAATGTAAACTGGTGCATTAAAATGTTTGTTTTGGTAATTAAAATTCACCAATTGCCAGGTCAATGAATGCACAAGGTTTGTCATCCATAACAGTACGAAGTTGGCTGATATTGCAAACAATAAAATCATAGAATTTCTCCGGTTCTTCATTTCGGGATCACAGCCATTTCTGTCTCTGTTCCAGAGTTCTCTGCGCACTTTGTTTTTTGCTATAATGTGCATGACAGTTAAAACATTGAAGAGCAAGATCAAACATATCGGGAATAAAGGGTTGACAATGCTTTCAATGCATTCATATGTCCTCCAGAAAGAAGAAGTCCAGTAGTCAGGTTTACCAATGCAGTACCACGGAACATTGTCAATCACAATCATAGGCGTATATACAAAGAAAATAGGAATGCTCCGCAAACAACTACCCATGAAAACAGCTGATAGTATGGTAATTACTGTTCCCTTGTTAAAGTACCTGCGTTTAATGTTTGAATAGCAAATAGCTGCACATCTATCGAATGTAAAAGCTGCTGTAAACCATACACAGCAGTCAATAGACACAGAGTACAGAACATGTCTGAGAGAGCAAACAGGAGTTAAAAACAAGAAACTAATTGGGAAATACATATTATTAATGCGGTGTAGAAGCACATCAGTCACCATCACAGCGAGATCAGCTCCTGCCATAGCCAACAGGTAGTACGAGATACATTCAGAGAGACCACACTTACCTCGAGACAGGACAACCATAGCCACAAAGTTGACTGTAAAAAACAGGGTTATGATATCTGTTAATGTTTTCATAAACTGGATGTAAGTTTGCTCAGTGAGCTGAAAGGTTCATTTCCAGACATTTTGTCACCATGCTAGGTAACATCATTAGTGAACCTCCGGTGAAGCGCTGGTGTTATGACCTGCTTTCTGTTGATGTGTTCACGTTTCCATGGACTGCTGATGTCATTTCCTGTTCTTTTTCTCAGGGGGTGGGATACGAGTCAATATGTTTGTCGGTAGAGTTCCTGTTGGAATGCCATGCTCTAGGAATTTTTTTGTAAATATTTGGCTTGTCCTAGGATGGATGTGTTGTCCCACTCAAAGTGGTGTCCTTCTTCATCTGTATGTAAGTATGTAAGTGAGAGTGGTTCATGTCATTTTGTGGCTAGTTGATGTTCATGTATCCTGGTGGCTAGTTTTCTGCCTGTTTGTCTAATGTAGTGTTTGTTACAGTCCTTGCACGGTATTTTGTAAATGACATTAGTTTTGCTTGTTGTCTGTATAGGGCCTTTCACGTTCATTAGCGGCTATTTTAATGTGTTGGAAATGACTACCAGACTACTCAGACCTCTTGGCACCATGGTAGCCCACAAACCAACCAAAAAAATAAAAATAAGCCTTCCAGCTCAGCGAGCTAACTTACATACCTATTATCAACATGAACTACAAATCTCTCAAAACTCACTTTCATAAACATTTGTGTTTTGAACAATTGAATTAAATTTCTGACGACAGTTTCATTAGGATTCTTTTATTTTATACACATACATTTAACTGTGTACTTAGACTTCATTGATGTATGAATTGATCCAGTGGTGATGCAATACTCAACACCATAACAATGGGTGCAACCAAACTGAAATAACAATGACAAAATGAACATGAGGCGTGTGTACGGATAAACTCGAGGAAGGGGAGATGATGGTTTGTGTATGGAGTCTGACAGCACAGAGATGGGCGTTTAGCCCAAACTTGTCCATGCCAACCAAAATGTCCATCCAGGTGAACTCCATTTCCCTGCACTTTGTCCGTATCCTTCTAAACATCCATGTATTCATCCCAAATGTCTTTTAAATCTTGTTAGTTTACCCGCCTCAACCACTTCCGCTGGCAGCTCATTCCATATGTATACCAGCCCCTGTTGTAAAACGTTGCCCCTCAGGTTTCCTTATATGCTTTCCCTCTCTGACCTTAAACTGATGCCCTCTAGTCCTCGATTCCCCAACCCTGGGAAAAGACTGAGCACATTAACCCTATCCATGCCTCTCCTGATCTTATACACTTCCATAAGATCCCTCCTCGGTCTCCCATGCTTGTCCTAATTTATCCAACCTCTCCCTATAGCTCAGACCATTGAGTCCTGGAAAAATCCTTGTAAATTTCTTCTGCATTCTTTTTTGGGTTAATAACATCCTTCCTATAGCAAGGTGACCAAAACTGTATACAATGCTCCAAGTACAGTCTCACCAATGTCCTGTACAATTACAGCATAACTTCCCAACTTCTATACTCACTGCCCTGTCTGATGATGGCCAGTATGCCAAAACCCTCTTCACTGCCCTGTCTACTTGTGGCTGTACTTTCAGAGAACTGAGTTCCACTACACTCCTTAAGGCCATAACATTTACCATGAAACTCCTGCCTTAATTTGACTTTCCAAAATGCAAGACCTCACACTTATCAATATTAAACCGTTTGGTTATTATTATTGTCACCTGTAACCAAAATACAGTGAAAAGCTTTGATTTCTAGCAGGACTGGTAGTCTCACAAAGTCTCTTTCAAACTATTTCTCCCTCCCTCTTTGTTTTTCTACATTTCTGTTTCTCGAAATTAAACTGACATTTTACAAGCAGCTCGGCATATTCTCTCTCTTTCTCTCTCTCTCTAATTTTCCCAGTCTAGCGACTGGAGCCTTGTTGTTTGTCAGCTCCTCTCCACAAATAATATGAAGAAATGTTGAACATACATGGAGCATAACCGACTGCATGGCAGATTCCTTTGAAATAAAGTCGAACAATAGGATCATCAGAAATGTGAACGATCTGTGTACATTCAAATGTATTCCAATTCATTGCCAATTTTACACACCCGTTCGGTCAAAACGTTATCAAAGTCAAAAGATCAGTCATGCTTATGAAGGGAAGATGCATATTACGCCTTGCGCCTTAATCAGCAGACATTGTTGAGCAGATGTACTGATCCATGACAAACAGGTAATGGTAATAGGTAAGCAAGAATTAATACAACGAGGAACTTAAAACAAACAAGAAACAATGTGAGGCAAGTAGCTGGACCGAAAAAGGAAGCAAAAATGATTTGCATATCTAACTGCTTTGTATGATTATAATTACCTGGCATAGCAACCACCACAAGGACTGGGTAGTAAATCCGTTCGATCTGATAAATTACTGGATAATCCATTGCATGTGAGGCGAAACGATCCTGTGAGCTTGGGAACAAGACACTCACTGAATGAATGGGATTTCAGTGCAGTCCTGAGTTATTGTGAACTGATGCATCCGGGGAATTAATTAGAGACAGGAAAAGAAAATAAGTACATGGAACGTGTCATTTCACTAACTTCAATGGAATTCAGGTAAAAACAAATGTGACCCACACATTTGACAAAGAGTTGTTAACACTCAATGGGATATTTATATATTTGATGAATGATGAGGTATCTGTGGATTGTTATAGATTAGATTACTTACAGTGTGGAAACAGGCCCTTCGGCCCAACAGGTCCACACCGACCCTCCGAAGAGCAACCCACCCCGACCCATTCCCCTACACCTAACACTACGGGCAATTTAGCATGGCCAATTGACCTAACCTGCACATCTTTGGACTATGGGAGTAAACTGGAGCAACCGGAGGAAACCCTCGCAGACACGGGGAGAATGTGCAAACTCCACACAGACAGTTGCCTGAGGCGGGAATTGAACCCAGGTCTCTGGCGCTGATTAGATTACTTACAGTGTGGAAACAGGCCCTTCGGCCCAACAAGTTCACACCGCCCCGCTGAAGCGCAACCCACCCATACCCCTAACCTAACACTACGGGCAATTTAGCTTGGCCAATTCACCTGACCTGCACATCTTTGGACTGTGGGAGGAAACCGGAGCACCCGGAGGAAACCCACGCAGACACGTGGAGAACGTGCAAACTCCACACAGTCAGTCGCCTAAGGTGGGAATTGAACCCGGGTCTCTGGCGCTGTGAAGCAGCAGTGGTAACCACTGTGCCACCGTGCCCACCGTGTTGTGACTGTCATCTTATAAGAAGCTCTAAATTATTTGCATAAGTCTTCAAACAAGATTGAATTATAGACAGGCCAATGATTTAGTCATCTCTGGGATTGCAAAGTAAAGACTGGCAGAAGGAGAGCTGAAACAAATCAGACTCCTCCCAGCTAATTTCAGGAGTCATGTGTTAAATTGTCAGTGATGTGCCGTGAGGACCTTACCAACAGCTGAGCGGACCAATATCACAGGGAAAACCACCATCAGCTGGGGTCTCTGCTTAACCAACGTCTCCATCTCAGCAAAGGTGGCGCTGGAGTGTTGTACTGGATGGGGACTCAGGTACTGGACCAACTGGAGGCAAACACAGGCTGATAGTCCTTATCCAGTCTCGCAGTTCAGGAAAGCAAATGTGTCAGTCCCTTCTCCACGATTACAGCTCGTTAATTCCTCTTTAGTAAAATGCTTATCAGTCTCTGCTTAAAGCTGAAAGATTCTTTGAACTTCAAGTTCCAAGTACGCTTTGAAATTGAAAGTGAAATGAAAGAGATGTGGTTAGAGTTATGTTTGGACTCTCCAAGCCTGAGCCGATCCAAATCCATTGTCTAAACCTGTCACCCAATTCCTAAACATCTGTATCCCTCTGCTCCCCACCGACTCCTGCATCTGTCCAGACGCATCTTAAATGAATCTACTGTGCCAGCCTCGACCACCTCTGCTGGCAACGCGTTCCAAACACCCACCACCCTCTGTGTGAAGTACCTGCCACGTGTATCCCCCTTAAACTTTCCACCTCTCACCTTGAAAGCATGAGATTTCTGTTTTCAAGATGCATTCACGTTTAAGTCGCACTGATTTCCTGCATTTATATGCTGGAACTATAACATACCCATAAAAGACAGCATAGTCTCGATGAATCTTTCAGTTAACAAACTTGTGAGTTGTTCGTGTGTTTAGATATCATACCTTCAGTCAGATGAAATGTCGAACTACAATAGCACAATAGCATATTACTATCAGATACTCAGTGCGAAATACAAATAAAGTACACTTTTGGAAAGATACTTTCAATTCACTCCATCACCAAATTGAAAGTTATCTGTGTGATGTTGTTCTCAGGGAACAGATACAGTAACTTGGGATGACAGTGTCAATTCTCACATCGGCTGAGTTTACCATAAAACTCTTGCCACCTCAGATTTGTTCTTCACCAGTAACATGGTGACCCTCACATTAAATCACCCTGAATTGTCTCCGTCTAATGTGGGCAGCCCTATGATCCTCTCTGATGATGCCGATTTTACCAATAACTTACCATGAAATGGGAGGGGATATTGTAGGTGCTGAAAGTACTGTTAGAGCTGAGTGGTCTTGTAAGGATTGTTGGGCATTGCAGGAATAACAAGACTGTTCTGACGAAAGGATTAACACTTACTTTGAAGGTGACTGCCATTTGTGTTGGCGATAGAATTCTCAATAATTGTTCTGGCTGGAGGAACATTGACAGTTCGTGAAATTATTGAACTGCTGGAGTGTTTCTGAGTATGGATGCAGGTTAGCTCGTTGAGCTGGAAGTTTCATTTCCAAACGTTTCGTCACCCTACTGGGTATCACCTTCAGTAGGACTCAGGTGAAGCTTTGACCGGGACACACAGAAGATGTTACCTAGGATGGTGATGAAACGTCTGGAAATGAACCTTCCAGCTAAGCGAGCAAACGTACATCCAGAACCTCAACCTGAGCTACAAATCTTCTCAAAACTCGCTGTTTGTAAATATGGCAGAACAGAACATTATGGAGGGAAATGGGACCTTATTATGGAGGGAAATGGGACCTTATCCACTTTCGCTGAAATACTAGAAACTAATTCTGTGTTTTGAATGAACATAAAGAGCCCAATGATACAAAACCAAGTGAACCACAGCCAATGGATAACATCTAAGGTGCACAGTCCTACCACATCCAATCGTGAGTGGTGGTGGACAATTAAACATCTCAGAAAAGGAGGTAACTCCACTAATATCCCTGCCCACAACGATGGAACAGTCCAAAACCTTCATGGAAAAGATAAAGCTGAAGCATTTGGGAGCAATCTTCAGCCAGAAGGACAGAGACGATGCACCAATTTGGCCTCCCGTAGTTATCCCCAGGCAGATTTCAGCAAGTCGTCTTACGCTGTGAAAACTAGAAATGTTTGGAAGCACTTGAAAATATATTCTACACCGGGACTTCGGAGAACTAGAAAGAAGGCTGAAAAGCAGGACGTCCAGGGTGGTTATCTCCAGTTTGCTTCCAGTTCCTCGGGCTGGAGAGGACAGGAACAGGGAGATAATGGAGTTAAATGTGTGGCTGGGGAACTGGTGCAGGAAGCAAGGATTTAAATTCTTGGATCACTGGGGTATATTTAGCGATAAGGATAAATTATACAAGAGGGACAGGATGTACCTTAATAGGTGGCAGACCAGCATTCTGGCAGTTAGGTTTGCCACTGCAACACAGCTGCGTTTAAACGGGGGGAGAGGATCAAACTGGAAGTTTAAGAAGGAAATTGAAGAGAAAGTTAGAACAAGAGAAGTCAAGAAAGACAACGGAGTCAATGGAGCAGAAAACTCAGAAAAGGGATCATGCAGTAAGGTTGAGTGAAATAGGGATTGATAGGAAGGGTGAGGGGAATAACAAATTTAAAATATTATATATGAATGCACGAAGCATTAGAAATAAGGTGGATGAGTTTGAGGCTCATTTGGAAATTGGCAGTTGCGATGTTGTGGGTATAACTGAGACGCAGCTTTAAGTGGACATGGCCTGGGAAATGAATATGCAAGGCTATACGCGCTATCATAAGGACAGACTGACTGGTAGAGGGGGTGGGGTGGCCCTGTTGGTAAGGAATGATATTCAGTCCCTTGCACGGGGGAACTGAGAATCAGAGGATGTAGTGTCAGTATGGATAGAGCTGAGAAATTCTAAGGGTAGAAAGACTCTAATGGGAGTTATCTACAGGCCCCCAAACAGTAGCCTGGATGTCGTATGTAAGTTGAATAAGGAGCTGAAATTGGCCTGTCGCAAAGATATTACTACAGTTGTTATGGGGGATTTCGACATGCAGGTAGACTGGGAGAACCAGGATTGTACTGGACCCAAAGAAAGGGATTTGTGGAGTGCCTCCGAGATGGATTCTTGTGCTGGAGCCGACCAGGGAGAAAGCAATTCTGGATCTGGTGTTGTGCAACAAACCGGATTTGATCAGGGACCTCGAAGTAAAGGAGCCATTAGGAGGTAGTGACCATAATACAATAAGCTATAATCTGCAGTTTGAAAGGGGGAAGGTACAATCGGAAGTGACAATATTTCAGTTGAATAAGGGGAACTATGGAGCTATGAGGGAGGAGCTGGCCAAAGTTCAATGGTACAATACCCTAGCAGGGATGGCAGTGGAACAACAATGGCAGGTATTTCTGGGTATAATGCAGAAGTTGCAGGATCAGTTCATTCCAAACAGGAAGAAAGATCCTAAGGAGAGGCAGCGGAGGCCGTGGCTGATGAGGGAAGTTAAGGACCATATAAAGACAAAAGGGAAAATGTATAACATAGCAAAGATGAGTGGGAAACTGGAGGACTGGGAAGCTTTTAAAGAACAACAGAGGATAACTAAAAAGGAAATACGCAAAGAAAAAATAAGGTACGAAGGTAAACTGGCCAAAAATATGAAGGAGGATAGTAAAGGCTTTTTTAGGTATGTGAAATGCAAAAAAATGGTTAAGACTAAAATTGGGCCCTTGGAGACAGAAACGGGTGAATTTATTCCGGGGAACAAAGAAATGGCAGAAGAGTTGAATTGGCACATTAGATCTGTCTTCACTGAGGAAGACACGAGCAATCTCCCAGATTCAATAGTGGCTGAAGGACCAGAACTGAAGGGAGTTTATATTAGGCAGGAAATGGTGTTGGAGAGACTGTTAGGTCTGAAGGCTGATAAGTCCCTGGGACCTGATGGTGTACATCAAGCGTACTGAAGGAGGTTGCTCGAGAAATCGTGGATGCGTTGGTGATCGCTTTCCAATGAGGATTGGAGGGTTGCTAATGTTGTCCCACTTTTTAAGAAAGGAGGGAAAGAGAAAACAGAGAATTATAGACCAGTTAGTCTGACCACAGTGGTGGGAAAAATACTGCAGTCAATTATAAAGGACGAAATTACAACACATCTGGATAGCAGTAAGAGGATAGGTCAGAATCAGCATGGATTTATGAAGGGGAAATCATGCTTGAATAATCTTCTGGTATCTTTTGAGGATGTAACTCTGAAGATGAACAAGGGAGATCCAGTGGATGTCGTATACCTGGACTTTCAGAAAGCCTTTGATAAAGTCCCACATAGGAGGTTAGTGAGCAAAATTAGTGCACATGGTTTTAGGGGCAAAATACTGACATGGATTGAAAATTGGTTGGCTGACAGAAAACAAAGGTAAAAACAATGACTGCAGAAGGTGGAAACCAGATTCTGGATTAGTGGTGCTGGAAGAGCACAGCAGTTCAGACAGCGTCTGAGGAGCAGTAAAATCGACGTTTCGGGCAAAAGCACTTCATCAGGAATACCTGGTGTTTCTGATGAAGGGATTTTGCCTGAAACGTCGATTTTACTGCTCCTCGGATGCTGCCAGAACTGCTGTGCTCTTCCAGCACCACTAATCCAGATACAGGAAAAAAAGAGTAGTGACAAACGACTCCCTTTTGGAATGGCAGGAGATGACCAGTGTTTTGCCACAGGGATCAGTGCTGGGACCGCAGCTTTTTACAATGTACATTAATGATATAGATGAAGGTATTAAAAGTAATATTAGCAAATTTGCTAATGACACAAAGCTGGGTGTCAGGGTGAAATGTGAGGAGGATGTTACGAGAATACAGGGTGACCTGGACAGGCTAGGTGAGTGGACGGATGCATGGCAGATGCAGTTTAATGTGGATAAATGTGTGGTTACCACTTTGGTGGCAAGAACAGGAAGGCAGATTACTACCTAAATTGAGTCAAGTTAGGTAAAGGAGCAGGACAAAGAGATCTGGGTGTTCTTGTACATCAGTCAATGAAGGTAAGCATGCAGGTACAGTAGGTAGTGAAGTAGGATAATAGCATGCTGGCCTTCATAACAAGAGGAATTGAGTACAGAAGCAAAGAGGTCCTTCCGCCGCTGTACAGGGCCCCGGTGAGACCACACCTGGAGTACTGTGTGCAGTTCTGGTCTCCAAATTTAAGGAAAGAAATTCTGGCTATTGAGGGAGTGCAGCATAGGTTCACGCGGTCAATTCCCGGAATGGCGGGACTATCTTATGCTGAAAGATTGGAGCGACTGGGCTTGTGTACGCTTGAGTTTAGAAGGCTGAGAGGGGATTGAGGCGTATAAGATTATTAAAGGATTGGACACTCTGGAGGCAGGAAGCATGTTTCCGCTGATGGGTGAGTCCCGAACCAGAGGACACAGCTTAAAAATAAGGGGTAGGCCACTAGAACAGAGTTGAGGAGAAACGTCTTCACCCAGAGAGTGGTGGGTGTGTGGAATGCTCTGTCCCAGAAGGCTGTGGAGGTCACGTCTCTGGATACTTTCAAGAAAGAGTTGGATAAAGGTCTTAAGGATAGTGGATTCAAGGGTTATGGGGATAAGGCAAGAACAAGATACTGATTGAGGATGATCAGCCTTGATCATAATGAATGGTGGTGCTGGCTCGAAGGGCAGAATGGCCTACTCCTGCATCTATTAATTATTGTCTATTGTTTATTGTCATTTATTGTATCCATTGCTCGAGATGCGGTCTTCTCTACAACTGGGGAGACTGGACACCTCCTCGCACAGCGCTTCAGCGAACATCTCTGGGACACCCACATCAATCAACTGCACCGGCCCGTGGCCCAACCTTGTAACTCCCCCTCCGACTCTGCCGAGGACATGGAGGTCCTGGGCCTCCTTCACCGCCGCTCCCTCACCACCCGATGCCTGGAGGAAGAACGCCTCGTCATCCACCTCGGAACACTTCAACCCCAGGGCATCCATGTGGACTTCAACAGTTTCCTCATTGTCCCTCTCTCCACCTTACCCCAGTCCCAACCTGTTCTACCTGCCAATCTTCCTTCCCACCTATCGACTCCACACTCCTCTCTGACCTATCACCTCCATCCCCACCCCCATCCACCTATTGTACTCTTTGTTACATTCTCCTCAGCCCAACCGCCCTCCCATTTACCTCTCCACCCCGGAGGTTCCCTGCCTTCATTCCGAAACGTCGATCTTCCAGCTCCTCAACTGCTGGCTGTGCTTTTCCAGCACCACTCTAATCTAGACTCTGATTTCCAGCATCTGCAGTCCTCACTTTTGCGTGCATTTCTAATTGTTAATCCATCTTGCCTGGACAACTTTGGGTGGTTGGAGATGCTCCAGCGGCCCACGACAATGTTAAAAACAAGACAACTTGGGACATGTTTATCAAACAAAAGATGGCTGAAAGGATATGATAGTTACATACAGATGGTAGCAGCTAGACTTGTCTCCATGTAGATACACTGGATAAGATGAGATTCTCTGCAGAAAGAAACGTCATGGAAGTTCATCAGGTTCGAAACTTATAAGCATTCAAATTAAGGACATTTTGGTCAGGCCTAGTTTAGCCACAATTCTATGTTTGTTGTTGAGTAAAATGTAGAAGGAAAAGTCTGACCAAACAGGATTCTGAACTACTTACATTAATTGTAAAAATCAAAAGTGTCTTGGATAAGTGTGTGTACCAAATGGTTAAACATGGTTAAGAGAAAACTTGACTACAGCAATTTACTTAAGTGTGGGTGTTTGTTAACATCGAACATTCCAACGTAGTACAGGCCTTTCAGCTCTCGATGTTGCGCTGCCTCGTGAAACCAATCTGAAGCCCATTTATCAAATACTAATCCGTTCTTGTTCATATGCCTATCCAATTATTATTTGAATGCCATGAAAGTTGGTGAGTACATTACTGTTGCAGGTAGTGTGTTCTGTAACCTTACTACTCTCTGAGTAAAGATAAATACCTTTGACATCTGTCCTATGTCTATCACCCTCAATTTAAAGGTATGTCCTCTCGTGGTAGCTATCACCATACTTGGGAAAAGGCTTTCATTGTCTGCTTTATCTAACCCTTTGATTATCTTCTATGTCTCAAATAAGTCAACTCTCAACCTTCTTCTCTCCAACGCAAACAGCCTCTAGTCCCTCAGCTATTCGTGGTAAGACCTTCCCTTTATACCAGGCAACAACCTAGTTACTCTCCTCTGTAATCTTTCTAAGGCTTCCACATCCTTCCTATAATGCAGTGACCAGAACTATAATCAATACTCCAAATGCGGCCGCACCAGAGTTTTGTACAGCTGCAGCATGACCTCATAGTTCCTAAACTCGATCCCTATACTAATAAAAGCTAACACTCCGTATGCCTTCTTAACAACCTTATCATCCTGGGTGGCAACTTTCAAGGATCTATGTACATGAATATCGAGAACTCTCTGCTCATCTCCACGACCAAGAATCCTATCATTAGCCCAGTATTCTGCATTCCTGTTACTCCTTCCAAAGTGAATCACTTCAGATTTTTCCCCATTGAACTCCATTTTCCACCTCAGCCCACTCTGCAGCTTAACTATGTCACTCTGTCACCTACAACATCCTTCAGCACTATCCACAATTCTACTGACCTCAGTGTTACGTGCAAATTTACTAATCTATCCTTCTTTGCCCTCATCTAGGTCATTTATAAAAATATCAAAAAGCAGTGTATGCAAAATAGATCTTTGTGGTCCCCCACTAATAACTGAACTCCAGGATGAATATTCCCCATCAGACACCACCCTCTGTCTTCTGTCAGCTCGCCAATTTCTGATCCAAACCGCTAAATCACCTTCAATCCCATGCCTCCGTATTTTGTGCAATAGCCTACTGTGGGGAACCTTATTAAATGCCTTACTAAAATCCATAGTCATCACATCAACCATTTTACCCTTATCCACCTGTTTGGTTACTTTTTCAATGAAGTCAGTAAGATTTATGATGCACAACCTACCCTTCACAAAATCGTGTTGACTATCCCTAATTGATTTATTCCTTTTTAGATGATTATAAATCCTTTCTATTAAAGCCCTTTCCCGCACTTTATCTCTATTATCTGTCTCATTCTTGGACACAGGCATCTCCATCAAGGATGAACACCTCAGCACCTCACTCTACCTCAAACCCACAGATAACCCCATGATGCTACACTCCTCCAGCTTCCATCTGAAACATATTGAAACTGCCATCCCTTACAGACGAGTCCTGCGCCCACACAGCATCTGTTCAGATGAAGAGGAACATGGCGGGCAATCAACAATACTCAAGGATGCCCCCATAAGAATGGGGCACGATGCTCAACTCATTGACCACCTGTTCCGACCTGCCACAGTACAAAACTGTAATGACCTCCTCAAGAGATAGATACAAGCTGCAAGCGACAGGGTACCCTTCATTGTCCAGTACTTCCCAGGAGCTGAAAAACTACACCATGTTCTTCATGATCTGCAACACATTATCAATGAGGTTAAGCACCTCACCAAGACCTTGACCCACACCTCCACTGCTTGCATTTAAACAACCGCCAAACCTCAAAAAGATCATTGTTTGCAGCGAACTGCCCAGCTTTCAGGACAACACCATGCAACCTTGTCATGATTGATGCTGTAACACGTGTCAGAGTGTTGTCATGAATACCACCATTACATGTGGGACACCTCCCACCATGTCCGTGGCAGGTACTCAAGTGACTCGGCCAATGTTGTCGATCTCATACGTTGCAGGCAAGGATGCCATGAAGCATGGTCCATTGGGAAAACTGAGCAGAGGCTACAGCAATGGATGAATGGGCGCAACACAGCAATCAACAGACAAGAGGGTTCCCATCCAGTCGGAGAATACTTCAGCTGTCTGGGAAAGCTAAGATTAGCCCAGCATAAGTGTCCACCATGGTTAGCAGATCCTAATATTGTTGTTGTAATGGTAATGAGCCAACATATTCAATCTGCCAGATATGAGCAGGATGTTCCTTCCACAGGTGTAAGGAACATTTGGAGCATCTGGCATAATTGTTCAATCAACTTCAGAACACAAGTTTGATGTTAGAGCTGGCAAAGAATGAGTTTGCAAAAACCCAAGCCATGTTACAAGGTCGTACCATTGGACATGGATAGATAGCCATATAGGATGTGAGAACAAATCTTATTGAAGAGTTCCCCATACCATTCACAAAAATTGATTTGTGCAATTGGCTTTTTTTGGCAGTGGTACATGTTTTGCCTCTTGTCATTGCTCACACTGTCAAAAAGTCTCAATTTTGCTGATGGAGACGAACTATTAGAGTTACTTCCGGTGGTAGGTGAATCTTTCAAAGCAAAGTCTAGTGGGCCTTATAAAACTGAAAGAAAAGTGAATGAGGCTAATTATTTGAATCCCATGTAACATAGAAGGAAAACTCACACAGAGTGTGTTGTGTCATTTTGTTCAAATGGTATTTTGATGGGGAAGGATACCAAACGCAAAATATGTTAATTTTTGCTACATTGCGTGAAGAACGAAATTCAGAAGATACTGATTTTGGCATTGCTAGAATTAAACCAGACAATGTGGCTCAGGGATGAGCAGGACTGGCAGCTTAATGTTCCAAGATACAAATGCTGCAGGAAGGATAGAAAGGGAGGCAACAGAGGAATGGGGGAGGCATTTTTGATAAGGGATAGTATTACAACGCTGCTGAGGCAGGATATTCCCGGAAATACATCCAGGGAACTGAGAAATAAGAAAAGGATGCTAACCTTATTGGGAGTGTATTATAGTCCCCCCACCCCCCCAGCCCCCCCCCCCCCCCCCCCCCCCCCCAATAGTCAGAGGAAAATTGAAAAACAAACTTGTAAGGAGATCTCAGCTATCTGTAAGAATAATAGGGTGGTTAGGGGAGGGGAGTTTAACTTTCCAAACATAGACTGGGACTGCCATAATGTAAGGGTTTAGATGGAGTGGAATTTGTGAAGTGCGTACAAGACAATTTTCTGATTCAGTATGTGGATGTACCTACTAGAGAAGGTGCAAAACTTGACGTACACTTTGGAAATAAGGCAGGGCAGGTGACTCAGTTGTCAATTATTGCCAGCGACATAATTTTATTAGATTTAAATTAATAAAGGAAAAGGATATGCCAGATCTAAAATTTGAAGTTCTAAATTGGAGAAAGGCCAATTTTGACGGAATTAGGCAAGAACTTTCAAAAGCTGATTGGGGGCAGGCGTTCGTAGGTAAAGGGACGGCTGGAAAATGGGAAGCCTTCAGGAATGAGATGACGAGAATCCAGAGCAAGTATATTCGTGTCAGGGTGAAAGGAAAGGCTGGTAGTTATAGGGAATGCTGGTTGACTAAAGAAATAGAGGGTTTGGGTAAGAAAAAGAAGAAAGCATATGTCAGGTACAGGCAGGAAAGATTGAGTGAATCCTTAGAACAGTTTAAATGAAGTAAGAGTATATTTAAGAGGGAAATCAGGAGGGCAAAAAGGGGCCATAAGATAGCTTCAGCAAATAGAGTTAAGGAGAATCCAAAGAGCTTTTACAAATACATGAAGGACAAAAGAGTAACTAGGGACAGAATAGGGCCCCTCAATGATCAGCAAGGTGGCCTTTGTGTGGAGCCGCAAAAATTGGGAGAGATACTAAATGAGAATCTTGCATCAGTATTTTCTGTGGCAAAGCATATGGAAGTTATAGACTGTAGGGAAATAGGTGGTAACCTCTTGTAAAATGTCCAAATTACAGAGGAGAAAGTGCTGGATGTCTTGAAATGGTTGAAGGTGGATAAATACCCAGGAACTTGTCAAGTGTACCTGAAACTCTGTGGGAAGCTAGAGAAGTGATAGCTGGCCTCTTGCTGAGATATTTGTATCATCGATAGTCACAGGTGAGGTGCCAGAAGACTGGAGGTTGGCTAACGTAGTGCCACTGTTTAAGAAGGGTGTTAAGGACAAGCCAGGGAACTATAGACCAGTGAGCCTGATGTCGGTGTTGGCAAGTTGTTGGAGGGAATCCTGAGGGACAGGATGTACATGTATTTGGAAAGGCAAGGACTGATTAGGGATAGTCAACATAGTTTTGTGCGTGGGAAATCATGTCTCACAAACTTGATTGAGTTTTATTGAGGAAGTAACAAAGCAGAATTATGAGGGCAGAGAGGGAGATTTGATCAGTATTGACTTCAGTAAGGCGTTTTATAAGGTTCCCCATGGGAGGCTGATTAGCAAGGTGAGATCTCACAGAATACAGCGAGACCTAGTCGTTTGGTACAGAACTGGCTCAAAGGTAGAAGGCGAAGGGTGGTGGTGGAGGGAAGTTTTTTAGACTGGAGGCCTGTGATCAGTGGAGTGCCACAAGAAACAATGCTGTGTCCTCGACGTTTTGTTATTTACATAAATGATTTGTAGCTGAAAATGTGTTGCTGGAAAAGCACAGCAGGTCTGGCAGCATCCAAGGAGCAGGAGAATCGACATTTCGGGCATGAGCCCTTCTTCAGGCATGAGCCCTTTTCCAGCAACACATTTTCAGCTCTGATCTCCAGCATCTGCAGTCCTCACTTTCTCCATAAATGATTTGTATGCGAGCAGAAGAAGCACAGTTAGTAAGTTTGCAGATGACACCAAAATTGGAGGTATCGTGGACAGCGAAGAGGGTTACCTCAGATAACAACAGGATCTTGATCAGACGGGCCAATGGGCTGAGAAGTGGCAGATGGAGTTTAATTCAGATAAATGCGAGGTGCTGCATTTTGGGAAAGTAAATCTTAACAGGACTTATACACTTAATGTTAAGGTCCTGGGGAGTGTTGCTGTACAAAGAGACCTTGGAGTGCAGGTTCATAGCTCCTTGAAAGTGGAGTCGCAGGTAGATAGGATAGTGAAGAAGGCGTTTGGTATGCTTTCCTTTATTGGTCAGAGTATTGAGTATAGGAATTCAGAGGTCATCTTGTGGCTGTACAGGACATTGGTTCGGCCACTGTTGGAATATTGCATGCAATTGTGGTCTTTTTCCTATTGGAAAGGTGTTATGAAAATTGAAAGGGTTCAGAAAAGAGTTACAAGGATGTTGCCTGGGTTGGAGGATTTGAGCTATAGGGAGAGTCTGAACAGGCTGGGGTTGTTTTCCCTGGAGCATCGGAGGCTGAGAGGTGACCTTATAGATGTTTATGAAACTATGAGGGGCATGGATAGGGTTAATAGGCAAAGTCTTTTCTCTGCGGTCCGGAGTCCAGAACTAGAGGGCAAAGGTTTAGGGTGAGAGGAGAAAGATATAAAAATGAACTACGGGGCAACTTTTTCCCGCAGAGGTTGGTACGTATATGGAAAGAGCTGCCAGAGGATGTGGTGGAGGCTGGTACAATTGCAACATTTAAGAGGAATTTGGATGGGTATATGAATGGGAATGGTTTGGAGATATATGGGCCATGTGCCGGCAGGTGGGACTAGATTAGGTTGGGATATTTGGTCGGCATGGACGGGTTGGACCAAAGGGTCTGTTTCCATGCTGTACATCTCTATGACTCTATGTCTCTTATAAGGACATTTTCAGAAACTGGAATAAGTTGTTGAATTCACTTCCAGAGGAAAATCAACACCACCAAAAAGAGCCAGGAGAATCTCATGGCTCCCTCTGTGGGAGTACTACATTTATCTGAATTTATCTGAACTGGGAAGTACTAAACTGATTGTGTATGATGTAGATATAGGAAGTGCTTTTCCAATTAAGCAACATCCGTTCAGGCTTAATTCTCTAAAATTCACACATGTTCCAAAAGCGATTGGAAGCATGCTCACTGGTGACATAATCAAAGTGAGTTGCAGTGAATGGAGTTCACCATAAGGGATCCAACAGTTTTGTGTGGACCTTTGAAAATCCAAAGCAGTTACAAAATCCGATTTGTAACCTATGTACATGAATTGAAGAATGTATTGAGAAGGGTAGGCAAGCGACTTACATTTCTCATGTTGATTTAATCAAAGGATGGTAACAGGTAACTTTATCTGTAAAAGCGAATGATATTCCGTGTTTCATGACACCAAATGGACTTCACCAGTTTTTAGTCAAGGAATTTCATATGAAAAATGCACAAGCCACATTTCAAAGATTAAGTATTAAGGTAAATTTGGAATTAATTGATCATGTGGTGTACATCAATGATCTGGTGATTTTTGGTCACAGATGGAGGGAACATTTGGAGCATCTTGAGTGCGAGCAGGAGCTAAGGTAAGACAGTTTGTTTTAAAATTACTTTTGGAGCATCTGGCAGAATTGTTCAATCAACTTCAGAAAACAAGTTTGGTGATAGACCTGGCTAACAATGAGTTCGCAAAAACCCAAGTAACATTCCTAGGCCGTACCATTGCACATGGATAGATAGCCCTGTAGGATGTAAAAACAAATATTTTTGAAATGTTCCCTATACCGTTCATAACGATGTTCCACTGACTGTCAATTTGAAGAAATGCAGAAATTTTTAGTGGATGAATGAATGTGAGGATGAATTTCAAAGCCTAAAATCTGTATTTCCCCACTACCCTGTGTGAGCAACACTCAATTGTGCAAAGCCATTCATGTATTTGATGACAATTGATGCACATGACGTGGGTGTTGTTGCTATAATCTTACAAGAAGATGGCAAAAGAGTATGGAGAGACTTAATTTCACGTCGAGGCAGAACCACTCACGACATTTAAGCAACTCTTGGATAGTCACAAGGATGATAGTAAATTGAATGGGATGTCAATTAGTTCCATCTTAGAGCAGGATAAAGGATTGCCACATCAAGGGTCGAATGGCCTTGGCTGTGCTGTATTGTTTTATGTTCTATGCTCAATGGAGACTGGATATCTCCTAATTCTGATGGTTCGTTTTTCATGGTCTCCTTTATATTTTGTCCGAATACAAATATCGTGCTAATAATTCAAATTATTCATGCCTATATAGCTCTGCATTTCAGTGCTACTTGCCATGTCAATGAAATGCATCTTTCACAGTTCACTTAAATCTACCATTTGCTGGGATTTCTTTGCTATTTCCAATGCCTTGTTTTCAACAAGCTCAGAATCTATTAATAATCATTGAATATTAAACCATATATTGATATTCAACCAGGACCATAATGTGTTAGTTTTCTTTGTGTGTGTTTATAATACCACATCTGCATCCTCCTTTCCCCTTTCTCAATTCTTGTATTTAAACCAATCTGATCGAATCTATTCCAAACATAACTCATACCAATCCAAACTAAGTCAATCCCATCTAAGCGAAAGTGAGGACTACAAGACGCTGGAGATTAGAGTCAATTGTGTGGTGCTGGAAAAGCACAGCAGGCCAGGCAGCATTCTATAAGCAGGAGAATCGACGTTGTGGCAAAAGCCCTTCGTCAGGAAATCCCATCTAATAAAACCTCATCTAATACAATATAATCTAATCAAGTCCCAAATCGATCTAATCTGATCTAATCAAATCCATTTGAATCCAATCCTATTCCAGATGAAGAGCGCACTTGACCCTGTCATGATCTCTGAGGCAGTGCTCTGGAGATCAAAGCCGTCAGGTCGGGCAGCACTTTTAGACAGAAGCAGAAGCAGAAGGTGCTGAAAACGATCTGATTACGATGACCTTTCCTCTGAATGTTAACTCGGATTTCTCTTCACAGATGCTGCCTGACCTGCTGAGCTTTTCCAGCACGATTTGTCCTTGTTTCTGATTTACAGCACCTGCAGTTCTCTCAGTTTTCACCTTTCGAAAGGCAACTAGTGGAATTGCATGTTGTCACAGATGGATCAATGAGAGGCCGTGTCTGTGTTTTGTAGAGTATCACCTTGTTTCAAAATGTGAACAATGAGCCTTTGGAGCAGATCATCCTGGTACGGTTTGCACGTAGAGGACAGAAGTCACGGAGAAGACTCAAAGCAATGGGACTACTCCTGCCATTTCTCATCCCCATCTCTGACACACCAGATCTCCTATCCCGACCTCGTCTTCCGGTAACTGATGTAAGCCTCTGAGCCCGATCTGCCAGATGTTAACAATGACAGTCAGGCAACATAAGAGAGAGAGAGCTTCGGTATGAAAATGGAAACCGAACGCCCACGGAGGCAAACGACCGTGACTGAAAGTTAATAACATTTACACAAAGAAGCCAGTGACAGGAGAGGTACGTACTTTCATCTGAACAAAAAAAAAGTGACTGAAGTAAACATTGGTCCTTTAGAGGATGATGGGGGGATTTTGTAATTAGATATGAGGAAATGGCCAAGGCATTGACCAGGTATTTTGTGTTGGTCTTCACAGTGGAGCACATGAATAACACGCCAGAAATTGACAGAGATGAGAGTAAGTGTGGACCTGGAAGCAATCATTATCACGAAGAGATAATGTTGGGCAAGTTAATGGAGCTAAGAGTAGACAAGTCTCCTGGCCCTAATGCAATTCAGGCCAGGGTGTTAAAAGTGATGGTGGGAGAAATAGCGTATGCACTTATTGCATATATATATCATACAACGTTCAGTGGACTCTGGGTCCGTTCTTCCAGGTTGGAAAACAGAAAATGTGATGTCACTGTTTAAAAAGGAAGAACGACAAAAGGTGTGGAATTATAGACCAGTTGACATAATGCTTGAGGCTATTGTCAAGGAAGGAATAGCAAGGCATCTGGATATATATTGTACCGTTGGGCAGAAACAGCATGGGTTCATAATGGGCATGGCATGCTTAACTAATCTTTTGGAATTCTATCAAGACATTACAAACACAATGGACAACAGCAATCCAGTAGATGTACAATGGCTATATTTTCAAAACGCATTCAAGAAGGTCCCCACACAAAAGGCTGCTGCATAAGATAAAGATGCAAGGCATTATGGGCATTTTATTAGCAAGGATAGAGGATTGGTTAACTTACAGGAAGCAGAGTGAGAATAAATGAGTTCTTTTTTTTAAACCCCCACACTCCCACCTAAGTGCAGTAGTGCTTATTTTATCCCCAGCACCCATGGTGTGTGTGTGTGCAGGTGTGAGACACAGTGAAAACCCCTGTTTTTTTTTTTCCTAGCACGCATGGTGTGTGTGTGTGTGCAGGTGTGAGACACAGTGAAAGACACAAAGTGCACGAATCTTTATTCAATTTCCACCACCAGGAAGATAGGAAAACACCCGGGTGGCCAGTGACAAGCACTGCCCTTCACATCAAGGGGCAGTGCTGTGTGATCAAAACAGTGCAGGGGAGTGTAGGGACTAAATCAAAATAGAATTGGAGGGAGAAATGATGCACTACACTCCCTGCGGCGCCCACCTCTCCCTGAACAACTCCAGGGCATTGGTCGATACCGCGTGCTCCTTCTCCAAGGACACCCGGGCTCGAACGTAACCGCGGAAGAGGGGCAGGCCTCACGACCCCCTCCACGGCCCGCTGCCTGGACCTGTTAATGGCCAGTTTGGCCAGGCCCAGGAGCAGACCCGCGAGGAGGTCTTCAGACCTGCCCTCCCTCCTCCGTACTGGGTGCCCAAAGATCAGGAGCGTGGGACTGAAGTGCAGACAAAAACAGAGGAGAAGGTTTTTAAGAAAATCAAAAAGTGTAAACGCCCACACCCAATATACACGTGGTCCACGGAGTCCACAGCGCCACAGAACAAGCAGTTGGGCTGGGAGTCCGTGAACCACCGCAACCTGCGGTTGCAGGGGACTGCTGCATGCAGCACCCTCCACCCCAGATCCCCGAGAGAAAGGGGGAGGACTCCCGCGTAGAGAGCCCTCCACTGGGGATCCCCACCGCCCGGTGGCAAATGGGTACGCCAAGGCGTGTCCGGACGGTGGATGAGGGAGAAGAGGTGCACGGTGTGCAGCAGCAGTCTGTACAGGGCTTTCCTTTTTACGTCCCTAAACGAGACAAAATTAAAATTTCGGAGGCGGCTCAGGTTGTGGGGCACAGGCTCCCGCGGGAAGTACGGGACCTTGGGGCCAATGTGAAATTCCGTCGGGGCTGGGGTGAGCGCGGACGGGATCCCACCGCACACCTGAGCGTCCTCCAACTGGTGCACTACGTCGGGTCCGAGCACCGCCGTTTTGAGGCGAATAAATGAGTTCTATTCTGTTTGCAATCCTTGTCTATTGGTGTGCCTCAGGAATCAGTGTTGGTGCTGCAATTATTCACAATTTGCATAGATGATTTGGAGTTAGAAGGCCAAGTGTATTGAAGTTTGTGGAAGACGCTAAGATGAGTGGGCGGCACGGTGGCACAGTGGAAAGTACTGCTGCCTCACAGCGCCAGAGACCCGGGTTCAGTTCCCGCCTCAGGCGACTGTCTGTGGGGAGTTTGCACATTCTCCCCGTGTCTGTGTGGGTTTCCTCCGGGTGCTCCGATTTCCTCTCACAATCCAAAGATGTGCAGGTCAGGTGAATTGGCCGTGCTAAATTGTCCGTAGTGTTAGGTAAGGGGTAAATGTAGGGTTATGGGTGGGTTGCGCTTCGGCGGGTCGGTGTGGACATGTTGGGCCGAAGGGCCTGTTTCCACACTGTAAAGTAATCTAATGAGTCGTAGAGCAATGTGTGCTGAGGACTGTGACGCTCTGCAAAGAGACATAGGTAGCTTAGGTGAGCTGTCAGATGGAGCACAATGTTAATAAATGTGAAGTCATTTATTTTGGGAGGAGTAACAGTAAAAAGGATTATTGCTTGACTGCTTAAAAAAATGCATTATGCTGCTGTGCAGAGGGACCTGGGTGTCCTTGTGCATGAATCACAGAAGGTTAGTCTGCAGGTGCAAAAGGTAATTGAGAAGGCAAATGAAATGTTGTCCTTCATTGCTAAAGGGATTGAGTTTAAAAGCAGCAAGGTTATGTTGCAGTGGGAAATGGTACTGGTGAGGCCACACCTGGAATACTGTGTGCAGTTTTGGTCTCCTTACTTGAAAAAGGATGTACTAGCACAAGAAGAGTTTTTAAGGAGGTGCACTTGATTGATTCTGGAGTTAAGGGTGTTGGCTTATGAGGACAAACTGAGTAGACTGGGATTATATTCATTTATTTTCGAAGAAAGAGAATGGATATTACTGAAGCATCTAAAATTATCAAGGGAAGGCTTTCTCAGTAAATGTTGTTAAAGTTAAGATAGATCATTGTTTGAGCAGTAAAGGAATTAAGGGTAATGGTGAGAGTAAAAAACAATGACTGAGGATGCTGTATTCCTAATGAAGGGCTTTTGCCCGAAACGTCATTTCTACTGCTCCTCGGATGCTGCCTGAACTGCTGTGCTTTTCCAGCACCACTAATCCAGGTTATGGTGAGGGGGCGGGTATGTGGAGCTGAGGCCACAAAAACATCAGCCATGATCTGACTGAACTGGGGGAGTAGGCTCGAGGGGCCTGATGGGCTACTCCTGCTGCCAGTTATTTTTATGTTCCTATGTTCTAAGTAATTTACTTTCTTACCAGATGAAACTAGCTGAAATCCCAGTCCATGGAGGATGAATACAGACTGACTGTCTATTCCTGAGCTACCGTGGAACACACAATGAGACATCCACCTAAACCTTTCCCACCTTCGAAAGATCAGCTCATGCCCGATGCAAACTTATCCTTCTTTTCACTGAGCCACCCTACCCATATCACTGTTTTGTTTCCGATCAAACTTTTCAGAGATGTTTTTATATGGCCTTGGAGCAGTTGGGATTGATCCCACGTCACATGGCTCAGAGACACCGACACTATAATATGGTCAATAGCTCCAGCTTTATTCCACTTGGTACCCCACAAGATTCCTATTGCTCATCACCCATTATTCTTTCATATATCCGTCATTGTCTGATGAGCACTGCAAATTGTTATTTTCCAGAATTGATGCTAATTCAATTCGAACCCATCAGTTTTAAATGCCCATAGTGAAAAGCAATTATTGTGTCCTTCAAGACCTTTATATCAGATCCACAAGAGATCAGTTTCATTACCTAAAGTTTAATCTTTGACCTCCCCTCCCCTCCTTTTCCGATTAATAAACTGAACAATAAATTTCAGAGGATATTTCACTGAATTCATCACATGCTCTCTGAACTTGGGCAGAGTCACTCCATAAATCAAAGAATTTGTGCAGCAACTTAAATTGCGGAGCATATATGCGACATGTTTAACTGTATATTCACCGTCACTATCCAAGGCAGCATCAGCATCAAAATAATATAAAATGTACCACAACCACAGAAATATGAAATTGGCGGATATGGTGAAGAGTAATATCATTGACTTCCTCCTGCTCTCCATCTCTGGGTCCCTGTGATTCTCACCCTTGTTCTGGCACATTAATCTCTTACGGACTCGATTGGTCACTAAAATTTGACTGATTGTTAGAGTGTTGAGTAACAAAATTAAAGCAAATGGGAATATTGGAGTTAAAATCTTTTCAAATAATTTCTGAAACAGCCGCAGTTTTCTTGGTACAATACTTCAATTTTAGCTTCTGACAACAAATAGCAACAAATCTATCAAATGTGAAGGCGACATTGAACCAAACAGAACAGTCGATGATTGCACGACGTAGGGCATAACGTACACGACACACAGAAGTGATGTTCAGGAACGTTGACGGGAAATAATCATTTTCCACTTTGCTGAGTATGATCTCAAAAATAACGAACAGCAGATCTGTAGTTGCCATGGCAACCATGTAATGCCTTGTACAGGTGGAGATTCTGCATTTTTCTCGGGACAGGATCACAATTGCGAATAAATTAACTGGAAGAAACAGAAAGGAATTTTGTTGGAAATTGCTGATAAAACAATGTTCGTTTCTGAATCTAGGTGGCAAATGCTGTACTTTAGCAATTCGAACTTTTGAGTCGGAAACAAGACCGAATTTAAATAATGATAACCATGATATTAGCGGGCATCACAGCTCACTGGATCATATTTGGCTTGTGCAGAGTTCTGCAGAAGAGCCATATCTGAACGTAAAAGTTTATCTCTGCTTCTCTCTCTCCACAGGCGCTACCAGACCTGAGCAATTTCTACAGCAGCTTCAGTGCTTCTTTTAAAGCTCCATCATCACAGCATTTCGCCTTTAAATACTTTCTATATAAATGGGACGTTGATATAAATTGCTCCCAGGAAGCACAAGTGCTGTATAATATTAGCCAGCAGAAAAAAAAAGAGGATTGATTCCATCTTAAACTCTGATATCCTCTGTACAGGAGAACGTTTGATCAAATTCACATTACTTTCTGATGTAATAGACCCTTATCCTTCTAGGAGCATTCCCCATTGCCGCAGAAATGGGCGGCACGGTGGCACAGTGGTTAGCACTGCTGCCTCACAGCACCAGAGGCCCGGGTTCAATTCCTGACTCAGGCGACTGACTGTGTGGAGTTTCCACATTCTCCCTGCGCCCGCATGGGTTTCCTTTGGGTGTTCCAGTTTCCTCCCACAGTCCAAAGATGTGCAGCTCAGGTGAACTGGCCATGCTAAATTGCCCGTCATGTTAGGTAAAAGGGGTAAATGTAGGGGAATGGGTGGGTTGCGCTTCAGCGGGTAGGTGTGGACTTGTTGGTCCGAAGGGCCCGTTTCCACACTGTAAGTCATCTAATCTTTAAAAAAATTACACGTAAATAGATGCCCTGGATAGCAAAGCAGGTTTAATGAAACCAGGAAACTCAGAATTATTTCTTCTGAAATGATGGAACAATGATTGTATTAACAGGCTGAGATCAGGACTTAGGTCGCTGATTTCAATTTTGCTTTTCACATCAAACAATAAAACAGCAAGTGGAAAGTGTATTGATAAGACTAACTCCCTTTCTTTGAGGTTACACCTTTGGGACAATTCAATGGGTGGTGGATTTATTCCATGAATAAGAAAATGCCGAGTGGTGATCCAATTGAGCTCTTTAAAATTGTTACCCACTTCCAGAGTCTTGTCTTCATAAATCTACCTCTTGAATTCTGGATGTCATCAACAGATGACTCATCAAAACCACCAAAGAAAAAAGAGTACAGCTATCTAATCTTCGCCTCTGATGCTGCTTGACCAGCTTTGTTTTTTTCCAGCTGACTCTCCAGTATCTGCAGGACTGTAATTTACCTTCCCACGTGGTTAATGATGCCCTCCAACGCATCTTGTCCACATCCCGCATCTCCGCCCTCAGACCCCAGCCCACCAACCATATCAAGGAAAGAAACCCCCTGGTGCTCACCTTCAACCCTACCAACCTTTGCATAAACCAAATCATCCGCCGACATTTCTGCCTCCTCCAAACAGACCCCACCACCAGGAATATATTTCCCTCCCCACCCCTTTCCGCCTTCCACAAAGACCGTTCCCTACGTGACTACCTGGTCAGGACCGTCTACAACCCACCCTCTCATCCTGGCACCTTCCCCTGCCACCACAGGATTTGCAAAACCTGCACCAACACCTCCTCCCTCACCTCCATCCAAGGCCGTAAAGGAGTCTTCCACATCCATCAAAGTTTTACCTTCACATCCACCAATATCATTTATTGTATCCGTTGCTCCCGATGCCGTCTCCTCTACATTGGGGAGACTGGACGCCTCCAAGCAGAGCGCTTTAGGGAACATCTCCAGGACACCCGCACCAACCAACCGCACCAACCAACCACACCAACCTGTGGCCCAACATTTCAACTCCGCCTCTTTCTTTCATATGTAAATCACAAAACGTTTCTTAAAATTTACATTCTCAGGTGAACTGTAACAATTGTTGAGAGCCAGATTAGATGCTGTAGGTGTTCGCCCTCTGTGTTCCCTGTCTGTGCCATAATGTTGAGACTGATCCTCATCTAAAAAATTAGTTAACAGAGTCTTACAAGGGTTCGTGCAGTTTTTGAGCAAACTACAATGTAACTCTGCAAGTTCAAATTCACCCCACAAATGTATATGCCTATGCGTGCTTGTGGGTTTGTGTGTGTCTGACTGTCAGTCTGGGGTGGAGGTTGTGAGTGTGAGAGTGTATATATCTGTCTGTGTGAGTGTAAAGTGTCTAGGTCTGTGAGAGGATGCATGTGCGTGTGTGCAAGTGTGTGTGTCTGTAGCAGTGTGTGTGTGAGTCTGGGGTGAGTGTTGAGTTGATGTCACACTACAGGTGACCACCATTGCACTATACACACACACACACACACACGCACGCACAGAGGCACTCGTATACATACAGACACATGTATGTACAGACACACAAACAGACACTCACACACACTCCTACAGAAACACACGCTCCCACACTCACGCATGTATCATCTCACAGACTAAGACTACTTTACACTCACACACACATACACTCTCTCTCACAGACACTCACAAAACACACCCCAGACATACGCACACTCCAAAAGACACATACATTTTCACATGCACACATGCATCCTCTCGCAGACTTCGACACTTTACACTCACACACACACGAGTATATATATATATATATACACACACTCTCTCGCACTCACAAACCCTTACCCCAGACAGACAGTCAGATAAGCACACACACAGGCTCTCCTATACACACGCATATACACAGACACATGTATATACAGACACGCACACAGACACTCACATATACACCTACAACCAGACACACTCCCATACTCACACATGTATCCTCTCACAGACTTAGACCACTTTATCTCACGCACACAAATAGCCTTTCTCGCACAGACGCTAACAAGCCCCCCACCAAAGACACACGAACACTCCTACAGATACACACACTCCCACACTCACACATGCATCCTCTCATAGACTTCAACACTTTACACTTGCGCACACATTCTTTCACACACTCCCAGACCCCCACACCACACACACACAAACCCACATGCACACATACACATGTATGTTTATGGGGTGAATATTTATCTGCAGAGTTCTATTGTACTTTGGTCGAAAACTGCATGAATCATGTAAGACTCTGTTAATTCTCATATTGGATTAGAACCAGGCTAAACATTATGGCACAGACAGCGAACACAGGGGTGAGCACCTTCAACATCTTATTTGGCTGATCCCAATTGTTGCAGTTCACCTGGGAATGTAACTTTTTAAAAATGTTTTGTGATTTACATATGAAAGAAGTGAAACTTCATGTTCATCCCAAAAGATGAGAGACTCAACAAACAATCAAGGTATTTTTCAATGTATAATTTCAGTTACATTACACTGTACACTTTTGCTATAAATTCTGCGTCTTGCAATTTTTCTTCCACAACCACCTGATGAAGGAGCAGCGCTCCAAAAGCTAGTGCTTCCAATTAAAACTGTTGGGCTATAAGCTGGTGTTGTGTGATTCTTAACTTTGTACACCCCAGTCCAACTTCGGCATCTCCAAATCATGACAACATTTGAAATCCTCCAATCCTTTGGTAGGAAACCTATGGACAATGACAACTCAAAGATCAAGGCCAAAGTCTCCGCCATCTCCTCCCTAGCTTCCCAGAGAATCATTGAACAAATCCCATTCCGCCCAGTGGATTTATCTACGTTTGCACCTTCTAGAATTGATAACACCTCAGTCCTTTCAAGCTCATAACCATCTCTCAGTATTCTCCTCTACAATATTCTCCTTATCCAGATTGAAAACAGGTGAGAAATATTCGTTTAGCACCGCTCAGATTTCCACAGGTTCCACACACAACTTCCCACTTCTATCTTTGACAAGGCCTATTCCTACACTCGTCATCCTTTTAATCCACTCGTGCTGAATGAAAGCTTTACGGTTCTCCTCTATTCTACCTGCTGAAGACTGCTCATGTCCCGACCTTACTCGTCTTAATTGTCTCTTTAAATCCTTCCTAGCTACTCTGTAAGTCTCCATCACCTCATCTGAACCATCTCATCTCATCGTCATATAACAAGAGATACAATTTATTTCGTAAACCACAGTCCCCCAACCTTATTACTTACTCCCTGCCTGACAGGGAGATACCAATAAAATTTACGCGATATCTGTTCCTCAAACCATTTGATTGTTACCACCCCTGCATTTTGCGGCCCCATTCTATGCCTCCTAAGTCTTGCCTAATCGCATTGTAGATGAGGTACATTTAGTGTTAATAAGTAGGGGAGTCAAGGATTATAGGGAAAGAGTAGGAAAGAGAACGTGACAAGTGTTGGAAGAGTCATTGTCCCATTGAATGCTGGATAAATCTCAAGGGACTGAAACTTGTTCGCCTATCCATATTTCTTGTGGTTGTATGATCTTTTGGAAATGTAGTACTTTCAATTGAAATAGACTCTGATCACATATTAGATTATGAGTAAAGTATTGGAAAGAATTTTGAGGGATAGGCTTTATGACTATTTGGAAAAGCATAGCGTGATTAAACACAGTCAACGTGGCGTTGTGAGGGGCAGGTCATGCCTCACAAATTTTATTGTGTTCTTTGAGGAGGTGACAAGACAGGTCGACGAAGTTCGAGTAGAGTTTGTGGGGTATATGGATATTCGCAAGGCATTTGTGAAGGTTCCCATTGGTCCGTTCATTCATAAAGTCAGGAGGTATGGGATACAGGGAGATTTGACTGTCTGGATAGAGTATAAATGACTTGGATGAGGAGGTTGAGGGGTGTGTTAGTAAATTTGCAGATGATAAAAAGATTAGAGGAGCCATTGATAGTATCGAGGGCTATTGCAGGCTGCAGTGCGATAAGGACTGGATGCAGAGCTGGGCTGAGAAATTGCAAATTGTGGTCAACCTGGATAAATGCAAAGTGATGCATTTTGGAAGGTCGAACTCGAATGCTGAATATAGGATTAAAGACAGGATTGTTGGCAGTGTGGAGGAACAGAAGGATCTTGGTGTGCAAGTACATAGATCCCTCAAAGTTACCACCCAAATGGATAGGTTTTTTAACAAGGCACATGGTGTTTTGGCTTTCATTAACAGGGGGATCGAGTTTAAGATCCGCAAGGTTTTGCTACAGCTCTACAAGTCCCTGGTGAGACCACACTTGGAATATTGTGTCCAGTTCTGGTCGCCCTACTACAGGAAAGATGTGGAGGCTTTGGAGAGGGTGCAAAGAAGGTTTACCAGGATGCTGCCTGGACCGGAGGGCTTGCCTCATGAAGAGATGCTGACTAGGTTTGGACCTTTCTCTCTGGAGAGAAGGAGGAAGAGAGGTGACCTGATCGAGGTTACAAGATAATGAGAGGAATGAATAGAGTCAATAGCCAGAGATTTCCCCAGGGCAGGATTGGCTTGTACAAGGGGTCATAGTTTTAAGATGTGTGTACAGTTCAGTTTGTCACATGACCAAAAGGATGTGGACACTTTTGAGAGGGTGCAGAGAATGTTTACGGGGATGTTGCCTCATATGGAAGATGCTAGCTGTGATGATTGTTTGAGTAGCTTAGGTTTATTTCCATTAGAAAAAAAATAGATTGAGGGGGGACTTGATTGAGGTTTACAAAATCATGAAGGGTAGAGACAAGGTGGACAGAGACAAACATTTTCCCAGGGTTAAGTATTCCATAACGACAGGTCACGCTTTCAAGGTGAGAGGTGGAAAGTTTAAGGGGGATACACGCAGCAAGTACTTCACACAGAGGGTAGTGGGCGTTTGTTACGCGTTACTAGCAGAGGTGGTAGAGGCAGGCACGGTAGATTCATTTAAGATGCGTCTGGGCAGATGCATGAGTAGTTGGGGAACAGAGGGATACAGATGCTTAGGAATTGAGCGACAGGTTTAGATAGTACATATGGATCGGCTCAGGCTTGGAGGGCCGAAGGGCCTGTTCCTGGACTGTAAATTTTCTTTATATTATGAGGAAGGTACAGAGGAGACGTCAGAGGAAGGTTCTTTATGCAGTGAGTTAAGAATGCATGGAGAACATTGCCAGTGGAGTTGGTGGAAGCAGATTCATTATAGACATTTAAGTGACTGCTGGATATGCAAATGGGTGGCAGTGAATTGAGGGATGCGTAGGTTAAGTTATTTTATTTTATATTAGGATTAATTCTCGGCACAACATCATGGGCCAAAGACCCTGTTCAGTGCTATACTTTTCTATTTCTATGTAATGACAGATATGGTTCTTTTATCACTCAACCGAATGTTCGTGATGAAAGACAGCAACCACATCTATCAGTGCAGTTGATAAGTCATCAACAAGGTATCAAGCATCTGTCAGTTAGTTACTTGGACATGGAGTCATAGATTCAGAGAGACATAGAGACGTACAGTATGGAAACAGACCCTTCCGTCCAACCCGTCCATGCCCACCAAATATCCCAAACCAATCTAGTCCCACCTGCCAGCACCAGGCCCATATCCCTCCAAACCTCTTCTATTCATATACCTATCCAAATACGTTGTAGGCTTACCAGCCTCCTCCACTTCCTCTGGCAGCTCATTCCATACATGTACCATCCATAATGTGAAAGATTTGCCCCTTAGGTCACTTTTATATCTTTCCCCGCTCACCCTAAAGCTATGCCGTCTAGTTCTGGACTCCCTGACCCGAGGGAAAAGACTTTGTCTATTTATCCTATCCATGTCACTCATGATTTTGTAAACCTCTTAATGGTCACCCCTCAGCCTCCGACGGTCCAGGGAAAACAGCCCCAGCCTGTTCAGCCTCTCCCAATAGCTCAAATCCTCCAACTCTGGCAACATCCTTATAAATCTTTTCTGAACCCTTTCAAGTTTAATGACAGCTTTCCGATAGGAAGGAGACCAGAATTGCATGCAATATTCCAACAGTGGCCTAAGAAGTTTCCTGTACAGCCACAACATGAACTCTCAAATCCTCTACTCAATACACTGACCAATAAAAGAAAGCATACCAAACGCCTTCTTCACTATCCTATCTACCTGCAACTCCACTTTCAAGGAGCTATGAACCTGCACTCCAATGTCTTTTTGTTCAGCATCACTCCCTAGGACCTTACCAATAAGTGTATAAGTTCTGCTAAGATTTGCTTTCACAATATGCAGTACCTCACATTTATCTGAATTAAACTCCATTTGCCACTTCTCAGCCCATTGGCCCATCTGGTCAAAATCCAGTTGAAATCTGAAGTAACCTTCTTTGCTGTCCACTACACCTCCAATTTTGGTGTCATTTGCAAATATACTAATTGTACCTCTTATGCTCGCATCCAAATCAGTTGCAAAAATGACAACGAGAAGAGGAGCCAGCACCGATCCTTGTGGCACTTCACTGGTCACAGGCCTCCAGTCTGAAAAACAACCCTCCGCCACCACCCTCTGTCTTCTACCTTTGAGCCAGTTCTGTATCCAAATTGCTACTTTTCTCTGTATTCCGTGAGATCTCAACTTTCTAAACAGTCTTCCACAAGGAAATTTGTCGAACGCCTTACTGAAGTCCATATACATCACATCTCCCGCTCTGCCCTCATAAATCCGCTTTGTTACTTCTTGAAAAAACTCAAGCAAGTTTGTGAGACATGATTTCCCATGCACAAAGCCATGTTGACTATCGCTAATCAGGCCTTGCCATTCGAAATACTTGTACATCCTGTCCCTCAGGATTCCCTCCAACACCTTGCCCACCACTGACGTCAGGCTCACTGGTCTATAGTTCCCTGGCTGATCCTTACCACCTTTCTTAAACAGTGGCACCATATTAAACAACCTCTATTCTTCCAACACGTCACCTGTGACTATATATTATACAAATATCTCAGCAAAGGTCCCAGCAATCACTTCTCTAGCTTCCACAGAGTTCTACGGTACGCCTGATCAGGTCCTGGGGATTAATCCACCTTTATGCATTTCAAGACATCTAGCAATTCCTCCTCTGCAATATGAACATTTTGCAAGGTGTCACCATCTATTTCACAGCGTTCTGTATCTTCCATATCCTCTTCCACAGTAAATGCTGATGCAAAATACTCATTTAGTATCTCCCCCATATCCTGCGGCTCCACACAAAGGCAGCCTTGCTGATTTTTGTGGGGCCGTATTCTCTCCCGAGTTACCCTTTTGTCCTTAATGTATTTTTAAAAACCCTTTGGATTCACCTGAATTCTATTTGCCAAAGCTATCTCGTTTCCCCTTTTTGCCCTCCTGATTTCCCTTTTAAGTATACTCCTACTGCCTTTATACTCTTCCAAGGATTCACTCAATCTATCTTGTCTATACCTTACACATGCTTCCTTCTTTTTCTTGACCAAACCCTCAATTTCATTATCAACCAGTATACCGAATACCTACCAGCATTTCCTTTCACTCTAACACAAATATACTTACTCTGGATTCTAGTTATCTCATTCCTGAAGGCTTCCCATTTTCCAGCCGTTTCTTTACCTGCGAACATCTGCCTCCAATCAGCTTTTGAAAGTTCTTGCCTGGTATCGTCAAAATTGGCCTTCCTCCAATTTAGAACTTCAACTTTTAGATCTTGTCTATCCTTGTTCATCACTATTTTAAATCTCATGGAAGTATGATTTCTGGCCCCAAAATGCTTCCCCGCTGACACCTCAGTCAACTGTCCTACCGTATTTCTCAAGAGCACGTCAGGTTTTGCACCTTCTCTAGTAGGTACATCCACATACTGAATCAGAAAATTGTCTTGTACACACTAAACAAATTCCTGTCCGTCTGAACCTTTAATACTGTGGCAGTCCCTGTCTATGTTTGGAAAGTTAAAATCCCCTACCATAACCACCTTATTATTGTTACAGATAGCTGAGATCTCCTTCCAAGTTTGTTTCTCAACTTCACTCTGACTATTAGGGGGTATATAATACAATCCCAATTACGTGATCATCCCTTCCTCATTTCTCCGTTCTACCCAAATAACATCCCTGGATGTATTTCTGGGAATATCCCCCTTCAGTACAGCTGTAATGCCATCGCTTATAAAAAAAACCACTCGCTCTGCTCTCTTGCCTTCCTTTCTATCCTTCCTGTAGCATTTCTATCCTGGAACATTAAGCTGCCAGTCCAGCCCACCCCGAGCCTTATTTCTGTAATTGCTATGATCTCCCCGTCCCATGTTCGTAACCATGCCCTGAGTTCATCTGCCTTCCCCTTTAGGCCCCTTGCATTTAAATAAATGCAAATTAATTTGTTAATCGTACCTTGTCCCTGCCTGCCCTTGTTGTTTGACTCATTTCTGTTCTCAACTGTACCAGTCTCAGATTTATCTCAATCATCACTATCTCCCTGCCCCCACGCCCTCACCTTACTAGTTTAAAGCTTCACAGGAGCTCAAGCAAATTTCCCTGCCAGTATATTAGCCCCCTTCCAATTTAGGTGCAATCCGTCCTTCTTGTACAGGTCACCTCTAGCACAAAAGTGATTCCAAAGATCCAAAAATGTGAATCCTTCTCCCATACACCAGCTCCTCAGCCATACATTCATCTGCTCTATCCTCCTATTCCTGCACTCAGTAGCTCGTAGCACCAGGAGTATTCCAGATATTACTACTCTGGAGGACCTCCTTTTAAAAATTCCTGCTTAACTCCCTGGAATCACACTTCAGAATCTCAATATTTTCCCTTCCTCTGTCGTTAGTTCCAATGACCTCTTGCTGGCCACTCTCCCCCTTGAGAATATTCTGCACCCTCTCTGAGACATCATTCAACCTGGCACCAGGGAAGCAATGCACATTCTGATTTTTCGCTTCTGGCCACGGAAATGTCTGTCTGTACCTCGGACTGGAGAATTGCCTTATACAATTGGAAACTAACGTAAACCTCATTGCATTAGAGCCGGTCTGAATACCAGAAACTTGGGTGTTCGTGCTGACAATCCATCACCAGCTACATTTTCCAAAACAACATACTTGTTTGAAATAGGTATAGCCACAGAAGACTCCTTCACTCGGTGCCTGCATCTCTTAACTTTCCTGGAGTTAACCGATCTATGTGACTGTATCTGTGACTTTCCCCCTTCTTTTCACTGCCATCCATCACATACTGTTACTGTTGCAAATTCCTGATTGCTTCTAACTGTCGCTCCAACCGATCCATTCAATCTGATTAGATTCGCAACCAACAGTATTTATTGCAGATATAATCCGCAGTTGGCCCAAATCCCGCTACACCCTTCGTATTCATATACCCATCCAAATGATTTTATATGTTGTAATTGTACCAACCTCTACCACTTCCTCTCGAAGCTCATTCCAAACAGGCACCACCCTCTGCATGAAAAAGTTGCCACTTTGTTCCCTTTTAATTGTTTCCCTCTCACACTCTAAACCTACGCCCTATAGTTCTGAATGGGCAGAAGTACATTGTTGTTGAAAAAAAGAGTGAGATGTCACTGAAAGAAAATAAAACATAATTGCTAGTGCTAATGTTTAACCTGTAACTGACGCAATCAGAATTGTTCAGTCTTTCAAGTTTTCCAGCTCAAATTAGTAGCAATGTTTTGTATCTCAACACGGGCTTAATGTGATGTCGTAATCTGTTCGTTCACCGAAACTAATTGCCCAATGTTGAAATATTTAGAGTCACAGTATAAAGGACAGGTTCTGGTAATGTATCAGCTCAGAGTTTGACACAGAGAGATTGCTAAAAGCACTGAATGACAAGTCACTTGACACTTGAAAATGCGTGCAAGCTTTCATGGTGTTGAGAAAATATGCTATCTGATTCTCGCTGTTATTGGTGTTCCCGGTAAGTTATTCTAAGCACAGTGAAAAGAAAGAGCCAGCGTTCCAGTTATGTTTAGTTAAAATCGATTTAAGTTGATAATTGCACACAGGCATCTGACACCTACCATGAAGTAGCACAATTTTATAAGATTATTCAATTTTCACAAGTGAATATGAAGTGTTGTTTCTTTATAATTTACAGATTCTCCATATTATCTAGCATTGTCTCGAGTAGAACATTGCAAATGGTACAATTAGAAATCGCTGCACATATATTTCAGATGAAGATATTATTAGATTTGCTTGTAAATCTATATTTATGTATAGTGTGGATCAGAAAGTGAAGAGCAATTTCTGAGTCAGTAATGATATATTACACTGACAATGGGTCTGTATAATACTTCCTAGAATCTAAATTGTGTCCCAGTTCCTGTCACTGTTAGTCCCGTCATCGGCTACAGTGAACACAGCACCCTCTACCATTTCTGCCTCTCCAGCTTTTACAAAACAGACAGGGAGGAGGCTGGAAGAACACAACAAGACAGTCAGCATCAGGAGATGAAGAGGTTGACGTCGGGTTACAGCACCAACGAGAATTCTGCACCTCGCCCAATTTACCCTTTTAATTACAATGCACTGATTTTGACAATCAAACCCGACGGGCACAGTTTTCTGCATACAAACGTATTCTCATACTATTGCTTTTAACTCCCATATTAGCAATCGATACACATATACTGCTTGCGATTTCCTATTGCTGCTTCCTATTTGCAACGATTTCCTATCGCTGCTGACAATTCGGTAACAGCATTTTCTGCACACGTACACGTTGCCTATACATTTAGAGAGAGCAAAATGAAAATTCAGCTTTTAATTTTACGACTGTCCAATCAGTTTGGAATGCAGATTCTAAAGTGGACTGCTAAAGTGAACCATTGTCTTTTCCAGTCTAAATCGGACTTCGACTTTGACAACTGAAACGTATGAACCAAAACTAAGTATGAAGGCCACAATAGTTGTTCCGTGAGCCAAATTATTTTCTTAGTTGGCCAATATTGAAAGTAAACGCGAGGTAATAATCTTCACAATATCTGGCAGTTTAATTCTTCTTTTGTTGACAACTGTCATAGAATTCATATACTATACCGTCAAAGGAATTGACCCAATGGACTACACCGATTCTGAGTATATATTTCAAAAAGTAGGGTGGCTGTTCCGTAATTTAAGTTGCTGCACAAACACTTTTATTTACGGAGTGACTCAGTCTAAGTTCAGAGAACAGGTAAAAGGTATGGTGACATATTTGATTGCCTCAATTGTTGCATCATTTCATAAATATAATTAAACCGAAGATTGTCCCAATGCCTCCATTGTGCAACACGGATTAAGTATAGCAGTGCACCTTTGGGAAACAGATGAAGGCTGGGAGTAGGTAATTTTTAGGGACACGGAGGGAAGCAGAACAGCCCATGAATGACAGACATGTGGTCAGGAATGCTGTCTTTTTGCAAGCTGCAGTGATTCTATTCTTATAGACTCATAAACTCATATCGTGCAGACAATGTCTTGTTTCCCCATTGATTCTGCACTGACGTAATGACTCCTCGAACTGGGATAACCCCGATTTCTGCACTTGACAGTTATGGTATTTGAAAGACTCATTCTATTTTATTTTTTAAATTTACAACTATTCCAGCCTGCATTACATTCTCAGGCAGTGCTTCCCAATTCTCACCAAACACTGAATGAAAATGACATTTTTTTCTCAAATCCGCATTGAATTTCTTGCCCCTTGCCCGAAACCATGCCCTCTCGTGATTGAGCCCTCAACCAAGGGGACCAGTTGCACTTTATTCGTCTTGTCCATACCCCTCAAAATCTGATATATCTCCACCATGTATCCTGTCAGAATGCTGTGCTCTGAAGAAAGCATTCCAAACTTATGACGTCTCTCCTTATAACTCTATTTCGTCACCTGAGGCAAGGTCCTGATGAACACGCTCGGTACCTCCTCTCGTGCTATCACAGCCTTCCTGTAGTGAGGTGATCAGAACCAGTCGTGACCTCGCAACCCTCTCTACAACACCAGCATAACCTTCTTGTCCTTACACTGTATGCCACCACTAAAGAAAACAAGTGTCCCATATTCCTTCTTAACTATCCTATTCACGTGTCTTCTGACATCAGAGATATGTGAATAATTATTCCAAGATCTTTCCGTTCCTCTAAACTACCGAACGTCCTGCCATTTATTAAATAATCACACATCTGTTTTGTTTTTGAATGTGCTTCACCCTGACCTTATCAGAGTTAAATATCATCTGCCAATAGTCTACCCATGTGATCAACCCATGTCTATCTTCCTGTAACTTCCAACCATCTACATTGTTATTAACAACTCGTCTGCTAAATTTCCTAACATCTCTACATGTTTTCAACTATATCGCATATGTATGTAACAAAGAAGAGTCCCAGTACTGATTCGAGTGATATATCGCCGGACAGCGGGCTCCAGTTGCACAAACAACACTTTACTAGTACTGTTCTGTGCTATTACTAATCCAGCTTCTGATCCATCTCGCCATGTTTCTCTCAAATCCAAATGTTTTAACCTTCTCAATCAATCTCCCATTTGACACATTGACAAAAAAATCCATACAAACTACATCACCTGGACTTCACCTGCCCCCAAACCCTCATCCACACCCTCGATCACATTTCCAAACAAATTCTAACAAAAGTGTTAAGCATGAACTCTCCCTGACAAGACCATGCTGCATGACCCGAATTGACCCATCCCATTCCAAAGGGGATGAACAAGCTCCTTGAGAACTTTCTCCAATCATTTCCATACCAATAACTTGAGATTCACCAGCCTTAATTTCCTCGTTCATGTCAATCACCCCTCTGAAAAAGGGGAACCATATTAAACATGCTCCAATCTCCCTCACAACTATTGCACCAAATTTTGTTATGCAGTAATAAACCCATTTAAGAATGAAAAGCTTTAAATTATTTTAACATGTGATTTTTAAATTTAGTCTATCAGACACATTTTTGTCCATTAGACATCACTTTAACTTTCTCGGTTTCTGCCATCTGCCTGGTCTTCTCCATCAGATGACCCGAAAAAGAGCTTTTCATACCTTGGCAAGTTGATCCAATTGGACTGCCCTCAACCTGTAATAAGAAGTGATACAAAATGTGGAAATAGGTGTATTCCCTTTTCATCTCAACTTCATTCCAGTCAGTTTCGTTTCCCCATCTTTGCTGTAACAAAACGGTTCTTCTTAAAGGCGCAAATTACATGATGTGTATCTGTTTTGAAAATAAATGATCGCAACAACTCGACTTTCTCGATCGGATTGCAGTTTTTGACACTGTTCACGACACAATTCTCCTTCAAAATCCCTCCACAAATTAGTTCTGTTACTAATTTCACAGATCTAATGCCTCAAAATATATCCAGGCTTGAACTTCAATCTTATTTTATTTCTCCCTCGGTAACGAAATCTGTATTGAAGCAAATCCTGCAGATGCTTCCTGGAAGATGGCGGTGGAACAGGGATTCTGAGCCGAGGGCTCGTTCACTGGCTCCAATTGTCTCTTCATTCCTTTTCTTTTTATTCCACCTTCCTTCTCGTTCTTTCTTTTTTTAAATATTCATTTATACTTATCTCTCACTGAAGCGCTCGTTCGCTGTGATAGCATCAGCTGCAGTAGGTCAGCCCAGCACAGACTACTGACAGACAGTGAGCGAGCCGAGGGAGGACACGAGTGAGCCTAGCGTGTACACCAGTGGGCCCAACGTGGATTTCCTTTTGGATCAAGTGTTTTAAGTTAGCTTTTTTAAGTTCAAAATTTGTAATGTCAAACAACAAGATGAATTGAAACCCAGGGTCAGAGCCCAGCAGAAAGCAATGAGTGAAATCATATGTCAGCCACATTGTGGAGGAACTCATTGGATATTGAACTCTTGAAGCACATCCTGTGGGAGACAGGTTACACTTAGCGGTTATAAAATGATTAATTCTGAACACGGGCAATCAATCCAATTGAGATTGCAGGGACATAGTGTGAGGATTGCTTGCTGAGGTGCTGGTTTCAGGGCCTGAGAGAGTAGTATCAGAAGGGAGATGTGTGAGTAGTTCTTAATTTTGGAGTTTGGAGTTTGTTAGGAATATGGAGGGGGAAAGAATTGTGCGTGTGTGAGAGATAGACAGAGATATGCTCAGATATAGAGACGTGGATAGAGACGCTGACTTGATATGGTGGATAGGATTTGAACAATTTATTCCTAATTTATTGTTTGTCATTACTGAGGATCACAACGGTATGAGAGGAGGAGAATTCAGGTCTGTGGAATGCTCCTCTTGCATTATTTGACACATCAGGGACAGTTCCAACAGCGAAGTGTCCATGCATGCAGCAAGTATGTTTACCTGCAGTTCCTGATTAACTAGATGGAACGGCTGGAACTGAAGATAGGCTCAATATAGAGCACCTGTAATACCGAGAACCTCCGGGACAGAATGCTTCGGGAGTTTGCAACACCACAATAAGGGCTATACAAGCAGAAATGTGCTGAGTGACCACAAGTAAGATGAGCATAGAGGACAGGTATCCCACTGTGAATCAAATATATCGTGTTGGATCATATTGGGGGATACAAAGTTAAAAATCACACAACACCAGGTTATAGTCCAACAGGTTTAATTGGAAGCACACTAGCTTTCGGAGCGACGCTCCTTCATTAGGTGATTGTGTCTTCATCAGGTGACACAATCACCTAATGAAGGAGCGTCGCTCCGAAAGCTCGTGTGCTTCCAATTAAACCTGTTGGACTATAACCTGTTGTAGTATGATTTATAACTTTGTACACCCCAGTCCAACACCGGCATCTCCAAATCATATCGGGGGAGGCATGACCTGTCAGGGGAAAGCAACAGCAGCCACGCTTGTGGCTCCATGTACGTCTCTGCTCCACAGAAGGTGAGGAAAAAGAAGAGGAATCTTAAGTGATAAAGGTCACCATTTTAATGGGTACTGGTTCACGAATGCTTTTTAGGGAAGGAAATCGCCATCCTTATACGGTTTGGGTTTCAGATCCAAAGGATTGTGGCTATTTCTCAGTTGCCCTCTGGGCAATTGTGAATGGTAAATGATTGCTGGTCTAGGCAGCAACACCTTCATCCTGCGAATGAATATTAAAGGACAATGGTCTATGACTGCAGCAAGACTCTTGAATGGTTCTTTAACTCTCTTGTGCTAAGGTCGGGGATGTCTCACAGCAGCTGCAGGGAATTCTTAAGATAATGGGTAACAGCCAGCAGTTGTGGTCCAGGTCGGTAACAGCAATGAGTGTTTTCAAAAGAAAAGTGAGATCCTGCAAGAAGATTTCAGAGAATAGGAAGTGCAATAAAGAGGAGGATTACTAACTTTATAATATAGAGCCCAGAACACAGAACAGAGAACAGTTCAGCACAGTTAGGTCCACGATGTGGTGCCGATCATTTATCTTAATCTAAGATCAATGTAACCTGCACACCCCTCAATTTACTGCCATCCATGTGCTTGTCCAGCAGTCGCTTAAATGTCCCTAATGTCTCTGACTCTACCACTACTGTTGGCAGTGCAATGCACACACACCATAGAACATTGCAGCGCATTGGATGACCTTCAGCCCTCCATGTTGCACCAACTTATGGAATCAATCTGAAGTCTATCTATCCTACGCTATTCCATTTTTGTCCATATGTTCATTCAGTGACCATTTAAATGCCTTAAAAGTTGGAGAATCTACTATTGTTGCAGGCAGAGCGTTCCATACCCCTGCTACTCTCTGAGTAAAGAACCACCTGTCCTATATCTATCATCCCTCATTTTAAGTCTATTTCCCCTTGCGCTAGCCATCACCATCCGAGGAAAAAGGCTCTCACTGTCCACCCTATCTACCCTCTGATTATCTTATAAGTCTCAATGAAGTCACCTCGTAATTTTCATCTCTCCAAAGAAGCAGCCTCATTTCCCTCAGCCTCATCTTAAGACCTCCCCTACATACCAGGCAACATCCTGGTAAATCTCCTCTGCACCTTTTCAGAAGCATCCACGTTCTTCCCATAATGCGGTGACCAGCACTATATGCAATACTCCAAATGTGACCACACCGGAGTTTCACACCATCTAGAATTGATTGCACCTCCTCCTTACTGACGTCAACCCTTTCAAGTCTAACCCCGTCTCCACACGATCCACTCAAAACTGGCCACTTCTGTCTTTTACAGGCCCTATTCCTACACCAGTCATCCTTTTATTCCACACGTGCCTATAGAAAGCTTTACGGTTCTCCTCTACTCTACTTGCTGAAGACTTCTCATATCCCTTCCTTGTTCTTCTTAATTGCCTCTTTAAATCCTTACTAGCTACGCTGTAAGTTTCCATCAACGCATCTGAACCATCTCGTTTCATCGTCACATAAGCCTCTCTCTTCCACTTAACAAGAGAAAAATTTTCATCAGTAAAACCCGGTTCCCCAACCTTATCACTTACTCCCTGCCTGACAGGGACTTATCTTTCAACGACATACAATATCTGTTCCTAAAACCTGCTCCACATTTTGATTGTCCCCATTGCTGTATTTTGCTACCCCATTCTATGCCTCCTAAGTGTTGCCTAATCGCATTGTAATTGCCCTTCCCCCATCTATACCTCTTGCCCTGTGGCTTGTGCCTATCCTGTTCCTTCATTAAACTAATTGTAACCGAATTATTGTCACTCTCTCCGAAGTGCTCACTTATCACTGAATCAATCACCTGGCCTGGTTCATGACCAGGTGTCAGACCCAGTGTAGCTTCCCCTCTTCTCGGCCCTTTGACAAACTGTGTCAGGAAACCCTTCTGCACACATTGGACAAAAATGTTCTCTCAAAAGTACTGGAGTTATAGCATTTCCAGTTAATATTAGCGAAGTTAGAATCTCCCATATTGGCCACCCGTTTCCTTTCATTCCTGCCCAGAATCGATTTGCCAATCCTCTCCTCCACATCCCTGGAACTCTGTGGAGGTCTATAAAATGCTCCCAGCAGTGTGACCTCTCCTCTCCTGCATCTAACCTCAACCTATACAACCTCAGTAGACGAGCCCTCATCAAATGCTTTTTCAGCCACCATTATACTATCCTTGACTAACAAAACCATGCATCACTCTCTTTTAATGGCTTCCCTGTTCTTAATGAAAGTTCTCAATCCAGGGACCTGCAGCATCCATTCCTGACCTTGCTCTATCCATGCCTCCGAAATGGCCACAACACTGAAACCTCACATTTACCAAGATTGAATTCCATTTGCGTTGATCAGACCACCTAAACAGCCTTTATTATTGTACTTGTCGTACAATCCTCATTATTAACCTGTCTACCGATGTTTGTGTGAGCAGTCAACTTACTGATCAGCACTCCTGCTTTCAATTCTAACGACATTTTTTTTTAAACCACAAACAAAAAGAGCTCCAACACTGACGCCTGTCCGACTCCCACTAGACTCTGATGTCCAGTAAGAAAAGCATCCTTTATTCATGTCCTCTGCTTCCTGCCACTTAGCCGATTATGTATCCAAATGGACAAATGCCCTTGCTTCCCATGGGCTTTAAGTTTTGTGATCAGTCTCCTGTCTGGGATCTATGAAAGAAAAAACGTTGCTGAAGTCCAAGTAGACGGCATCCAAAACGTGCCCTCATCTATGCGACTGTCACGTCATCAAATAAGACAGTCAGGGTGGTCAGAAATCACCTGCCCTTAAAATAAAATACAGACTGTCCTTGATTAACCCCTGCCTCTTCAAATGCAGTGTAATTCTGTCCCTCAGAAGTGCTTCTAACAACTTCTTGACCACTGAGTTTAGACGGATCAGCCAGTTGGTTTCTGCTTCATCACTTCCTTCCTTCACGACTGAAGACACCAAATCGGTTGTCCTCCAGGACGTTGGCACATCTCCTCTGCCCAATGCAAGTGAAACTGTTTCCCTTTCTTCCCTTGAGTACACTCAACAGTATAGGATATATTTCATCTAGCTTTTAAGCCTGCCAAACCACTCAGAATCACCGCTGTGTCGGTGCTAACATATTTAATTGTATCACAGATATTTGCCTTAAATTCTGTACCTACATTGACTCGTGAACAACTATCCAACATATTATTCCACACCGACCCGCAACCCACCCATTTACCCCTTCACCTAACACTACGGGTAATTTAGCATGGCCAATTCACCTAACCTGCACGTCTTTGGACTGTGGGAGGAAACCCACGCAGACACGGGTTTGTGATTTCATTCAATCTCTTGCACAGGGAGCTGTGTGGACAGAGTCTGTGTTCAGAATTGAAGATGAGATACATTTACTTTTAATAAGTAGGGGAGTCAAGGATTATAGGGAAAGTGCAGGAAAGTGGACGTGAAAACTCAACACAGTGAGTCGCCTGAGGCGGGAATTGAACCTGGGTCTTTGGCGCTGTGAGGCAGCAGTGCTAACCACTGTGCCACCGTGCCGCCCACATATATTCCGCTTTTATGGACAATTTATTGCTGTGGTTAAGGATATGCCCCATTCAATTTCCAGTTATTATTTTAGCGCCAGTGTATCCTAAAATACAACTTTTGATTTTCTATCATTTGCAGCCGCCAGTAACATTTCATATCACTTTTTAACATCCTGAAGTTTCTATTTAGATACCCTCTTGCACATTTCATATTTCTCCTCATTCGTTTGCTGTTTTGAGAGCTCAGTATCTGTCATAAGCACCCATTTTGCTTTTAATCTAATCTTGTGCATACGTTAACATTCTGAGTTGCTGGTATACAATGTCTTATTCCTTTTCTTCTTGGAATGTTTCAGTCCTATATTCTGCATATTTCCTTCTTGATTGCATCCCACTGCACTGAGACAGATTTATATGAAGGTTTCTTGAAATGTATAAGCTTTATGATACTGTACAACAGGTAATCAAGAAACTGTTGGAATGTTAACACAGTTTAAGGCAATGAAGTGACAGAGTATGAAAGTCTTATCGCAATTATCTAAGATACTGGTGAGGAACATCAGAAGTGCTTTGACCAGTTTTGGTTCTCTAAACTAGCCCAGTTTGATAACGTCATGAAAGGCATCATTCCACTGAAGTCCATTCAGAGAAGGTTCTCGAGGAGAAATTCCAGTTTGGAGAGATTGTCTCCTGAGAAAAGTTTAAATAGTTCGGTTTAAGTGATTTTAATTGATGGAATTTGGAAGAATGGGAAGTGTTCCAATTGAAACATACAAGGTACTGGATCTCGTCCATTTCAAGTTGAAATAGTTGTTACCCCCATGGGAACGTCCAGGAGCAGGAAGCATTGTTTCAGAATAAACAGACATTTCTTTAAAACTGAGGACCATCTTCTCTCAGAGGTTTGTGATTTCATTCAATCTCTTGCACAGGGAGCTGTGTGGACAGAGTCTGTGTTCAGAATTGAAGATGAGATGCATTTACTTTTAATAAGTAGTCAAGGATTATAGGGAAAGTGCAGGAAAGTGGACGTGACAAGTTTCGGAAGAGCCAGGGTCCCATTGAATGGTGGATCAATCTCTAGTGACCGAACCTCATACACTTATTCACAGTAATGACAGATTTGGTTCTTTTATCACTTAACTGAATGTTCATGATGAAAGAGAACGACCACATCTCTCAGTGTCGTTGATAAGTCGTGAAAAAGATATCAAGAATCTGTCAGTTAGTTAGTCATGGAGTCATAGAGATGTACAGCATGGAAACAGACCCTTCGGTCCAACTCTTCCATGCTGACCAGATATCCCAACCCAATCTAGTCCCACTTGCCAGCACCTGGCCCAAATCCCTCAAAACCCTGCATATTCTTATAGCCATTCAGATGCTTTTAAATGTTGTTCTTGTACCAGCGTCTACAACTTCCTCTGGAAGCTCATTCCAGAAAGGCACCCTCTCTGCGTGAAGAAATTGCCACTTCGTTCCCTTTTAAATGTTTCCCTCTCTCACCATAAACCTATGCCCCATAGTTCTGAATGGGAAGAAGTACATTGTTGTTGAAAAAATAAAGAGGGCGAGATGTCACTGAAAGAAAATGCAACTTCATTTCTGGTTCTAATATTTAACCAGTAACTGATGCAATCAGAATTGTTCACTCTTTCAAGCAATCCAGCTCAAATACGTAACAATGTTTTCTATCTCGACATGAGCTTAATTTTTTGTCGTAATCTGTTTGTTCACCTAAAATAATTGCCCAATGTTGAAATATTTAGAGTCACAGTATAAAGGAAAGGCTCTGGTAAGATATAAACCCAGAGTTTGACACAGAGACATTGCTGAAAGCACTGAAGGACAAGCCACTTGACACTTGAAATTGCGTGCACGTTTTCATGGTGTTGAGAAAATATGTTATCCCTGTTATTTCTGTTCCCGGTAAGTTATTCTGAGCACACAGTGAAAATAAAGAGTCTGTATTCCAGTTATGTTTAATTTTTACTGATTCTAAATGGATAATTGTACACAAGGATCTAACAGTTAATATAAAATAGCATAATATTATAACATTATTCAATTTTCGCAAGTGAATATGAATTGTTGTTATTCTATAATTTACAGATTCTGTGAATTATCTAGCATTGTCTCAAGTAGAACATTGTAATTTGTACAATTAGAAATATTTGCATATATATTTCGGTTGAAGATATTATTAGATTTACTTGGAAATCTATATTTACATATGGCGTGGATCAGAAAGTGAAGTGCAATTTCTGAGTTGTAATGATACATTACACTGGCAATACGTCTGTATAATACTTCCTACAATCTAAATTATGGCCCAGTTTCTGTCACTGTTCTCCCCTTCATCGGCTACAGTGAACACAACATCCTCTGCCATTTCTGCCTTTCCAGCTTTTACAAAACAGACAGGGAGGAGGCTGGAAGAACACAGCAAGTCAGTCAGCATCAGGAGGTGGAGATGTCGATGTTGGGTGACAGCACCAACGTGAACTTCTGCTTCTCGCCCACTATACCCTTTTTAATTATAATATACTCATTTCGACAACCAAACCGACGGACACAGTTTTCTGCACACAAACGTTTTCTTGCAATAGCGCTTTTAACTCCCCTATGTGCAATCGATACACATACGCTACTTCCGATTGCTGTTTCCAAATTGCAATGAATTCTCATCGCTCCTGACAATTCGGTAACAGCATTCTCTGCTCACGTGCAAGTTGCCTATACATTTAGAGAGAACGAAATGAAAATGCAGCTTTAATTTTATGACTGTTCAATCAGTTTGGAATGGAGATTCCAAAGTGAACTGCTAAAGTGACTCACGGTCTTTTTCAGTCTAAATCCGACTTCCAATTTGACAAATGAAACGTATTAACCAAACCTAAGCATGAAAGTCACAATATTTATTCCGTGAGCCAAATTATTTTCTTTTGTCCCCAATATTGAAAGTAAACTCGAGATTATACACGACAGAAAATGTTTTTTTTTAAGCCAGTCTGTGTTGATCATTGAAAATGAAAACAGTAGAATCGCTGCAGGTAAAATTGGATGATGATGGTGTTAGGATGGACAAATTCATAACATATATGCATTCAGAAGAATGCAAAATAATATTAAAATCGTATGCACCCGCCCAGCACAAAAACCTTTCTTTCTACATCACTGCTCATAACTATTGGAGTCTACTTATTTTACTGCACATTTATGAAATGTCAAGCCCTACGCATGTATTCCAGAATAACTAGTTCCTATTTCTCTGATTTCAAATTCAGTTTCGACGAATGTCATTTTTACCGTATCCCAATATACATTACTTTTGTTAAAGAGTTTTAGTATTCCACTGCATTATATAATATGGAAATCCCTTACAAATAGCATTGTCGACACACGAGGATTATGGACATTACTCGGCGATGTTGGACAGCAGCTCATTAATGCCCTCTGAAGTCAAATTGGAGATGACCAGACAGTAAATCAATTGCGCTGAACCCACGAATGTATAAAAGTTTACTCCGGACAAAAGCACAGCTAGCCGACTTTTGTTGCCAAAATCGTGTTTTACTCTGTTGCACACAAGGAGACTGTTTGACAATTCATTGACAAAAAATATCCTTTTAATCTGTTGCAGTAAATTTGCTGGCGATTGGCATCCTGTCCCAAGGAAAATGCGATCTTTCTACCTGCACCACACGCTATCTGGTGGCTATGGCAATGTCGGATCTGCTTGTCACTTTCACTGAGGTCATACTCTGGTGGATCAGTAATTATAATTTTCTGGAGTCATTCCTTAAAATTACGCCTGTATGTCGTGTCATTATTGTCCTGGATCAGGTAGCCACAAACTGTTCTGTCTGGTGTACCGTTGTGTTCTCCTTTGATCAAGTTGTTGCAATTTGTTGTCAGAAACAGAAAATAATTTATTGCAGGGAGTAAACTGCAGTTGTAGTTATCACAACAATCTTCATTCTACTCTGTTGAAAAAAACATACCTTTCTACTTTCCACAGAAACCTGGACAGATAATTGACAATCCAGGCAGCATCCGAAGAGCTTCCTGAATTGCTGTGCTCTTCCAGCACCACTGTTCAAGAATCTGGTTTCCAGCATCTACAGTCATTGTTTTTACCACCTAGATAATTGACAATGTACAATGGAACTGTTTTATGAAACGTAGTTATTATTCTGAGATAGGATGGATTGTATTTGATTGGTTTGATACAGTTCTAACACCATTGCTGCCATTCACATTAGTTTTGTTGTTCAATGCTCTGACGGTCAGACATATTTTAGTGGCCAGTCAAGTCCGTAAGGCACTGAGGTCTCAGAACAAGGGAAACATCTTGGGTGATCCAGAGATCAAGCGCAGACGGAAATCTGCAATATTGCTCTTCACAATATCTGGCAGTTTAATTCTTCTTTGGTTGACAACTGTCATAGAATTCATATACTATGCCGTCAAAGGAACTGACCCAATGGACTACATCGATTCTGAGTATATATTTCAAAAAGTAGGGTGGCTGTTCCGTAAATAAGTTGCTGCACAAACACTTTTATTTATGGAGTGACTCAGTCTAAGTTCAGGGAACAGGTAAAAGGTATGGTGACATATTTGTTTGCCTCAATCATTGCATCATTTCATAAATATAATTAAATGAGGATTGTCCCAATACCTCCATGTTGCTACACGGACAAAATATAGCAGTGCACCTTTGGGGAGCAGGTGAAGACTGGGAGGAAGTCATTTGAAGGGGCATGGGGAGAAGCAGTGAAGCCCATGAATGACAGAGATGGGGTCAGGAATGCTGCCTTTTTGCAAGCTGCAGTGATTCCATTCTTATAGATTCATCGTTTCATATCGTGCAAAACAAGTCTTTTTCCCCATTGAATCTGCGCTGACGTAATGACTACTTGTAGTAGAATAACCACAATTTCTGCACTTGACAGTTATGGTATTTGAAAGACTCATTCTATTTTATTATTTAAGTTTGTAACGATTCCAGCCTCCATTGCGTTCCCAGGTAGCGCTTCACAATTCTCACCAAACACTGAATGAAAACGATATTTTTCCTCAAATCCTCACTGAATTTCTTGCCCCTTGCCCTAAAGCATGCCCTCTCGTGATTGAGCCCGCAACAAAGGGGACCAGTTGCACTTCATTCGCCTTGTCCATACCCCTCAAAATCTGATATACCTCCACCATGTGGAAGGAAGCATTCCAAACTTATGCAACCTCTCTCTGTTACTCAATTTCGTCACCTGAGGCAAAACCCTGATGAAAACCCTCGGTACCTCATTTGGTGCTATCACAGCCTTCCTGTAGTGAGATTACCAGAACCAGTCGTGACCTCACAACCCTCTCTACAACACCAGCATAACCACTTTGCTCTTATACTGTATGCCATCATTGAAGAAAGCAAGTATTTGATATGCCTTCTGAACTATCCTATTCACGTGTCTTCTGACATATGTGAATAATTATTCCAAGATCTTTCCGTTCCTCTAAACTACCGAAGGTCCTGCCGTTTATTAAATAATCACTCATCTGTTTTGTTTTCGAATGTGCTTCACCCTGACCTTATCAGAGTTAAATATCATCTGTCAATGTTCTACCCATGTGATCAGCCCATCTCTAACTTGCTGTAAGTTCCAATCATCTTCTTTGCTATTAACAACTCCCCTGCTAATTTTCCTAACATCGCTACATGTTTTCATCTATGTCGCATCTGTCTGTAACAAACAATAAGGGTTCCAGTACTGATTCGAGTGATATACTGCTGGACAGCGGGCTCCAGTCGCTCAAACAACCTTCTACGAATACTTTTCTGTGCCACTACTAAGCCAGTTTCTGATCCATCTCGCCAAGTTTCTCTCAAGTCTATATCTTTTAAGCTTCTCAATCAGTCTTCTATTTGAGACATTGACAAAACATTTGCGAAAATCCATATAAACTACATCAACTGGACTACCCCCACCCAAACCTTTGATGACATTTTATAACAAATTCTAACAAATTTGTTAAGCATGAACGCTCCTTGACAAGGCCATGCTGGATAATCTGAATTAACCCATCCCATTCCAAATGGGTATTAATTCGCTCCTTGACGATTTTCTCCAATAATTTCCGTCGCACTAATTTGAGATACACCAGTCTTAATTTCCTCGTTCATCTTTATCACCCCTCTTAAAAAGTGGAACCATATTAAACATTCGCCAAATTCCGTAACACCTATTCTATCAACGTTTCTTATCCAGAAATAAACTATTTCAGAAGACAAACGCATAAATTATTTCAATGTGATCATGTTTGTTTAGTCTAGCAGGCACATTTTTGTCCATTCGTCATCACTTTATCATAGTCGGTTTCTGCCATCTGGCTGTTGTCTCCATTAGATGACCGAAAAGATACTTTTCATATCTTGGCAAATTGATACAATGGATTGTCCTCAATCCGTAATAAGAAGACACACAATATGTGGAAATAGATGCATTCCCTTATCATCTCAACTTCATTGCAGTCAGTTTCGTTTCCCCATCTCTTCTGTACCAAAACTGTTCTTCTTAAAGTCGGAATATGCATGATATGTATCTGTTCTGAACCTAAATGACAGCAACTCGACTTTCTCGATTGGTTTTCTGTTTTTGACACTGTTCCCGACATAACTCTGCTTCAAAGCCTCTCCATAAATTAGTTCTGTTGCTGATTTCACAGATTTAATGCATCACAATATATCCAGACTTGAACTTCAATCTTATTTTATTTCTCCGTTGGTAATTAAATTTGTATTAAGACAAATCCTGCATATGCTTCCAATAAGATGACGGTGGAGCAGGGATTCTGAGAGAGTGGCTCGAACGTATGTGGGGACTTCCTTCTCCAAAGTATGTGGGAACGCCTCATCTTCACCATGGATATCCAATCCCTCTACATCTCCATCTGCCATGACCAGGGCCTCCAAGCCCTCCATTTGTTCCTCTCCCAACGTCCCCAACAGTACCCTTCCACTGACACTCTCATTCGTTTCGCCAAACTGGTCCTCACCCTTAGCAATTTCTCTTTCGAATCCTCCCACTTCCTCCAGACCAAAAGGGTAGCCATGGGCATACGTATGGACCTCAGCTATTCCTGTCTCTTTGTTGGCTACGTCGAACAGTCCATCTTCCGTAATTACACCGGCAACCACTCCCCACCTCTTCCTCCGCGACATTGATGACTGCATTGGCGCCACCTTGTGCTCCCGCGAGGAAGTTGAGCAATTCATCAACTGCACCAACACATTCCACCCTGACCTTAAATTTACCTGGACCATCTCTGACCCCTCCCTCACCTTCCTACATTAATGACGACCGACTTGACACTGACATTTTTTACAAAACTACCGACTCCCTCAGCTACCTAGATTACACCTCTTCCCACCCTACCTCTTGCAAAAATGCCAGCCCATATTCCCAATTCCTCCGCCTCCGCCGGATCTGCTCCCAGGAGGACCAGTTCCACCACAGAACACACCAGATGGCTTCCTTCTTTAGAGACTACAATTTCCCGTCCCACGTGGTTAAAGATGGCCTACAACGCATCTCGTCCACATCCCGCACCTCCACCCTCAGACCCCACCTCTCCAACCGTAACAAGGACAGAACACCCCTGGTGCTAACCTTCCACCCTACCAACCTCCGCATAAACCAAATCATCCGCCGACATTTCTGCCACCTCCAAACAGACCCCACCCCATGGATATATTGCCCTCCCCACCCCTTTCTGCCTTCTGCAAAGACCGTTCCCTCCATAACTACCTGGTCAGGTCAATGTCTCCCTGCAACCCACCCTTCCATCCTGGCACCTTTCCCTGCCACTGCAGGAATTGCAAAACCTGCACCCACATCTCCTCCCTCACCTCCATCCAAGGCCCTAAACGAGCCTTCCACATCCATCATAGTTTTACCTGCACATCCACCAATATCATTTATTGTATCCGTTGCTCCCAATGCAGTCTCCTCTACGCTGGGGAGACTGAACGCCTCCTAGCAGACTGCTTTAGGGAACATCTCCAGGACACTCACACCAATCAACCACACCACCATGTGGCCCAACATTTCAACTCCCCCTCCCACTCTGCCGAGTACATGGAGGTCCTGGGCCTCCTTCACCACCGCTCCCTCACCACCAGACGCCTGGAGGAAGAACGCCTCATCTTCCGCCTCGGAACACTTCAACCCCAGGGCATCAATGTGGACTTCAACAGTTTCCTCTTTTCCCTTCCCCCACCTCACCCTAGTTCCAAAATTCCAACTCAGCACTATCCCCATGACTTGTCCTACCTGCCGATCTTCTTTTCCACCTATCCACTATACCCTTCCCCCCCGACCTATCGCCTTCATCCCCTCCCCCACTCACCTATTGTACTCTATGCTACTTTCCCCCACACCCCACCTTCCTCCCACTTATCTCTCCACCCTTCAACCTCTCTGCCTGTATTCCTGATGAAGGGAGTATGCCCGAAACGTTGATTTTCCTGCTCCTCGGATGCTGCCTGAACTGCTGTGCTCTTCCAACACCACTAATCCAGAATCCAGGGATTCTGAACCTAGCGCTCGTTCACTGTGCTCGACCATCTCTTCATTTCTTTTCTTTTTATTCCCTCTAACTTCTGGTTCTTTGTTTCTCTTTTTCTATACATTTATATTTACCTCTCGATGATGCGCGAAGTCAGTGTGGTCGCATCAACTGCAGTGAGTTGGCCCAGAACAGACTGTTCACAGTCAGTGAGTGAGACCAGCATGGACACGAGTGTGTACGCGAGGGGGGCCAACGCAGTTTCCTTTCGAATGAAGAGGGTTGCCTTAGCTTTTTATGTTCATAATTTGTTAGGTCAAAAAACAAGATGAATAGAAACCCCGGATCAGGGTAAAACATAAATCAATGAATGACATCACACCTCATGTGGACGCACTCACTGGATATTGAACACTTGAAGCACAACCTGTGGGAGACAGGTTACACTTAGCGGTTATAAAATGTTTAACTCTCAACACGGGCAATCAATCAGATTCTCATGACAGGGACATGGTGTGTAGATTGGTTGCTTTGGTGCCGCTTTCAGTGACTGAGAGAGGAGAATTGGAAGGGAGATGAAGTGAATAGTTCTTCATTTTGGGGATTGTAGTTTGTTACGAATATGGAGAGGGAAGGGAGTGTGTGTGAGGGAGTGACGGAGATATGCTCAGATATCGAGATGGCGATACAGATACTGACTTGTTCTACTGCATAGGATTGAACGGTTTGTTCCTAATTCATTGTTTGTCGTTAGTGAGGATGACGGCGGTATGAGAGGAGGATAATTCGGGTCTGTTGAATGCTTCTCTTGCATTGTGTGACAAGTCAGGGACACTTCCAATAGCGAAGTGTCCATGCATGCAGCAAGTATGTTTACCGGCAGTTCCTGATTAACTATATGGAGTGGCTGAAGTTGCAGATGGGCTCAATATAGAGCACCTGCAATACTGAGGACCTCCTGGATGGAATGCTCAGTGAGTGTGCACCTCTACAATAAGGGCTATACAAACATACCTGCCACATCCTACAGGAGGATCGAGCAACTGCCCTAACATCCATTCCCATTGTTCTGAATTCCCAAGGAGATGATTGAAAAAACTAGTAAACTTACAAATCCAGCGGACAGAAATTTTTCGTTTGGTTGGAGGAGGAGGATAGGTGAGACACTATGTATGTAGTAAGGCAACTGCCCAGATATGTAACCTCCCTTACTCAGCAGTCCTGTGTCCACTTCACCTATTCATGAGGTAAGTTTTTAATGAAGGAATTTACTTTCCCAGCAGCACCCCCACCCCCTCCCCCGGCCCTCACCCTCACCGCACCCACTGCTGCATCTGTATTACATCCAGTGCCACACACGACAGAATGAAGGAACAGGTGGATAGGTCAGTTGGTCGTGTGGGTGAAGGGTGCATGGTGTCGATCTTAGGATTTTGGATCATTATCGGGTGGGACTGGTACCTGTCAGACGATTCACACCACAATGAACATGTGTCTAATGTACTTTCTGGGAGATTTGATCGTGCTGTTGGGCAGCTTTTAAACTAATTGGCATGGGGTTGGGAGAAAGAGGACATATAAATCTGGATTCATACCTTAATGCTAATTCCACCATATGTTTGGCTCGCTGCTTCTCCATATTTGTTCTACATCAGGTTTTCCTGTTCTTGTACTCCACTATATCGGACCAGCCACAAAATAATAGAAGGCTTTCCTGATTTCCTTGAGCTGTCCCCATTTTTTTTATGATCAAAGTCCCTTCCTTTCGAAACTTAGCTTTTCGGCTAAGAAGGTGGATACTTTGGCACGTTTTTCAGTAACGTCATGTTCCAGTGCACCAGGCAGTTGAGTCTAACCATACTGTCTGTTATTTGGCTGCCCAACAATAGTCAAGTCCGAGTATTTTTCGGTGAGAAATGTTGAAACCAGTTGTCTAGACCTGGAGGTATTCCTCATCCATGCGAAACCGTGTCGAACTGGGAATAAAATTCACTGGCATAGGCCATTGCTCCAAGCCTCCTTGGTGCTCTGGTAAGTGCCCAGTTGTGAGGGTAATGTCCATGGCAGCTAGTTCTTGTGCGACTGGGTGTTTGGTGTTTGGTATCTGCAGTTTAGGACCTTTCCCAGGGCCTGTTCATTTATCTTACCTGTCTTACTCCTTCCATTAAAATAAGAATACTTCAGACAATCATTGATACCATGTTCATTAATTGTTCCTGCTTGTTCTTTCCAATGAATTACTCGATTTAATTTTTGAATTTTCCTCAACCAATTTACTTGATAACCTAGTTTTCCTGTTCCCATATCCCTGCCTCACTAGGATCATAGGATCACGGTGGCTTAGTGGTTAGCACTGCTGCCTCTCAGTGCCAGGAACCTGGATTCGACTACAGCCTAGGGCTACTGTGTGTCTGACGTTTCCATATTCTCCTCGTGTCTGCGTGGGTTTCCTCTGGGTGCTCCAGTTTCTTCCCACAGTCTATTGTCTATTGTCTATTGTCACAGTCCAAAGATGTGCATGTTAGATGAATTGGCCATGGGAAAATGTCCATAGTGTTCAGGGATGTGTAAGCCATGTGCATTACTCAGGAGTAATGCTGAATAATAGGGGAAGGGGAATGGGTCTTGGACAGATACTCTTTGACCTACAATGCATCTCATCCACATCACACACCTCTGCCCTCAAACCCCACCCCTCCAATCGTAACAAGGACAGAACCTTGCTGTCTTCACCTTCCACCTTACCAACCTTCGCATTAACCGCATTATCCGCATTATCTGCTGACATTTCCGCCACCTCAAAATGGACCCGACCACCAGGGAAAACTTTCCCTCCCCACTCCTTTCCACTTTACGCAAAGACCGTTTTTTCTGTGAATACCTGGTCAGGTCCACGCCCCCCAAGAACCTTCTTCTGCCATCTCTGGGACACCAGTACCCACCAACACCCCCCACCCCGTGGCTGAATATTCCAACTCTCCCTCCCACTCCATCAAGGACATGCAGGTACTTGGGTCTCCTCCATCGCCAAACCTTTACCACCCGGTGCCTGGAGGAGAAACGCCTTATATTCCGCCTTGGGACCCTGCCAGCACACGGGATCAATGTGGATTTCACCAACTTCCTCATTTCCCCTCCCTGGCATTATTCCACTCCCATGCCTTCAACTCGGCACCGCCCTCCGTACCTGTCCATCACTGCCCCCTCTGACCTTCTCCCTCACCTTTATCCAACTATCTCTTTCTCAGCTACTTCCCCCAACTCTACCCACTTCCCATTTTTCTCTTAGAGCCACTGGCCCACAAGCCTCTTTGATGAGAAAGTGAAGTCTGCAGATGCTGGAGATCAGAGCTGAAAATGTGTTGCTGGAAAAGCGCAACAGGTCAGGCAGCATCCAGGGAACAGGAGAATCGACGTTTCAGGCATAAGCCCTTCTTCAGCATCTGCATCTCCAGCATTCCTAAAGAAGGGCTTATGCCCGAAACGTCGATTCTCCTGTATCCTCATGAACGACGTTCCTCATCCCTGGAACCATTCTTGGAGATTGCTCCGAAACTCTCTCTCCAACGTGTTCACATCCTTCCCATAATGTGATTGCCACACTGTACCCAATTGTCCAGCAGGTTCTAACCAGGGTATTGTACAAGTTCCACTTCACCTCCCTGCTCTGAATGGTCTGGAAAGAGTGGATGTTGGGGAGATGTTTCCATTGAGAGGAGAGACCAGGACCCGAAGGGACAGCCTTAGAGGAAAGGGAAAACCTTTCAGAACAGAGATAAGGAGAAACCTCTTCAGCCAGATTGTGGGGAATCTATGGAATTCATTGCCACAGAAAGCTGTGGAGACCAGGTCATTGAGTATATTTAAGACGGAGATAGATAGTTTTCTGAGTACTGAGGGGATCAGGATTGTAGAAATTGGGAGAATGGGGTTGTGAAACAAATCAGCAATGATTGAATGGTGGAGCAGAGATGATGGGCTGAATGACCTAATTTCTGTTGCTATGCTATGTCTGATGATTTTAAAACTGAGCCATTGCTTTCCATAATTCATTCCCTTTTCAAATAGCCAAACGAGAGCGGTGTTTCCTGGGTACCTGGTAACAATCAGCTGTTACACTGCCCTGCTGAATGGAGAAATTTTGCTAATAACTATCACTGTTAAGTGGATGTTATTTGCAAATTCTGCATTTTTATCATTAACTTCAGTTTCAATTTCAGTGTGACTCAAATATTTGTACAGATTTCAGATGTCTGTCTGCTTCCAAACGTCAACAGATTCAGTAACTCGGATAGTTTAATGAGAGATTCCTGGGTTTATTCGTTCTTTTTCAGTGAGGTTTCCCTTCAATATTCGATCAAAAAACAAAAACTGAATTCTAAATCCATTGCATTTTGGCAGATTTCTATTGTGAACTAAAACATTTGCCATTTAGTGAAGAGATATTTGATACCACGGTTTAACTCTGCTCTGAATTTCCTTTGGGTTAGTCCATAGATGCATGTGTTTGTTGATGAACTGAGAATCTGTAGCATGTATCCAACCTGCTGAACAATGTAAACTGGTGCATTAAAATGTTTGTTTTGGTAATTAAAATTCACCAATTGCCAGGTCAATGAATGCACAAGGTTTGTCATCCATAACAGTACGAAGTTGGCTGATATTGCAAACAATAAAATCATAGAATTTCTCCGGTTTTTCATTTCGCGATCACAGCCATTTCTGTCTCTGTTCCAGAGTTCTCTGCGCACTTTATTTTTTGTTATAATGTGCATGACAGTTAAAACATTGAAGAGCAAGATCAAACATATCGGGAATAAAGGGTTGACAATGCTTTCAATGCATTCATATGTCCTCCAGAAAGAAGAAGTCCAGTAGTCAGGTTTACCAATGCAGTACCACGGAACATTGTTAATCACAATCATAGGCGTATATACAAAGAAAATAGGAATGCTCCGCAAGCAACTTCCCATGAAAACAGCTGATAGTATGGTAATTACTGTTCCCTTGTTAAAGTACCTGCGTTTAATGTTTGAATAACAAATAGCTGCACATCTATCGAATGTAAAAGCTACTGTAAACCATACACAAGCGTCAATAGACACAGAGTACAGAAAATGTCTGAGAGAGCAAACAGGAGTTAAAAACAAGAAACTAATTGGGAAATACATATTATTAATGCGGTGTAGAAGCACATCAGTCACCATCACAGCGAGATCAGCTCCTGCCATAGCCAACAGGTAGTACGAGATACATTCAGAGAGACCACACTTACCCCGAGACAGGACAACCATAGCCACAAAGTTGACTGTAAAAAACAGGGTTATGATATCTGTTAATGTTTTCATAAACTGGATGTAAGTTTGCTCAGTGAGCTGAAAGGTTCATTTCCAGACATTTTGTCACCATGCTAGGTAACATCATCAGTGAACCTCCCATGAAGCGCTGGTATTATGACCTGCTTTCTGTTGATGTGTTCACATTTCCATGGACTGCTGATGTCATTTCCTGTTCTTTTTCTCAGGGGGTGGGATACGAGTCAATATGTTTGTCGGTAGAGTTCCTGTTGGAATGCCATGCCCTAGGAATTCTTTTGTAAATATTTGGCTTGTCCTAGGATGCATATGTTGTCCCACTCAAAGTGGTGTCTTCTTCATCTGTATGTAAGTATACTAGTGAGAGTGGTTCATGTGATTTTGTGGCTAATTGATGTTCATGTATCCTGGTGGCTAGTTTTCTGCCTGTTTGTCTAATGTAGTGTTTGTTACAGTCCTTGCACGGTATTTTGTAAATGACATTAGTTTTGCTTGTTGTCGGTATAGGGCCTTTCACGTTCATTAGCGGCTGTTTTAATGTGTTGGAATTGACTACCAGACTACTCAGACCTCTTGGCATCATGGTAGCCCACAAACCAACCAACAAAATAAAAATAAGCCTTCCAGCTCAGCGAGCTAACTTACATGCCTATTATCAACATGAACTACAAATCTCTCAAAACTCACTTTCATAAACATTTGTGTTTTGAGCAATTGAATTAAATTTCTGACGACAGTTTCATTATGATTCTTTTATTTTATACACATACATTTAACTGTGTACTTAGACTTCATTGATGTATGAATTGATCCAGTGGTGATGCAATACTCAACACCATAACAATGGGTGCAACCAAACTGAAATGACAATTACAAAAAGAACATGAGGCGTGTGTACGGATAAACTCGAGGAAGGGGAGATGATGGTTTGTATATGGAGTCTGAAAGCACAGAGATGGGTGTTTAGCTCAAACTTGTCCATGCCAACCAAAATGTCCATCCAGGTGAACTCCATTCCCCTGCACTTGGCCCATATCCTTCTAAACATCCATGTATTCATCCCAAATGTCTTTTAAATCTTGTTAGATTACCCGCCTCAACCACTTCCGCTGGCAGCTCATTCCATATGTATACCAGCCCCTGTTGTAAAACGTTGCCCCTCAGGTTTCCTTATATGCTTTCCCTCTCTGACCTTAAACTGATGCCCTCTAGTCCTCGATTCCCCAACCCTGGGAAAAGACTGAGCACATTAACCCTATCCATGCCTCTCCTGATCTTATACACTTCCATAAGATCCCTCCTCGGTCTTCCATGCTTGTCCTAATTTATCCAACCTCTCCCTATAGCTCAGACCACTGAATCCTGGCAAAATCCTTGTAAATTTCTTCTGCATTCTTTTTGGGTTAATAACATCCTTCCTATAGCAAGGTGACCAAAACTGAATACAATGCTCCAAGTACAGACTCACCAATGTCCTGTACAATTACAGCATAACTTCCCAACTTCTATACTCACTGCCCTGACTGATGAAGGCCAGTATGCCAAAACCCTCTTCACTGCCCTGTCGACTTGTGGCTGTACTTTCAGAGAACTGAGTTCCACTACACTCCTGAAGGCTATACCATTTACCATGAAACTCCTGCCTTGATTTGACTTTCCAAAATGCAAGTCCTCACACTTATCAATATTAAACCGTTTGGTTATTATTATTGTCACCTGTAACCAAAATACAGTGAAAAGCTTTGATTTCTAGCAGGACTGGTCGTATGCTCACAAAGTCTCTTTCAAACTATTTCTCCCTCCCTCTTTGTTTTTCTCCATTTCTGTTTCTCGAAATTACACTGACATTTTACAAGCAGCTAGGCATATTCTCTCTCTTTCTCTCTCTCTCTCATTCTCCCAGTCTAGCGACTGGAGCCTTGTTGTTTGTCAGCTCCTCTCCACAAATAATATGAAGAAATGTTGAACATACATGGAGCATAACCGACTGCATGGCAAATTCCTTTGAAATAAAGTCGAACAATAGGATCATCAGAAATGTGAACGATCTGTGTACATTCCAATGTATTCCAATTCATTGTCAATTTTACACACCCGTTCGGTCAAAACGTTATCAAAGTCAAAAGATCAGTCATGCTTATGAAGGGAAGATGCATGTTATGCTTGCGCCTTAATCAGCAGACATTGTTGAGCAGATGTACTGATCCATGACAAGCAGGTAATGGTAATAAGTAAGCAAGAACTAATACAACGAGGAACTCAAAACAAACAAGAAACAATGTGAGGCAAGCAGCTGGACCGCAAAAGGAAGCAAAAATGATTTGCATATCTAACTGCTTTGTATGATTATAATTACCTGGCATAGCAACCACCACAAGGACTGGGTAGTAAATCCGTTCGATCTGATAAATTACTGGATAATCCATTGCATGTGAGGCGAAACGATCCTGTGAGCTTGGGAACAAGACACTCACTGAATGAATGGGATTTCAGTGCAGTCCTGAGTTATTGTGAACTGATGCATCCGGGGAATTAATTAGAGACAGGAAAAGAAAATAAGTAAATGGAACGTGTCATTTCACTAACTTCAATGGGATTCAGGTAAAAACAAATGTGACCCACACATTTGACAGAGAGTTGTTAACACTTAATGGGATATTTATATATTTGGTGAATGATGAGGTATCTGTGGATTGTTATAGAATATATTACTTACAGTGTGGAAACAGGCCCTTCGGCCCAACATGTCCACACCGACCCTCCGAAGAGCCACCCACCCCGACCCATTCCCCTACACCTAACACTACGGGCAATTTAGCTTGGCCAATTGACCTAACCTGCACATCTTTGGACTTTGGGAGGAAACTGGAGCAACCGGAGGAAACCCTCGCAGACACGGGAAGAATGTGCAAACTCCACACAGACAGTTGCCTGAGGCGGGAATTGAACCCAGGTCTCTCGCGCTGATGAGGCAGCAGTGCTAACCACTGAGCCACCGTGCCAGAAACCGTGCCCACTGTGCCACCGTGCCCACCGTGTTGTGACTGTCATCTTATAAGAAGCTCTAAATTATTTGCATAACTCTTCAAACAAGATTGAAATATAGACAGGCCAATGATTTCGTCATCTCTGGGATTGCAAAGTAAAGACTGGCAGAAGGAGAGCTGAAACAAATCAGACTCCTCCCAGGTAATTTCATGAGTCATGTGTCAAATTGTCAGTGATGTGCCATGAGGACCTTACCAACAGCTGAGCGGACCAATATCACAGGGAAAACCACCATCAGCTGGGGTCTCTGCTTAACCAACGTCTCCATCTCAGCAAAGGTGGCGCTGGAGTGTTGTACTGGATGGGGACTCAGGTACTGGACCAACTGGAGGCAAACACAGGCTGATAGTCCTTATCCAGTCTCGCAGTTCAGGAAAGCAAATGTGTCAGTCCCTTCTCCACGATTACAGCTCATTAATTCCTCTTTAGTAAAATACTTATCAGTCTCTGCTAAAAGCTGAAAGATACTTTGAACTTTAAGTTCCAAATATGCTTTGAAATTGAAAGTGAAATGAAAGAGATGTGTTGAGAGTTATGTTTTGACTCTCCAAGCCTGAGCCGATCCAAATCCATTGTTAAACTGTCACCCAATTCCTAAACATCTGTATCCCTCTGCTCCCCACCGACTCCTGCATCTGTCCTGACGCATCTTAAATGAATCTACCGTGCCTGCCTCTACCACCTCTGCTCGCAACGTGTTCCAAACACCCACCACCCTCTGTGTGAAGTACTTGCCACGTGTATCCCCCTTAAACTTTCCACCTCTCACCTTGAAAGCATGAGATTTCTGTTTTCAAGATGCATTCACGTTTAAGTCGCACTGATTTCCTGCATTTATATACTGGAATTGTAACATACCCATAAAAGACAGCATAGTCTCGATGAATCTTTCAGTTAACAAACTTGTGAGTTGTTTGTGTTTTTAGATATCATACCTTCAGTCAGATGAAATGTCGAACTACAATAGCACAATAGCATATTACTATCAGATACTCAGTGCGAAATACAAATAAAGTACACTTTTGGAAAGATACTTTCAATTCACTCCATCACCAAATTGAAAGTTATCTGTGTGATGTTGTTCTGAAGGAACAGATACAGTAACTTGGGATGACAGTGTCAATTCTCACATCGGCTGAGTTTACCATAAAACTCTTGCCACCTCAGATTTGTTCCTCACCTGTAACATGGTGACCCTCACATTAAATCACCCTGAATTGTCTCCGACTAATGTGGGCAGCCCTATGATCCTCTCTGATGATGCCGATTTTACCAATAACTTACCATGAAATGGGAGGGGATTTTGTACGTGCTGAAAGTACTGTTAGAGCTGAGTGGTCTTGTAAGGATTGTTGAGCATTGCAGGAATAACAAGACTGTTCTGACGAAAGGATTAACACTTACTTTGAAGGTGACTGCCATTTGTGTTGGCGATAGAATTCTCAATAATTGTTCTGGCTGGAGGAACGTTGACAGTTCGTGAAATTATTGAACAGCTGGAGTGTTTCTGAGTATGGATGCAGGTTAGCTCGTTGAGCTGGAAGTTTCATTTCCAAACGTTTCGTCACCCTACTGGGTATCACCTTCATTAGGAATCAGGTGAAGCTTTGACCGGGACACACAGAAGATGTTACATAGGATGGTGATGCAACGTCTGGAAATGAACCTTCCAGCTAAGCGAGCAAACGTACATCCAGAACCTCAACCTGAGCTACAAATCTTCTCAAAATTCGCTGTTTGTAAATATGGCGGAATAGAACATTACGGAGGGAAATGAGACCTTATCCACTTTCGCTGAAATACTAGAAACTAATTCTGTGTTTTGAATGAACATAAAGACCCCAATGATACAAAACCAAGTGAACCACTGCCAATGGATAACATCTAAGGTGCGCAGTCCTACCACATCCAATCGTGAGTGGTGGTGGACAATTAAACATCTCAGCAAAGCAGGTAGCTCCACTAATATCCCCGCCCACAACGATGGAAGAGTCCAAAACCTTCATGGAAAAGATAAAGCTGAAGCATTTGGGAGCAATCTTCAGCCAGAAGGACAGGGACGATGCACCAATTTGGCCTCCCGTAGTTATCCCCAGGCAGATTTCAGCAAGTCGTCTTACGCTGTGAAAACTAGAAAGGTTTGGAGGCACTTAAAAATATATTCTACACCGGGACTTCGGAGAACTAGGAAGAAGGCTGAAAAGCAGGACGTCCAGGGTGGTTATCTCCAGTTTGCTTCCAGATCCTCGGGCTGGAGAGGACAGGAACAGGGAGATAATGGAGTTGAATGTGTGGCTGGGGAACTGGTGCAGGAAGCAAGGATTTAAATTATTGGATCACTGGGGTATATTTAGCGGTAAGGATAAATTATACAAGAGGTACGGCTTGCAACTTAATAGGTGGCAGACCAGCATTCTGGCAGTTAGGTTTGCCACTGCAACACAGCTGCGTTTAAACCGGGGGAGAGGATCAAACTGGAAGTTTAAGAAGGAAATTGAAGGGAAAGTTAGAACAAGAGAAGTCAAGAAGGACAACGGAGTCAATGGAGCAGAAAACTCAGAAAAGGGATCATGCCGTAAGGTTGAGTGAAATAGGGATTGATAGGAAGGGTGAGGGGAATAACAAATTAAAAATATTATATATGAATGCACGAAGCATTAGAAATAAGGTGGATGTGTTTGAGGCTCATTTGGAAATTGGCAGTTGCGATGTTGTGGGTATAACTGAGACGCAGCTTTAAGTGGACAGGGCTTGGGAAATGAGTATGCAAGGCTTTCCGTGCTATCATAAGGACAGACTGACTGGCAGAGGGGGTGGGGTGGCCCTGTTGGCAAGGAATGATATTCAGTCCTTTGCACGGGGTAACTGAGAATCAGAGGATGTAGTGTCAGTATGGATAGAGCTGAGAAATTCTAAGGGTAGAAAGACTCTAATTTAAGTTATCTACAGGCCCCCAAACAGTAGCCTGGAGTAGTGTGTAAGTTGAATAAGGAGCTGAAATTGGCCTGTCGCAAAGATATTACTACAGTTGTTATGGGGGATTTCGACATGCGGGTAGACTGGGAGAACCAGGATGGTACTGGACCCAAAGAAAGGGATTGGTGGAGTGCCTCCGAGATGGATTCTTGCGCTGGAGCCGACCAGGGAGAAAGCAATTCTGGATCTGGTGTTGTGCAACAAACCGGATTTAATCAGCGACCTCGACGTAAAGGAGCCATTAGGAGGTAATGACCATAATACAATAAGCTATAATCGGCAGTTTGAAAGGGGGAAGGTACAATCGGAAGTGACAATATTTCAGTTGAATAAGGGGAACTATGGAGCTATGAGGGAGGAGCTGGCCAAAGTTCAATGGTACAATACCCTAGCAGGGATGGCAGTGGAACAACAATGTCAGGTATTTCTGGGTATATTGCAGAAGATGCAGGATCAGTTCATTCCAAACAGGAAGAAAGATCCTAAGGGGAGGCAGCAGAGGCCGTGGCTGATGAGGGGAGTTAAGGACCATATAAAGACAAAAGGGAAAATGTATAACATAGCAAAGATGAGTGGGAAACTGGAGGACTGGGAAGCTTTTAAAGAACAACAGGGCATAACTAAAAAGGAAATACGCAAAGAAAAAATAAGGTACGAAGGTAAACTGGCCAAAAATATGAAGGAGGATAGTAAAGGCTTTTTTAGGTATGTGAAAGGCAAAAAAATGGTTAAGACTAAAATTGGGCCCTTGGAGACAGAAACGGGTGAATTTATTCCGGGGAACAAAGAAATGGCAGAGGAGTTGAATTGGCACATTAGATCTGTCTTCACTGAGGAAGTCACGAGCAATCTCCCAGATTCAACTATAGTAACTATAGGCCGGTGAGTCTCACTTCTGTTGTGGGCAAAGTCTTAGAGAGAATTTTAAGGGATAGGATTTATGCACATCTGGATAGGAATAATGTGATCAAGGATAGTCAGCATGGTTTTGTGAAGGGCAGGTCGTGCCTCACAAACCTTATTGAATTCTTTGAAAAGGTGACGAAGGAGATTGATGAGGGGAAAGCGGTAGATGTGGTATATATGGATTTTAGTAAGGCGTTTGATAAGGTTCCCCATGGTAGGCTACTGCAGAAAATACGGAGATATGGCATTGAGGGTGAGTTGGAGGTTTGGATTAGGAATTGGCTGGATGGAAGAAGACAGAGGGTAGTAGTTGATGGCAAAGTTTCTTCATGGAGTGCCGTCACTAGCGGTGTTCCGCAAGGATCTGTTTTGGGACCATTGCTGTTTGTCATTTTTATCAATGACCTGGAAGAGGGGTTAGAAGGTTGGGTGAGCAAGTTTGCGGATGATACGAAAGTCGGAGGAGTTGTTGACAGTGAGGAATGATGTGGCAGGTTACAGCAGGATATAGAGAAGCTGCAGAGCTGGGCAAAAAGGTGGCAAATGGAATTCAATGTAGCTAAGTGTGAGGTGATTCACTTTGGGAAGAATAACAAAAAGATGGGGTACTGGGCTAATGGTCGGATACTTGGTAGTGTGGATGAGCAGAGGGATCTTGGTGTCCATGTACACAGATCTCTGAAAGTTGCCACCCAGGTAAATAGTGCGGTGAGGAAGGCATATGGCGTACTGGCTTTTATTGGGAGAGGAATTGAGTTCCGGAGTCCTGAGGTCATGATGCAGTTGTATAAGACTCTGGTGCGGCCGCATCTGGAATATTGTGTGCAGTTTTGGTCGCCATACTATAGGAAGGATGTGGAGGCACTGGAACGGGTGCAGAGGAGGTTTACCAGGATGTTGCCTGGTATGGAAGGAAGATCGTATGAGGAAAGACTGAGACACTTGGGGCTGTTTTCATTAGAGAAAAGAAGGTTTAGGGGTGACTTGATTGAGGTGTACAAGATGATTAGGGGGTTAGATAGGGTTGACAGTGTGAACCTTTTCCCGCGTATGGAGTCGGGTATTACAAGGGGGCATAGCTTTAAATTAAGGGGGGGTAGATATAGGACTGAAGTTAGGGGTAGGTTCTTCACTCAGCGAGTCGTAAGTTCATGGAATGCCCTGCCAGTAGCAGTGGTGGACTCTCCCTCTTTATGGGCATTTAAGCGGGCATTGGATAGGTATATGGAGGATAGTGGGTTAGTATAGGTTAGGTGGGCTTGGATCGGCGCAACATCGAGGGCCAAAGGGCCTGTACTGCGCTGTATTCTTCTATGTTCTATGTTCTAATAGTGGCTGAAGGATCAGAACTGAAGGGAGTTTATATTAGGCAGGAAATGGTGTTGGAGAGACTGTTAGGTCTGAAGGCTGATAAGTCCCTGGGACCTGATGGTGTACATCAAGGGTACTGAAGGAGGTTGCTCGAGAAATCGTGGATGCGTTGGTGATCGCTTTCCAATGAGGATTGGAGCGTGGCTAATGTTGTCCCACTTTTTAAGAAAGGAGGGAGAGAGAAAACAGAGAATTATAGACCAGTTAGTCTGACCACAGTTGTGAGAAAACTACTGGAGTCAGTTATAAAGGACGAAATTACAACACATCTGGATAGCAGTAAGAGGATAGGTCAGAATCAGCATGGACTTATGAAGGGGAAATCATGCTTGAATAATCTTCTGGTATCTTTTGAGAACGTAACTCTGAAGATCGACAAGGGAGATCCAGTGGATGTAGTATACCTGGACTTTCAGAAAGCCTTTGATAAAGTCCCACATAGGAGGTTAGTGAGCAAAATTAGCGCACATGGTTTTAGGGGCAAAATACTGACATGGATTGAAAATTGGTTGGCTGACAGCAAACAAAGGTAAAAACAATGACTGCAGAAGGTGGAAACCAGATTCTGGATTAGTGGTGCTGGAAGAGCACAGCAGTTCAGACAGCGTCTGAGGAGCAGTAAAATCGACGTTTCGGGATAAAGCCCTTCATCAGGAATACCTGGTGTTCCTGATGAAGGGCTTTTGCCCGAAACGTCGATTTTACTGCTCCTCGGATGCTGCCTGAACTGCTGTGCTCTTCCAGCACCACTAATCCAGTGACAGGAAACAAAGAGTAGTGATAAACGACTCCCTTTTGGTATGGTAGGAGATGACCAGTGTTGTGCCACAGGGATCAGTGCTGGGACCGCAGCTTTTTACAATGTACATTAATGATATAGATGAAGGCATTAAAAGTAATATTAGCAAATTTGCTAATGACACAAAGCTGGGTGTCAGGGTGAAATGTGAGGAGGATGTTACGATAATACAGGGTGACCTGGACAGGCTTGGTGAGTGGACGGATGCATGGCAGATGCAGTTTAATGTGGATAAATGTGTGGTTACCACTTTGGTGGCAAGAACAGGAAGGCAGATTACTACCTAAATTGAGTCAAGTTAGGTAAAGGGGCAGGACAAAGAGATCTGGGTGTTCTTGTACATCAGTCAATGAAGGTAAGCATGCAGGTACAGCAAGTAGTGAAGTAGGATAATAGCATGCTGGCCTTCATAACAAGAGGAATTGAGTACAGAAGCAAAGAGGTCCTTCCGCCGCTGTACAGGGCCCCGGTGAGACCACACCTGGAGTACTGTGTGCAGTTCTGGTCTCCAAATTTGAGGAAAGACATTCTGGCTATTGAGGGAGTGCAGCATAGGTTCACGTGGTCAATTCGCGGAATGGCGGGACGATCTTACGCTGAAAGATTGGAGCGACTGGGCTTGTGTACGCTTGAGTTTAGAAGGCTGAGAGGGGATTGAGGCGTATAAGATTATTAAAGGATTGGACACTCTGGAGGCAGGAAGCATGTTTCCGCTGATGGGTGAGTCCCGAACCAGAGGACACAGCTTAAAAATAAGGGGTAGGCCACTCGAACAGAGTTGAGGAGAAACTTCTACACCCAGAGAGTGCTGGGTGGATGGAATGCTCTGTCCCAGAACGCTGTGGTGGTCATGTCTCTGGATACTTTCAAGAAAGAGTTGGATAAAGCTCTTAAGGATAGTGGAATCAAGGGTTATGGGGATAAGGCAAGAAAAAGATACTGATTGAGGATGATCAGCCATGATCATAATAAAAGGTGGTGCTGGCTCGAAGGGCAGAATGGCCTACTCCTGCATCTAATTTCTATCGTCTATTGTCTATTGTCATTTATTGTATCCATTGCTTTCGATGCGGTCTTCTCTGCAATTGGTGAGACAGGACACCTCCTCGCAGAACATCTCTGGGACACCCACATCAATCAACTGCACCGGTGCGTGGCCCAACCTTTTAACTCCCCCTCCGACTCTGCCGAGAACATGGAGGTCCTGGGCCTCCTTCACCGCCGCTCCCTCACCACCCGATGCCTGGAGGAAGAACGCCTCATCTTCCACCTCGGAACACTTCAACCCCAGGGCATCGACGTGGACTTCACCAGTTTCTTCATTTCCCCTCTCTCCACCTTACCCAAGTCCCAACCTGTTCTACCTGCCAATCTTCCTTCCCACCTATCGACTCCACACTCCTCTCTGACCTATCACCTCCATCCCCACCCCCATCCACCTATTGTACTCTTTGTTACGTTCTCCTCAGCCCAACCGCCCTCCCATTTACCTCTCCACCCCGAAAGTTCCCTGCCTTCATTCCGAAACGTCGTTCTTCCAGCTCCTCAACTACTGGCTGTGCTTTTCCAGCACCACTCTAATCTAGACTCTGATTTCCAGCATCTGCAGTCCTCACTTTTGCGTGCATTGCTAATTGTTAATCCATCTAGCCTGTACAACTTTGGGTGGTTGGAGATGCTCCAGCGGCCCACGACAATGTTAAAAACATGACAACTTGGGACATGTTTATCAAACAAAAGATGGCTGAAAGGATATGATAATTACATACAGATGGTCGCAGCTAGACTTGTCTCCATGTAGATACACCAGATAAGATGAGATTCTCTGCAGAAAGAAGCATTATGGAAGTTCATCAGGTTCAAAACTTATAAGCATTCAAATTAACGACATTGTGGTCAGGCCCAGTTTAGCCACAATTCTATGCTTGTTGTCGAGTAAAATGTAGAAGGAAAAGTCTGACCAAACAGGATTCTGAACTACTTACATTAATTGTAAAAATCAAAAGTGTCTTGGATAAGTGTGTGTATCAAATGGTTAAACCTGGTTAAGAGAAAACTTGACTACAGCAATTTACTTAAGTGTGGGTGTTTGTTAACATCGAACATTCCAACGTAGTACAGGCCTTTCAGCTCTCGATGTTGCGCTGGCTCGTGAAACCAATCTGAAGCTCATCTAACAAATACTAATCCGTTCTTGTCCATATGCCTATCCAATTATTATTTGAATGCCATGAAAGTAACTCGTAACTGAACTCCAGGATGAATATTTCCCATCAGACACCACCCTCTGTCTTCTTTAAGCTCGCCAATTTCTGATCCAAACCGCTAAATCACCTTCAATTCCATGCCTCCGTATTTTGTGCAATAGCCTACTGTGGGGAACCTTATTAAATGCCTAACTAAAATCCATAGTCATCACATCAACTATTTTATCCTTATCCACCTGTTTGGTTACTTTTTCAAAGAAGTCAGTAAGATTTATGATGCACTACCTACCCTTCACAAAATCGTGTTGACTATCCCTAATTGATTTATTCCTTTTTAGATGATTATAAATCCTTTCTATTAAAGCCCTTTCCAACACTTTATCTCTATTATCTGTCTCATTCTTGGACACAGGCATCTCCATCAAGGATGAACACCTCAGCACCTCACTCTACCTCAAACCCACAGATAACCTCATGATGCTACACTCCTCCAGCTTCCACCTGAAACATAATGAAACTGCCATCCCTTACGGACGAGTCCTGCGCCCACGCAGCATCTGTTCAGATGAAGAGGAACATGGCGGGCACTTAACAATACTCAAGGATGCCCCCATAAGAATGGGGCACGATGCTCAACTCATTGACCACCTGTTCCGACCTGCCACAGCACAAAACTGTAATGACCTCCTCAAGAGATAGATACAAGCTGCAAGCGACAGGGTACCCTTCATTGTCCAGTACTTCCCAGGAGCTGAAAAACTACGCCATGTTCTTCATGATCTGCAACACATTATCAATGAGGTTTAGCAACTCACCAAGACCTTGACCCACACCTCCACTGCTTGCATTTAAACAACCGCCAAACCTCAAAAAGATCATTGTTTGAGCGAACTGCCCAGCTTTCAGGACAACACCATGCAACCTTGTCATGATTGATGCTGTAACACGTGTCAGAGTGTGGACATGAATACCACCATTACGTGTGGGACACCTCCCAACATGTCTGTGGCAGGTACTCAAGTGACTCGGCCAATGTTGTCGATCTCATACGTTGCAGGCAAGGATGCCCTGAAGCATGGTACATTGGGGAAACTGAGCAGAGGCTACAGCAATGGATGAATGGGCGCAACACAGCAATCAACAGACAAGAGGGTTCCCATCCAGTCGGAGAATACATCAGCTATCCGGGACGTTCGAGCCCTCACACGTTTGTGTGACTATCCTCTAAGGCGGACTTCAGGGCAGGAAGCAGCGAGAAGTGGCTGAGCAGAGGCTGATAGGTAAGTTCGGTATTGGTACACATTAGGATGGTCTCAAAACGAACCTTGAGCTCATGTCACGCTACAGGTGACCCCACTGCACTCCACACACACACACACACACACACACACATACACACACACACACACACACACACACACACACACACACACACACTTGCAGACCCTCTGTCATACATAAACTCACTCTCATCCGGTCACACAAACAATCCCACACTCACACACACTCTCTCACAGATACACATAACCTCCCATCACACACACGCACAGCCACATGAAAACACTCACATATAAGTTTGTGGGGTGAATTTGCACTTGTGGAATTACATTTTGTTCAAAAACTACATGAATCCATGCAAGATTCTGTAAATCCCTTTTGTACATTAGAATCAGTCTGAACATTGGGGCACAGACTGCCTTATGCATGTAACCTCACACGTTCAATGAATTATCTTGGCCGACATGGCACCTATTGTTAAAGTTCACTTGAGAATGTAACTTTAAGAAAGTTGTGGAAGTTACATATGAAAGAACAGAAACCAACATGCTCATTCTAAGAGATGAGAGATTTAACAATCAATCCAGGACTTCTACATGATAAAGTTTCAGTTAAATTCACTGCAAACTTTAGTTATAAATTCTGTGTCCGACACAACCACCTGATGAAGGAGCAGCGCTCTGAAAGCTAGTGCTTCCAAATGAACGTGTTGGTCTATAACCTGGTGTTCTGTGATTTCGAACTTGATTCTATAATTCCCAGGGTTGTCTCTGCTCCCTCTCTTGAACAAGGGGGCAACATTTGCTATGCTCCAGTCTTCTGGCACTATTCCAGTAAACAATGATGACATAAATATCAAAGCGAAAGGCTCAGCAATCTCCTCCTTGGTTTCCCAGAGAATCCGGGGATAAATCTCATCTGGCCCAAGGGACTTACCTATTTTTACACTTTCCAGAATTCCTAACACCTCCTCCTTGTGAACCACAATCCTATATAGCCTAGTAGCTTATATCTCATTATTCTCCTCAACCACATTGCATTTTTCCGGTGTGAATACTGCTGAGAAATATTCATTTAGCACTTCCCCTATCTCCTCTGAATCCATGGACAACCTCCCACTGCTGTCCTTGATTGGCCCTAATCTTACTCTCGTCATTCTTTTATTCCTGAATTACCCAGAGACAGCCTTAGGACTTTCCTTGACCCTATCCACCAACAACTGCTCATGTCACCTCTTGGTTCTTATTAAGTAGTAATAATGATCTTAGTCAGAGTAGTAAATGGAAAAGGAAGGAGAAAACTCAACATGTCTCACAACCTGCTGCTCGTTGGGGTCCCCTCGATTGATGGCTCATCTGGAGGGTTAGGTTTGTTTCTGGCACCTTTCCTCATGCTGGTGTGAGGTAAAGTCCAACTCTTGAAATGAAACTCTCTCTGTCTCTTATACAGTGTAACAAACAGCTAACGCAGGAAACAACTATCAAACAAAACCAAATCGAAGGTGCTGTCTTTGGCCCGTAAAGGAATGTTCACATGAATCCTTCAAGGTCATCCAACTGTCAAATATCATCATTACCTTTCCAAACTTATTTTTAGGTTTTGTTCCTTCCCGAGTTGAACCTTCTACAAACTGCTTGACGAAAGTTTCCTGAATGCATTTCACAAATTCCACACCATCTCAGTCCTTAACGCAATGGCACTGCTGATGATATTTGACGGTGCATGTTACAACTCCAAATGCAGGCACAAATCAGTGATAGCTGCATGAGAACATATACTGAAAGCATGTAACCTACACCAGAAAATTAAAAACTGCAATAAAAATAACCGTCATCAAGATGAATAATTTTAGAATACGGTGCATGATGATATTACTGACTACAGTGGCCTGTTTCGTGAGATTAGGTTCAGCAGCTGCCAACTGATTAATCATTCGCAGAAGCTTCTATGCATAATAAATGTACATGGTTCTACAAGACCAGTTGTTTGAGGGTAATAAAGAATGTGGAACATCCAATGGATCCCACTGCCTGCAGCCCATTGCTACACCTGAGACCTGTAAAGTGTGAGGCAGTGTACAATTTAATTTCTGATGGTTCACCATAGCAGGATATCAACTGTTCTAGTCCCTTAACAGTGTTACTCTGATTTGTTTTGGTTGTTGGAAAAGCTAAGATTAGCCCAGCGTAAGTGTCCACCATGGTTAGCAGATCCTAATATTGTTATTGTAATGGTAATGAGACAACATATTCAATCTGCCAGATATGAGCAGGATGTTCCTTCCACAGGTGTAAGGAACATTTGGAGCATCTAGCATAATTGTTCAATCAACTTCAGGACACAAGTTTGATGATAGAGCTGGCAAAAAATGAGTTTGCAAAAACCCAAGTCATGTTACGAGGTCGTAACATTGGACATGGATAGATATTCATATAGGATGTGAGAACAAATCGTATTGAAGAGTTCCCCATACCGTTCACAAAAATTGATTTGTGCAATTGGCTTTTTTTGGCAGTGGTACATGTTTTGCCTCTTGTCATTGCTCACACTGTCAAAAAGTCTCAATTTTGCTCATGGAGACAAACTATTAGAGTTACTTCTGGTGTTAGGTGAACCTTTTAAAGCAAGGTTTAGTGGGCCTTATCAAACTGAAAGAAAACTGAATGAGACTAATTATTTGACTCCCATGTAACATAGAAGGAAAACTCACACAGAGTGTGTTGTGTGATTTTGTCCAAATGGTATTTTGATGGGGAAGGATACCAAATGCAAAATATGTTAATTTTTGCTACATAGCGTGAAGAACTAAATTCAGAAGATACTGATTTTGGCATTGCTAGAATTAAATCAGACAATGTGGCTCAGGGATGAGCAGGACTGGCAGCTTAATGTTCCAAGGTACAAATGCTGCAGGAAGGATAGAAAGGGAGGCAAGAGAAGAATGGGGGAGGCATTTTTGATAAGGGATAGTATTAAAACACTGCTGAGGAAGGATATTCCCGGAAATACATCCAGGGATGTTATTTGGATGGAACTGAGAAATAAGAAAGAGATGCTAACCTTATTGGGATTGTATTATAGACCCCCTAATAGTCAGAGGGAAATTGAAAAACAAACTTGTAAGGAGATCTCAGCTATCTGTAAGAATAATAGGGTGGTTAGGGGAGGGGATTTTAACTTTCCAAACATTGACTGGGAATGCCACAGTGTTAAGGGTTAGATGGAGTGAAATTTGTGAAGTGCGTACAAGACAATTTTCTGATTCAGTATGTGGATGTACCTATTAGAGAAGGTGCAAAACTTGACCTACTCTTGGGAAATAAGGCAGGGCAGGTTACTGAGGTGTCAGTGGGGGATCACTTTGCCAGCGACCATAATTTTATTAGATTTAAAATAATAGTGAAAAAGGATATGCCAGATCTAAAATTTCCTGCCAATTTTGACGGGATTAGGCAAGAACTTACACAATCTGATTGGGGGCAGGCGTTCGTAGGTAAAGGGACGGCTTGAAAATGGGAAGCCTTCAGGAATGAGATAACGAGAATCCAGAGAAAGTATATTCCTGACAGGATGAAAGGGAAGGCTGGTAGGTATAGGGAGTGCTGGATGACTTAGGAAATAGAGGGTTTGGTTAAGAAAAAGAAGAAAGCACATGTCAGGTACAGGCAGGAAAGATTGAGTGAATCCTTAGAACAGTTTCAAGGAAGTGAGAGTATATTTAAGAGGGAAATCAGGAGGGCAAAAAGGGGACATAAGATAGCTTCAGCAAATAGAGTTAAGGATAATTCAAAGAGTTTTTACAAATACATGAAGGGCAAAAGAGTAACTAGGGACAGAATAGGGACCCTCAATGATCAGCAAGGTGGCCTTTGTGTGGAGCCGCTGAAATTGGGAGAGATACTAAATGAGAATTTTGCATCAGTATTTACTGTGGCAAAGCATATGGAAGTTATAGACAGTAGGGAAATAGATGGTGACATCTTGCAAAATGTCCAAATTACAGAGGAGAAAGTGCTGGATGTCTTGAAATGGTTGAAGGTGGATAAATCCCCAGGAACTGGTCAGGTGTACCCTAGAGCTCTGTGGGAAGCTAGAGAAGTGATTGCTGGGCCTCTTGCTGAGATATTTGTATCATCGATAGTCACAGGTGAGGTGCCAGAAAACTGGAGGTTGGCTAACGTGGTGCCACTGTTTAAGAAAGGTGGTAAGGACAAGCCAGGGAACTATAGAGCAGTGAGCCTGATGTCGGTGTTGGCAAGTTGTTGGAGGGAATCCTGAGGGATAGGATGTACATGCATTTGGAAAGGCAATGACTGATTAGGGATAGTCAACATGGCTTTGTGCGTGGGAAATCATGTCTCACAAACTTGATTGAGTTTTACTGAGGAATTAACAAAGAGGATTGATGAGGGCAGAGAGATAGATGTAATCTCTATGGACTTCAGTAAGGCGTTTGACAAGGTTCCCATGGGAGACTGATTAGCAAGGTTAGATCTCATGGAATACAGCGAGACCTAGTCATTTGGATAGAGAACTGGCTCAAAGTTAGAAGACGGAGGGTGGTGGTGGAGGGTTGTTTTTCAGACTGGAGGCCTGTGATCAGTGGAGTGCCACAAGAAACGATGCTGTGTCCTCGAGGTTTTGTCATTTACATAAATGATTTGGATGCAAGCATAAGAGGTACAGTTAGCAAGTTTGCAGATGACACCAAAATTGGATGTATCGTGGACAGTGAAGAGGGTTACCCCAGATTACAACAGGATCTTGATCAGATGGGCCAATGGGTTGAGAACTGGCAGATGGAGTTTAATTCAGATAAATGTGAGGTGCTGCATTTTGGGAAAGTAAAACTTAACAGGACTTATACACTTAATGGTAAGGTCCTGGGGAGTGTTGCTGTACAAAGAGACCTAGGAGTGCAGGTTCCTTGAATGTCGAGTCGCAGGTAGGTAGGATAGTGAAGAATGTTTTTGGTATGCTTTCCTTTATTGGTCAGAGTATTGAGTATCGGAATTTGGACGTCATGTTGCGGCTGTACAGGACATTGGTTCAGCCACTGTTGGAATATTGCGTGCGATTGTGGTCTGCTTTCTATTGGAAAGGTGTTATGAAACTTGAAAGGGTTCAGAAAAGATTTACAAGGATGTTGCCAGGGTTTGAGGATTTGAGCTATAGGGAGAGGCTGAACAGGCTGAGGCTGTTTTCCCTGGAGCGTCTGACGCTGAGAGGTGACCTTATAGATGTTTATGAAATTATGAGGGGCATGGATAGGGTAAATAGGCAAAGTCTTTTCTCTGCGGTCGGGCGTCCCGAACGAGAGGGCATAGGTTTAGGGTGAGAGGAGAAAGATATAAAAATGACCTACGGGGCAACGTTTTCACGCAGAGGGTGGTACATGTATGTAATGAGCTGCCAGAGGATGTGGTGGAGGCTAGTACAATTGCAACATTTAAGAGGAATTTGGATGGGTATATGAATAGGAAGGGTTTGGAGGGATATGGGCCGTGTATTGGCAGGTGGGACTAGATTAGGTTGGAATATCTGGTCGGCATGGACGGGTTGGACCGAAGGGTCTGTTTCCATGCTGTACATCTCCATGACTCTATGTCTCTTATCAGAAACTGGAATAAATTGTTGAATTCACTTCCAGACGAAAATCAACATGATCAAAAAGAGCTAGGAGAATATCATGGATTCCTCTGTGGGAGTACTACATGTATCTGAATTTATCTGAACTGGGACGTACTAAACTGATTGTGCATGATGTAGATATAGGGAGTGCTTTTCCAATTAAGCAACATCCGTACAGGCTTAACTCTCTAAACTTCACACATGTTCCAAAAGCGATTGGAAGCATGCTCACTGGTGACATAAACAAAGTGAGTTGCAGTGAATGGAGTTCACCATAAGGGATCCAACAGTTGTGTGTGGACCTTTGAAAATCCAAAGCATTTGTAACCTATGTACATGAATTGAAGAATGTATCGAGAAGGGGAGGCAAGTGACTTACATTTCTCATGTTGATTTAATCAAAGGATGGTAACAGGTAACTTTATCTGTAAAAGCGAATGATATTCCATGCTTCATGTCACCAAATGGACTTCACCAGTTTTTAGTCAAGCAATTTCATATGAAAAATGCACAAGCCACATTTCAAAGATTAAGTATTAAGGTAAATTTGGAATTAATTGATCGTGTAGTGTACATCAATGATCTGGTGATTTTTGGTCACAGATGGAGGGAACATTTGGAGCATCTTGAGTGCGAGCAGCAGCTAAGGTAAGACAGTTTGTTTTAAAATTACTTACAGGTTGCGGGCAGCGGTGTTTTTTTCTCTCTTTACAGAAAGAGCCGGAGCAGCAGGGGGAAGTGACGAAGACCAGAGGGGCAGCCGGGTAGGTTTTTTTCCCTTTAAAAGCGCGCAGGAGAAGAACCCGAGGCACGACAGAGGTCGTGTCTCCCACCCGCCCTCCTCCTCTAACCTATAAAATAAGACCCGTTGTGGTAAGTCGGTAAGTCCTGAATTTTGCTTGTTGTATTCTTTAGACCCAGTTTTTTTTTTTACAAAAGGTTACTTTCAGAGGGATGGCAGTGAAGGCAGTGCAATGTTCCTCTTGCAACATGTTTGAGGTGAGGGATGCCATGGACGTCCTTGCTGAAAACACTTGCAGGAAGTGCACCCATCTCCAGCTCCTCCAAGACCGTGTTAGGGAACTGGAGCTGGAGTTGGATGAACTTAGGATCATTCGGGAGGCAGAGGGGGTCATAGATCGGAGCTTTAGGGAAGTAGTAACTCCAAAGATGGCAGATAGATGGGTGACAGTGAGGGGGACTGGGAGGAAGCAGCCAGTGCAGGGACCCCCTGCGGCCGTTCCCCTCAAGAACAAGTATACCGTTTTGGATACTTGTGGGGGGGACGACTTACCAGGGGGAAGTAACGGGGCTCAGGCCTCTGGCACGGAGCCTGTCCCCGTTACTCAGAAGGGAAGGGTGGAGAAGAGCAGAGCAGTAGTAATTGGGGACTCGATTGTTCGGGGCACAGATAGGCAGTTTTGTGGGAACGAGAGAGACTCACGTTTGGTATGTTGCCTCCCAGGTGCAAGGGTACGTGATGTCTCTGATCGGGTTTTCCGGGTCCTTAAGGGGGAGGGGGAGCAGCCCGAAGTCGTGGTCCACATTGGCACCAATGACATAGGTAGGAGGAGCGCTGAGGATGTTAGGCAGGCTTTCAGGGAGCTAGGTTGGAAGCTCAGAGTTAGAACGAACAGAGTTGTTGTCTCTGGTTTGTTACCCGTGCCACGTGATAGAGAGTCGAGGAATAGGGAGAGAGAACAGTTAAATGCGTGGCTACAGGGATGGTGCAGGAGGGAGGGATTCCGGTATTTGGATAACTGGGGTTCTTTCTGGGGAAGGTGGGACCTCTATAAACAGGATGGTCTACACCTGAACCTGAGGGGCACCAGTATCCTTGGTGGGAGGTTTGCTAGTGCTCTTGGGGGGGGGGGGGGGGGGGGGGGTTTAAACTAACTCTGCAGGGGCATGGGAACCCAGACTGTAGCTTCAGGGTGCAGGACCTGGAGTGTAGGGAGGTTAGGAACATGGCATCAATTTCAAAGGAGGGTGCCTGTAAACAGGAAAGTGATTTGAAGTGTGTATACTTCAATGCAAGAAGTATACGAAATAAGGTAGGTGAACTTGCAGCGTGGGTTGGTACCTGGGACTTCGATGTTGTGGCTATTACGGAGACATGGGTAGAACAGGAACAGGATTGGCTGTTGCAGGTTCCAGGGTTTAAATGTTTTAGTAGGGTCAGAGGTGGGGGTAAAAGAGGGGGAGGTGTGGCATTGCTTGTCAAAGATAGTATTACAGCTGTGGAAAGGACGATGGATGAAGACTCGCCATCTGAGGTAGTTTGGGCTGAGGTTAGGAATAGGAAAGGTGAGCTCACCCTGTTAGGAGTTTTTTACAGGCCTCCTAATAGTCCTAGAAACGTAGAAGAAAGGATTGCGAGGATGATTCAAGAGAAGAGTGAATGTAATAGGGTGGTTGTTATGGGGGACTTTAACTTTCCTGATATTAATTGGGAAAGCTATAGCTCAAGTTCGTTAGATGGGTCAGTGATTGTCCAATGTGTGCAGGAGGGTTTCCTGACACAATATGTAGATAGGCCAACAAGAGGTGAGGCCATACTGGATTTGGTTCTGGGTAATGAACCAGGCCAGGTGTTAGAATTAGAGGTAGGTGAGCACTTTGGGGACAGTGACCACAATTCGGTGACCTTTACTCTAGTGATGGAGAGGGATAAGTGTGCACTACAGGGCAAGAGTTATAGATGGGGGCAGGGAAATTATGATGCTGTGAGGCATGACTTAGGATGTGTGGCCTGGAAAAGTAAGCTTCAAGGCAAGGGTATAATTGATATGTGGAGCTTGTTCAAGGAGCAACTATTGAGTGTCCTTGATAAGTATGTGCCCGTCAGGCAGGGAGGAAAGGGTCGTGTGAGGGAGCCGTGGTTTAATAAGGAATTGGAATCCCTTGTTAAATGGAAGAGGGCGGCCTATGTAAAGATGAGGCGTGAAGTTTCAATTGGGGCGATTGAGAGTTATAAGGTAGCCAGGAAGGACCTGAAGAGAGAGCTAAGAGCAGCAAGGAGGGGACATGAAAGGTCCTTAGTTGGTAGGATTAGGGAAACCCTAAGGCTTTCTATATGTATGTCAGGAATAAAAGAATGACTAGGGTAGGAATAGGTCCAGTCAAGGATAGTAGTGGGAAGTTGCGTGTGGAGGCTGAAGAGATTGGGGAGACACTGAATGAATACTTTTCGTCAGTATTCAATCAGGAACAGGACATTGTTGTCAATGTGAGTACTGAGTCACAATTAAGTAGAATGGATGGCTTTGAGGTATGTAGAGAAGAGGTGTTGGAAATTCTGGAAAGGGTGAAAATAGATAAGTCCCCTGGGCCTGATGGCATTTATCCTAGGATTCTCTGGGAAGCAAGGGAGGAGATTGCAGAGCCATTGGCTTTGATTTTTATGTCCCCGTTGTCTACAGGAGCAGAGCCAGAAGATTGGAGGCTAGCAAATGTGGTTCCCTTGTTCAAGAAGGGGAGTAGGGATAACCCTAGTAACTATAGTCCGGTGAGTCTCACTTCTGTTGTGGGCAAAATCTTAGAGAGAATTGTAAAGGGATAAGATTTATGAACATCTGGATAGGAATAATGTGATCAAGGATAGTCAGCATGGTTTTGTGAAGGGCAGGTCGTGTCTCACAAACCTTATTGAATTCTTTGAGAAGGTGACTAAGGAGGTGGACGAGGGGAAAGCAGTAGATGTGATGTATATGGATTTTAGTAAGGCGTTTGATAAGGTTCCCCATGGTAGACTACTGCAAAAAATACGGAGGTATGGCATTGAGGGTGAGTTGGAGGTTTGGATTAGGAGTTGGCTGGCTGGAAGAAGACAGAGGGTAGTAGTTGATGGCAAAGGTTCATCTTGGAGTGCCGTCACTAGCGGTGTTCCGCAAGGATCTGTTTTGGGACCATTGCTGTTTGTCATTTTTATAAATGACCTGGAGGAGTGGTTAGAAAGTTGGGTGAGCAAGTTTGCGGATGATACGAAAGTCGGAGGAGTTGTAGACAGTGAGGAAGGATGTGGCAGGTTACAGCGGGATATAGATAAGCTGCAGAACTGGGCAGAAAGGTGACAAATGGAGTTCAATGTAGCGAAGTGTGAGGTGGTTCACTTTGGTAAGAGTCATAAAAAGATGGGGTACTGGGCTAACGGTCGGATACTTGGTAGTGTGGATGAGCAGAGGGATCTTGGTGTCCATGTACACAAATCTTTGAAAGTTGCCACCCAGGTAAATAGTGCGGTGAAGAAGGCATATGGCGTACTGGCTTTTATTGTTAGAGGAATTGAGTTCCGGAGTACTGAGGTCAGGTTGCAGTTGTGTGAGACTCTGGTGCGGCCACATCTGGAGTATTGTGTGCAGTTTTGGTCGCCATACTATAGGAAGGATGTGGAGGCACTGGAACGGGTGCAGAGGAGGTTTACCAGGATGTTGCCTGGTATGATAGAAAGATCGTATGAGGAAAGGCTGAGGCACTTGGGGTTGTTTTCATTGGAGAAAAGAAGGTTTAGGGGTGACTTGATAGAGGTGTATAAGATGATTAGGGGTTTAGATAGGGTCGACAGTGAGAATCTTTTTCCTCGTATGGAGTCAGCTAATACAAGGGGGCATAGCTTTAAATTAAGTGGGGGTAGGTATAGGACAGATGTTAGGGGTAGGTTCTTTACTCAGCGAGTCGTGAGTTCATGGAATGCCCTGCCAGTAGCAGTGGTTGACTCTCCCTCATTATGGTCATTTAAGCGGGCATTGGATAGGCATATGGAGGATAATGGGCTAGTGTAGGTTAGGTGGGCTTGGATCGGCGCAACATCGAGGGCCGAAGGGCCTGTACTGCGCTGTATTCTTCTATGTTCTATGTTCTATGTTCTATCTGGCAGAATTGTTCAATCAACTTCAGAAAACAAGTTTGGTGATAGACCTGGCTAACAATGAGTTCGCAAAAACCCAAGTAACATTCCTAGGCCGTACCATTGCACATGGATAGATAGCCCTGCAGGATGTGATAACAAATCTTATTGAAAAGTTCCCTATACCATTCATAACGATGTTTCACTGACTGTAGATTTGAAGAAATGCAGAAATTTTTATTGGATGAATGAATGTGAGGATGAATTTCAAAGCCTAAAATCTGCTTTCCCCACTGCCCTGTGTGAGGAACACTCAATTGTGCAAAGCCATTCATGTATTCAATGACCATTGATGCACATGACGTGGGTGTTGTTGCTATAATCTTACAAGAAGATGGCAAAAGAGTATGGAGAGACTTAATTTCACGTCGAGGCAGAACCGCTCACGACATTTAAGCAACTCTTGGATAGTCACAAGTATGATAGTAAATTGAACGGTATGTCAATTTGTTCAATCTTAAAGCAGGATAAAGGATCGCCACATCAAGGGTCGAAGGGTCTGTTTTGTGCTGTATTGTTTTATGTTCTATACTCAATTGAGACTGAATATCTCCTAATTCTGATGGTTCGTTTTTCATGGTCACCTTTATACTTCGTCCGAATAAAAGTGTTGTGTTAATAATTCAAATTATTCATGCCTTTCTAGCTCTGAATTTCAATACTACATCCAGTGCACTTGCCATGTCAATGAAATGCATCTTTCACAGTTCACTTAAATTTACCATTTGCTGGGATTTCTTTGCTATTTCCATTGCTTTGTTTTCAACAAGCTCAGAATCTATTCATATTCTTTGAATATTAAACCATATATTAATATTAAACCAGGACCCTAATCTGTCAGTTTTCTTTGTGTGTGTTTATAATACCACATCTGCATCCTCCTTTCCCCTTTCTCAATTCTTGTATTTAAACCAATCTGATCCAATCTATTCCAAACCGAACTCACACCAATCCAATCTAAGTCAATCCCATCTAAGCGAAAGTGAGGACTACAAGACGCTGGAGATGAGAGTCAATTGTGTGATGCTGGAAAAGCACAGCAGGCCAGGCAGCATTCAATAAGTAGGAGAATCGACGTTGTGGGCAAAAGCCCTTCATCAGGAAATCCCATCTATACAAACTCATCTAATACAATATAATCTAATCAAGTCCCAAATCGATCTAATCTGATCTAATCCAATCCATTTGAATCCAATCCTATTCCAGATGAAGAGCGCACTTGACCCTTTCATAATCTATGAGGCAGTGCTCTGGAGATCAAAGCCGTCAGGTCGGGCAGCACTTTTAGACAGAAGCAGAAGCAGAAGGTGCTGAAAACGATCTGATTCCAATGGCCTTTCGTCTGAATGTTAACTCTGATTTCTCTTCACAGATGCTGCCTGACCTGCTGAGCTTTTCCAGCACGATTTGTCTTTGTTTCTGATTTACGGCACCTGCAGTTCTTTCAGTTTTCACCTTTCGAAAGGCAACTAGTGGAATTACATGTTGTCACAGATGGATCAATGAGAGGCCCAGTCTGTGTTTTGTAGAGTGTCACCTTGTTTCAAAATGTGAACAATGAGCCTTTGGAGAAGATCATCCTGGTACGGTCTGCACATAGAGGACAGAACTCACGGAGAAGCCTCAAAGCAAACTACGCCTGTCATTTCTCATCCCCAGCTCTGACACACCAGATCTCCCATCTTAACCCCGTCTTCTGGAAACCGATGTAAGACTCTGAGCTGGATCTGCCAGATGTTAACAATGACAGTCAGGGAACATAAGAGAGAGAGAGCTTCGGTATGAAAATGGAAACCGAACGCCCACGGAGGCAAACGACCGTGACTGAAAACTAATAACATTTATACAAAGAAGCCAGTGACAGGAGAGGTACGTACTTTCATCTGAACAAAAAAAAAGTGACTGAAGTAAACATTGGTCCTTTAGAGGATGATGGGGGGATTTTGTAATTGGATATGAGGAAATGGCCAAGGCATTGACCAGGTATTTTGTGTTGGTCTTCACAGTGGAGCACATGAATAACACGCCAGAAATTGACAAAGAGATGAGAGTAAGTGTGGACCTGGTAGCAATCATTATCACGAAGAGATAATGTTGGGCAAGTTAATGGAGCTAAGAGTAGACAAGTCTCCTGGCCCTAATGCAATTCAGGCCAGGGTGTTAAAAGAGATGGTGGGAGAAATAGCGTACGCACTTATTGCATATATATATCATACAACATTCAGTGGACTCTGGGTCCGTTCTATCAGGATGGAAACCAGCAAATGTGATGTCACTGTTTAAAAAGGAAGAACGACAAAAGGTGTGGAATTATAGACCAATTGACATAATGCTTGAGGCTATTGTCAAGGAAGGAATAGCAAGGCATCTGGATATATATTGTACCGTTGGGCAGACACAGCATGGGTTTTAATGGACATGGCATGCTTAACTAATCTTTTGGAATTCTATCAAGACATTACAAACACAATGGACAACAGCAATCCAGTAGATGTACTATGGCTATATTTTCAAAAGGCATTCAATAACGTGCCCACACAAAAGGCTGCTGCATTAGATAAAGATGCAAAGCATTATGGGCATTTTATTAGCAAGGATAGAGGATTGGTTAACTAACAGGATGCAGAGTGAGAATAAATGAGTTCTATTCTGTTTGCAATCCTTGTCTATTGGTGTGCCTCAGGAATCAGTGTTGGTGCTGCAATTATTCACAATTTGCATAGATGATTTGGAGTTAGAAGGCCATGTGTATTGAAGTTTGTGGAAGACGCTAAGATGAGTGGGCGGCACGGTGGCACAGTGGTTAGTACTGCTGCCTCACAGCGCCAGAGACCCGGGTTCAGTTCCCGCCTCAGGTGTGGAGTTTGCACATTCTCCCCGTGTCTGCGTGGGTTTCCTCCGGGTGCTCCGACTTTCTCTCACAGTCCAAAGATGTGCAGGTTAGGTGAATTGGCCATGCTAAATTGTCCGTAGTGTTAGGTAAGGGGTAAATGTAGGGTTATGGGTGGGTTGCGCTTCGGCGGGTCGGTGTGGACTTGTTGGGCCGAAGGGCCTGTTTCCACACTGTAAAGTAATCTAATGAGTCGTAGAGCAATGTGTGCTGAGGACTGTGACTCTCTGCAAAGAGACATCGGTAGTTTAGGTGAGCTGTCAGATGGAGTCCAATGTTAATAAATGTGAAGTCATTTATTTTGGGAGGAGTATCAGTAAAAAGGAATATGATTATATTCATTTTATTTTAGAAGAATGAGAGTGGATATTACGGAAACATAAAATTATCAAGGGAATAGATGAGGATGTTTCCACTGGCGGGTAAAACTAGGATAAAAGTGCATAGCCTCAAGATTAGTGGGAGCAGAATTCAGACTGAATTGAGAAGGAACTTCTTCACCCCGAAGGTTAAGAACCTGTGTAGTTCCCTGCCCATTGAGATGGTTGAGGCTTTCTCGGTAAATGTTGTTAAAGCTAAGATAGATCATTGTTTGAGCAGTAAAGGAATTAAGGTTATGGTGAGGGTAAAAAACAATGACTCAGGATGCTGTATTCCTGATGAAGGGCTTTTTCCCGAAACGTCAATTCTACTGCTCCTCGGATGCTGCCTGAACTGCTGTGCTTTTCCAGCACCACTAATCCAGGTTATGGTGAGGGGGCGGGTAAGTGGAGCTGAGGCCACAAAAACATCAACCATGATCTGACTGAACTGGGGGAGCAGGCTCGAGGGGCCAGATGGCCTACTCCTGCTGCCAGGAATATTTATGTTCCTATTTTCTAAGTAATTCACTTTCTTACCAGATGAAATTAGCTGAAATCCCAGTCCATGGAGGATGAATAGAGACTGACTGTCTATTCCTGAGCTACCATGGAACACGCAATGAGACATCCACCTAAACCTTTCCCACCTTCGAAACATCAGCTCATGCCCGATGCAAACTGATCTTTCTTTTCACTGAGCCACCCTACCCATATCACTGTTTGGTTTCCGATCAAACTTTTCAGATATGTTTTTATATGGCCCTGGAGCAGTTGGGATTTATCCCACGTCACATGGCTCAGAGACACCGACACTATAATATGGTCAATAGCTCCAGCTTTATTCCACTTGGTACCCCACAAATTCCTATTGCTCATCACCCACTATTCTTTCATATATCCGTCATTGTCTGATGAGCACTGCAAATTGTTATTTTCCAGAATTGATGCTAATTCAATTCGAACCCATCAGTTTTAAATGCCCATTGTGAAAAGCAATTGTTGTGTCCTTCAAGACCTTTATATCAGATCCACAAGAGATCAGTTTCATTACCTAAAGTTTAATCTTTGACCTCCCATCCCCTCCTTTTCCGATTAATAAACTGAACAATAAATTTCCGTGGATATTTCACTGCATTCATCACGTGTTCTCTGAACTTGGGCAGAGTCACTCCATAAACCAAAGAATTTATGCAGGAACTTAAATTGCGGAGCATATATGCGACATGTTTAAATGTATATTCACCGTCACTATCCAAGGCATTATCAGCACCAAAATAATATAAAATGTAGCACAACCACAGAAATATGAAATTGGCGGATATGGCGAAGAGTAATATCATTGACTTCCTTCTGCTCTCCATCTCTGGGTCCCTGTGATTCTCACCCTTGTTCGGGCACATCAATCTCTTACGGACTCGATTGGTCACTAAAATTTGACTGATTGTTCGAGTGTTGAGTAACAAAATTAAAGCAAATGGGAATATTGGAGTTAAAATCTTTTCAAATAATTTATATCCTCTTCACACAGGATCAGCATAATATGCTTTCCAATTAGAACAACCTCATGCTATGTGGTCAATAATCTTTTTATGTCTAAATCTAAAGTAGATGGGAATGTTTTTTTAAACAGAGCAGAATGCTTGATGTCGCTAGAACCACAGCCACAGTTTTCTTGGTACAATACTTCAACTTTAGCTTCTGACAACAAATAGCAACAAATCTATCAAAGGTGAAGGCGACATTGAACCAAACAGAACAGTCGATGATTGCACGACGTAGGGCATAACGTACACGACACACAGAGGTGATGTTCAGGAACGTTGACGGGAAATAATCATTTTCCACTTTGCTGAGTATGATCTCAAAAATAACGAACAACAGATCTGTTGTTGACATGGCAACCATGTAATGCCTTGTACAGGTGGAGATTCCACATTTTTCTCGGGACAGGATCACAATTGCGAATAAATTAACTGGAAGAAACAGAAAGGAATTTTGTTGGAAATTGCTGATAAAACAATGTTCGTTTCTGAATCTAGGTGGCAAATGCTGTACTTTAACAATTCGATCTTTTGAGTCGGAAACAAGACTGAATTTAAATAATGATAACGATGATATTAGCGGGCATCACAGCTCACTGGATCATATTCGGCTTGTGTAGAGTTCTGCAGAAAAGCCATATCTGAACGTAAAAGTTTATCTCTGCTTCTCTCTCTCCACAGGCGCTACCAGACCCGAGCATTTTCTACAGCAGCTTCAGTGCTTCTTTTAAAGCTCCATCATCACAGCATTTTGCTTTTAAATACTTTCTATATAAAAGGGACGTTGATATAAATTGCTCCCAGGAAGCACAAGTGCAGTATAATATTAGGCAGCAGAAAAAAAAAGGATTGATTCCGTCTTAAACTCTGATTTTCTCTGTACAGGGGAACTTTTTATCAAATTCACATTACTTTCTCATGTAATAGACCCTTGTCCTTCTAGGATCATTCCCCATAGCCGCAGAATTGGGCGGCACGGTGGCACAGTGGTTAGCACTGCTGCCTCACAGCGCCAGAGACCCAGGTTCAATTCCTGACTCAGGCGACTGACTATGTGGAGTTTGCACGTTCTCCCCGTGTCTGCGTGGGTTTCCTCCGGGTGTTCCGGTTTTCTCCCACTTTCCAAAGATGTGCAGTTCTAATTGGCCCGTCATGTTAGGTAAAAGGGGTAAATGTAGGGGTATGGGTGGGTTGCGCTTCAGCGGGTCAGTGTGGACTTGTTGGTCTGAAGGTCCCGTTTCCACACTGTAAGTAATCTAATCTTAAAAAAAAATTACACGTAAATAGATATCCTGGATAGCAAAACAAGTTTAATGAAACCAGGAAACTCAGAATTGTTTCTTCTGAAATGGTGGGACGATGATTGTATTAACAGGCTGAGAACAGTACTCAGGCCGCTGATTTCAATTTTGCTTTTCACATCAAACAATAAAACAGCAAGTGGAATGTGTATTGACAAGACTAACTCCCTTTCTTTGAGGTTACACCTTTGAGACAATTAAATGGGTGGTGGATTTATTCCATGAATAAGAAAATGCCGAGTGGTGATCCAATTGATCTCTTTAAAATTGTTACCCACTTCCAGAGTCTTGTCTTCATAAATCTACCTCTTGAATTCTGGATGTCATCAACAGAACACTCATCAAAACCACCAAAGAAAAAACAAAGTACAGCTATCTAATCTTCGCCTCTGATGCTGCTTGACCAGCTATAGTTTTTTTTCCAGCTGACTCTCCAGTATCTGCAGGACCGTAATTTCCGTATCCACGTAGTTAAAGATGCCCTCCAACGCATCTCGTCCACATCCCGCACCTCCGCCCTCAGACCCCAGCCCTCCAACCAAAACAAGGACAGAACGCCCCTGGTGCTCACCTTTCACCCTACCAACCTTCGCATAAACCAAATCATCCACCGACATTTCTGCCACCTTCAAACAGACCCCACCACCAGGGATATATTTACCTCCCCACCCCTTTCCACCTTCCACAAAGACCGTTCCCTCTGTCACTATCTGGTCAGGAACCCCTACAACCCACCCTCCCATCCTGGCACCTTTCCCTGCCACCGCAGGTATTTGCAAAACCTACGACAACACCTCCTCCCTCACCTCCATCCAAGGCCGTAAAGGAGCCTTCCACATCCATCAAAGTTTTACCTGCACATCCACCAATATCATTTATTGTATCAGTTGCTCCCGATGCGGTCTCCTCTACATTGGAGAGACTGGACGCCTCTTAGCAGAGCGCTTTAGGGAGCATCTCCGGGACACCCGCACCAACCAACCACACCAACCTGTGGCCCAACATTTCAACTCCCCCTCTCACTCTGCCGAGGACATGGACGTCCTGGGCCTCGTTCACCGCCGCTCCCTCACCACCAGACGCCTGGAGGAAGAACGCCTCATCTTCCGCCTCGGAACACTTCAACCCCAGGGCATCAATGTGGACTTCAACAGTTTCCACATTTCCCCTTCCCCCACCTCACCCCAGTTCCAAACTTCCAACTCAGCACTGTCCCCATGACTTGTCCTGCCTGCCTATCTTCTTTTCCACCTATCCACTACACCCATACCCCCGACCTATCACCTTCACCCCCTCCCCCACTCACTATTTTACTCTATGCTACTTTCTCCCCATCCCCACCCTCCTCTCACTTATCTCTCCACCCTTCCGGCTCTCTGCCTGTATTGCTGATGAAGGGCTTTTGCCCGAAACGTTGATTTTACTGCTCCTCGGATGCTGCCTGAACTGCTGTGCTCTTCCAGCACCACTAATCCAGAATCTGGTTTCCAGCATCTGCAGTCATTGTTTTTACCATCAAATTATGTTACATAGTAATGTGGTAATAAATATAATTACAATTATATCATATGGTAATGTGGTAATAAATGTATTTACAATTAGATTATATAGTAATGTGGCAATAAATATAACTTTAAATATATTATATGGTAATGTGGTAACAAATCGTTCTCGATAGAAAACAAAGTTTTCCAACTTCACAATAAAGCAAAATATGGTAGAAATCAGAGATGATCTGAGGACTTAATCTGTGAAAATGTTTACTCTGTGTGAGAATGGGATGGTGATAGATGTACTCTGATAGATCGTACAGGAACCATAAGGAACTGGTTTTGACGCTTCCAGTTTATGCATCCAACTCCACCCAAAACACGTTAAATGGCAAAGTCGCACTTTGTAATACAATGTTGTTAGGGTTCAGTGTTAAACTGCATTCTGTCTGGGAATGTATCCCCAAACAAGGAACACCAATGGCGTTTTACAGTTTAATCACATAGGAGAACGTGAGGACTGCAGATACTACAGATCAGAGTCTAAAATTGTGGTGCTGGAAAAGCACGTCCTGTCAGGCAACATCGGAGGAACAGAAGTGTCCATGTTTCAAACATAAGCTTTTCTTCAGGAATTGATGAAGAAATTATGCTGATGAACACTTTAGTCATATACACAACTGCACAGAATGAAATAACATGATAACACAATGTAATAGTGCAGGAGACTGTTGAGGCAACAGAATAAAGATGCACAAAACCAATATATTTGACATTATCCTCATACAAGTTTAGAATTGCTTTTCATTCAACTTTGACAACTATGTCAAGTCACCAGAGTCCTGCTGAGCGATCGGAATAGAGTTGACTGGTGGTGTTTAACCCTGATGATCACTGAGTAATGCCTCAGAGTAATGAGGGACGTGATTGAGAAGGACAGTCCTTCACATTAACCCCTCCACATGCAGACCCAAAACTGTTGGCATCACCCTGTGTCAAAAAACAGTGTTCCAGCCAACTGAGCCAAGTGACACCCACCACGTCCACACTATTAGTGAGTTGTGTAATGTTGTCACTCACAGATAACAAGAGAAGCTCGATCCAACACAAATTGAAACATCCTATGTTATAACATGTTTGCAGGAATTTACCAGGAACACCAATCACACCAAGGATCAGATAGAATATTTTCCTGATGGTCTGAATGGGGCGGTGCATCTTATCCTTGAACTAGGACAAGTAATCGCCCCAAATTAGATTAGGATCTGTTACATACTGGGTGCTTTAATTATATATGCTGCAGAATCTCCTTGGAGACACAGAGTTGACATATCTGTCAAGTTGTTTTTTTCTGAATTTTTACGTGCGCAGATCCCAAGAGCTGACACTAATCCTGGTGACTAATTGTTGACAGCTGAGATTGAATCAGCACCATTCCATCCCCTTAAGGATGGAAACCTCTGTTCATATTTAGTATCTTATCAGAGCTGGAAGCTGTTTGCAACTGATCTTATCCTAATTCCAAGATGGACTTCACTTACACGACCATACAACTAACAAAATTCTAACATCAGAGAATCCATTCAGTTTTATTGAAGTCAGATGTTGTGTTTTGTTTTCTTTTTATCTCGGGGATGTTCCATTCAACATTTTCCAACAGAGCACTGAACTATTGAACAAGTCTTGTCTGTTTGGGCTCCCTCCAGGAGAAGCTCAGGTGATCTCACTCCACCAGTCTACCCACCTTTACTCTGTCTCCCATAATTGAATGGTTTATTCAACATGTTTCAGATTCAATACGCTTCATCACATGATGTATGAAGACATCGCTGATCCTAACACTGTCATCCATTGAAATATATTTCCATCAATTAGCAGTTGATTTTATCATGAATTACCTTGACATGTTTGCTCAAACCATCAGGGAATATATAAATGCCAGATTCATCAGCCGTACGCACAAGGTAGAGCAAAGCATCACCTGTTCACAACGCAACGCCATCCAGGCTCTCAAAACCAATCACAACATTGTCATCAAACCAGCAGATAATGGAGGAGTCATTGTCATTCAGAATAGAACAGATTACTGCAAGGAAGTGTACCGACAGCTGAACAACCAGGAACACGACAGGCAACTACCGGCTGATCCGACCAAAGAATACACCCGTGAACTATACACATTCATCAGGACTTTGGATCCAGTCCTTCAGTGTTCCCTACGCCCCCTCATCCCACATACTCCGCGTGAAGGTGACTTCTATTCCCATTCAAGGAGGTGAACGAGGCGAATGTTTTTCATCATTTCTGGAAGGGTAATAGGGAATTCCCTGGCAATTACAGACCAGTCAGTCTCACGTCTGTGGTCAGCAAAGATTAGGAAAGATTTCTGATGGATAGGATTTATGCACCTCCAACCTTTGAGTCGTCTGCAAATTTACTAACCCACCCCTCAACCTCCTCATCCAAGTCATTTATAAAAACTACAAATAACAGGGGCCCAAGAACAGAGCCCTGCGGGACACCACTCAACACTGACCTCCAGGCAGAATACTTTCCATCTACAACCACTCTCTGCCTTCTGTCAGCCAGCCAACTCTGAATCCAGATAGCCAAATCTCCATGTATCCCATACTTCCTGACTTTGTGAATGACCCTACCATGGAGTACCATAACAAATGCCTTACTGAAGTCCATATACACCACATCCACTGCTCGACCGTCATCGACCTATCTTGACACCTCCTCAAAGAACTCAGTAAGATTTGTGAGGCATGACCTGCTCCTCACAAAGCCATGCTGACTGCCTTTAATCGCACTATGCTTTGCCAAATTGCAATAAGTCCTATCCCTCAGAATTCTTTCCAAAAGAATGGGTGGAATAGATAGAGTCAATAGCCAGAGACTTTTCCCCAGGGCAGGATTGACTGTTATGAGAATTCATAGTTTGAAGTTATTAGGAGGAAGGTATAAAAGAAACATCAGAGGAAGTTTCTTTACGCAGAGAGTTGTGAATGCATGGAATGCATTTCCAGCTGTAGTAGCAGAAGCAGAGTCATTGGGGACATATAAGGGACTGCTAGACAAGCACAGGAATAGTAGTGAGTTGAGGGATGTGTAGGTTAAGTTACTATGTTTTACATTAGGATGAAAACACGGCACAACATTATGGGCCAAAGGGCCTGTTCTGTGCTGTACTTTTCTATGTCCTATGTTCCAAAGATACACTAAGCCAACACAGCAGGACGTCCCATCATCTCAGGCAATGGGACCCTGTCTGAGAATCGCTCCGGCCATGTTGAAGGCGTCTTGAAATCTAATGTACAGGGGATCCCCAACTTCTGTCGCAACATTACAGATTTCTTACAGAAACTCAGCAGCCACAGACCAGTCAAACTGCGAACAATCATCGCCACATTCCTCGTTTCAGCATGATACACCAGCATCCCGCACAATGACGACATGGTGGCAACAGCCTCAGCTCTCAACACCAACAACTGCCAATCTCCAAACTCTGTCCTACAACTCATCCGCTTTATCCTCAATCACAACATCTTCACCTTTGACAACCAGTTCTTCGTCCAGACATACGGAACAGCCATGGGGATCAAATTTGCACACCAAGATGCCAACATCTTCATGCACAGATTCGAACAAGACTTCTTCTCTATGCAGGATCTCCAACCAACATTATACACCAGGTACACTGACAACATGTTCCTCCTCTGGACCCATGGCACGGAATCACTGATAAATCTACACAGTGATATCAAGCTTCATCCCACCATCAAACTCACCATGGACTACTCTTGACTATCTGTCTAATCCTTGGACACATGCATCTCCATCAAGGATAGACACCTCAGCACCACACTCTACCCAAAAACACAATGCTATACTTCTCCAGCTTCCACCCAAAACATATTAAAACAGCCATCCCATATGGGCAAGCCCAACGTGTACACTGGATCTGCTCAGATGAGGACGAACGTGATGGGCATCTGAAAGTACTCAGGGATGGCCTCATAAGAACAGGGTACGATGTTCAACTCATCGACCGCCACTTCCGACGTGCCACAGGAAGAAACCGTAATGACCTCCTCAGTAGGCAGACACATGCAGCAACCGACAGTATTTCCCAGGAGCTGAACTACTTTGCGACCTGCAACACATTATCAATGAGGATGAGCACCTCGCCAAGACCTTCGCCACACCTCCACTGCTCACGTTAAACAATCGCCAAACCTCAAGCAGATCATTGTGCGGAGCAAGCTGCACGGCTTTCAAAACAACTCCATACAACCCTGTCACGGTCAGAGTGTGGACATGGATACCACCATTACAGGTGGGGACACCTCCCACCGTGTACGTGACAGGTACTCATGTGACTCAGCCAACATTGTCTATCTTATACATTGCAGGCAAGGATGCCGTGAGGGATGGTATATTGGGGAAACCGAGCAAAGGCTATGACAACGGATAAATGGGCACGAGACAACAATCCACAGACATGAATGTTCCCTCCCAGATGGGGAACACTGGAGCAGTCCAGGACATTCGACATCGGACCTTAGGGTGACCATCCTCCAAGGTGGATTACGGGTCAGGCAGCAGTGAATAGTAGCCGAGCAGAGACTAATTTAGGGAGGGCCTCAACCGGGACCTTGGGTTCATGTCACACTACAGGTAACCACCTTTGCACTTTACACACACACACGCACACACAACTTGCACACAAACACTCGCAAACAAACACTCGCACACACTCCTACAGACACACACACTCCCACATGCATCCTCTCACAGACTTAGACCACTTCACACTCACACACACCTATATACTCTCTCTCACTGACACTCACAATCCCTTACCCCTCCCCCACTGTCACCCACACACTCCTACAACACACACACATGCACCCTCTCACAGAGCTGGACACTGCAATCACATATACACACATATGCACTTTTTCTCACTCACAATCCCCCACCCCAGACAGACAGACAGACAGACACACACACACACACACACACACACACACACACATACACACAGACAGACAGACAGACAGACAAAAACCCTCATGCACACATATACACATATGTTTCTGGGGTGAATTTGTACTTGCAGAGTTACATTGTACTTTGCTCAAAAACTGAATGAATCCATGTAAGACTCTGTTAACTCACATTTTAGATTAGAATCGATCTAAACATTATGGCACAGACAGGGAACACAGGGGGTGAACACCTTCAACATATTATCTGGCTGACACCAATTGTTACATTTAACCTGAGAACGTAACCGTTAAAAAAGGTTTTGTGATTTACAGATGAAAGAAATGAAATTATCATGGTTGTCTGACAGATGAAAGACTCAACAAACAATCAAGGTATTTTCAATGTATAATTTCAGTTACTTCACACTGTAAATTTTTGCTGTAAATTCTGTGTCTTACAACTGTGTCCTCCACAACTACCTGATGATGGAGTGACGCTCTGAAAGCTAGTGTGCTTCCAATTAAACCTGTTGGACTATAACTGGTATTGTGTGATTTTTAACTTTATACACCCCATTCCAACACCGGCATCTCCAAATCACCGTAAGCCACTGTGGGGCAATCATCACCACATCTCCCACTCCTCCTCCACCCACCCTTAATAATCCTACTCCAAACCAATGCACAATGGTCGCTTTACTAACTGGAGCACATTCAATTTATCTGGCCTCTCCGCAGTAATCGATAAACCTGTTCCCCTGAAGGAGACACAAAGTCTAGGAATAGCAAACTTACTTTCCCTGTTTGACCTCAGTATCTGAAGTTTATATCTTGTAGAAATTGAAAGAACTGCAAGTGCTGTAAATCAGACACAAAAACAGACATTTCTGGAAAAGCTCAGTCGGACAGACGGCATTGGTGGGAAAATAAACTGTGCAAAGAAACCAGTGAGGAAGGGTCACTCAACTCCAAACGTTAAACCTGATTTCTCTCCATAAATGCTGACGGACTTGTGAAGCTTTTCCAGCAATTTCTGTTATTGTTTTTAAAGACAGGTTGATTAGAGTTCAGGAGAGACATGTTCCTGTGAAAATGAGGAATAGAAATGGCAAGATTAGGGAACCATGGATGACAGGTGACATTGTGAGACTAGCAAAGAGGAAAAGGGAGGCATGCATAAGGGCTAGGCGATTGAAGAGGGACGACGCTGCGGAAGAATGTCAGGAATGTAGGACCATTCTGAAACGTGGAACTAAGAGGGAGAAAAGGGATCATGAGATACCTTTAGCAAACCGGGTTAATGAAAAGCCCAAAGCCGTTGATTCATATATAAGGAGCAAGAGGAACTAGAGAAAGAGTTGGTCCACTGAAGGACAAAGGAGAAAAGTTATTTGTGGAGTCAGAGAAAATGGGCGAAATTCTTAATGAGTACTTTGCATCGGTGTTCACCGAGGCGTGGGACATGAGGGATGTTGAGGTTAGTGACAGATATTTGATTACTGCAGGTAAAGGAGTGGGGAGGTGTTAGGTATTCTAAAAGGCATTAAAGTGGACAAGTCCCCAGGTCCCAATGGGATCTATCCCAGATTGCTAAGGGAAGTGAGAGAAGAAATAGCTGGGGCCTTAACAGACATATTTGCAGCATACCTAAACACAGGGCAGGTCCCGCAGGACTGGATTAGATTCCTTACAGTGTGGAAGCAGGCCCTTCAGCCCAACCAGTGCACACCGGCCCTCCAAAGCGCAACCCATCCAGACCCATTTCCCTCTGACGAATTTTCCTAACACTGTGGGCAATTTACCATGGCGAATTCACCAGACCAGCACGTTTTGGACTGTGGGAGGGAACCCACGCAGACACAGGGAGAACGTGTAAACTCCACACAGACAGTCACCTGAGGCTGGAATCGAACCTGGGATCCTGGAGCTGTGGGGCTGCAGTGCTAACCACTGAGCCACTGATTTACTGATGTTGTCCCCTTGTTTAAGAAGTGTAGCAGGGATAATCCAGGTAATTGTAGACCGGTGAGGCTGACGTCAGTGGTAGGAAAGCTGCTGGAGAAGATACTGAAAGATAGTATCTATTCCCATTTGGAAGAAAATGAGCTTATCAGTGGTAGGCAAGATGACTTTGTGCAGGGAAGGTCATGCTTTACCAACCTAATAGAATTCTTAGAAGAAGTGACGAAGTTAATTCATGAGGGATGGGCTATACATGTCATATGCATGGCCTTTAGTAAGGTGTTAGATAAGGACCCCACGGTAGTCTGATGAAAAGGTGATATTGCATGGGGTCCAGATCTTGCTCGGCAACAGGAGACAGTCAGTAGCAGTGGAAGAGAGTTTCTCAAAATGGAGACCACAGGGATCCGTGATGGCAGCACTGTAGTTTGTGATACACACAAATGATTTGAAGGAAGGTGTAGGTGCCCTGATTAGCAAGTTTGCAGATGTCACTAAGGTTGGTGGAGTAGCAGATTGTAAAGGGTTCTATCAGAGTGTCCGGGCAAATGCAAGGTGATGTATTTTGGAAGATTTAATTCAAAAGCAAGTGTACAGTAAATGGAAAAGTCCTGGGGAAGATTGATGTACAGAGAAATCTGGGTGTTCAGGTCCATTTTCCCCTGAACGTACCAAATCAGGTCAGTAGAGTGATCAAGAAGGCATACAGTACGCTGTCCTTCATCGGACAGGGATTTTAGTCCAAGAGTTAACAGGTCATATTACAGTTGTATGAGACTTTGGTTTGAACACATTTGGAATACTGTGTACAGTTCTGGTCGCCACATTACCAAAAGGATGTGGATCCTTTGGAGTGGGTGCAGTGGAGGTTCACCAGGATGTGGCCTGATATGGAGGGTGCTATCTATGAAGAGATGCTGTGTAGATTCGGATTATTTTCATTAGAAAGACAGAGGTTGAAGGGGGTACCTAAAAAATCATGAGAGGTATGAGGAGGTAGGGGAAGCCCTAAATGAGTTTTTTGCTTCTGTCTTTACTAAACAAAAAGGACCTTGTAGTGAATGAAACCATTGAGGAGCAGTTAAGCGTGCTGGAACAGATAGAGATTGAGGAAGCTGATGTGTTGAAAATTTTGACAAACATTAAGATTGACAAGTTGCCATGGTCAGACCAGATTTATCCTCGGCTGCTTTGGGAAGCGAGAAATGTGATTGCTTCGCCGCTTGTGAAGATCTTTGCATCCTCGCTCTTTACCGGAGTCATACCTCAGGACTGGAGGGAGGCAAATGTAATTCCTCTCTTCAAGAAAGGAAATAGAGGAATCCCCAGCAATTACAGACCAGTAAGTCTCGCGTCTTTCATCTGCAAGGTGTTAGAAAGGATTGTGAGGGATAGAATTTATGACCATCTGGAAGAGCATGGCTTGAGTAAAGGCAGTCAGCACGGCTTTGTGAGGAGCAGGTCATGCTTCACAAAGCTTATCGAGTTCTTTGAGGATGTTACTAGAAAGGTTGGTGAGGGTCGAGCAGTGGATGTTGTGAATAAGGACTTCAGAAAGGCATTTGATAAGGTTCCCCATGGTTGGCTTATTCAGAAGGTTAGGGGGAATGGGATACAGGGAATGTAGCAGTCTGGATACAGAATTGGCTGGTCAACAGTAGACAGCGAGTGGTAGTGGAAGGAAAGTATTCTGCCTGGAATTCAGTGGTGAGTGGTGTTCCACAGAGCTCTGTCCTTGGGTCTCTACTCTTTGTAATTTTTATTAATGACTTGGGTGAGGAGATTGAAGGATGGGTTAGCAGGTTTGCAGACGACACAAATGTTGCACGTGCTGTTGAAAGTACAGAGGACTGTTGTAAGCTGCAGCATGGCATTGACAGGATGCAGAGATGGGCTGAGAGGTGGCAGATGGAGTTAAACCTGAATAAATGCGAGGTGATGTATTTTGGAAGGTCGAACTTGAAAGTTGAGTACAGGATTAAGGGTAGGATTCTTGGCAGTGTGGAGGAACAGAGGGATCTTGGTGTGCAGGTACATGGATCCCTTAAAATTGCCACCCAAGTGGACAGGGTTGTTAAGAAAGCATATGGTGTTTTGGCTTTCATTAACAGGGGGATTGAGTTTAAGAGCCGTGAGATCTTGTTGCAGGTCCATAAAACTTTGGTTAGACCGCACTTGGAATATTGTGTCCAGTTCTGGTAGCCCTATTACAGGAAAGAAGTAAATGCTTTGGAAAGGGTTCAGAGGAGGTTTACCAGGATGCTGCCTGGAAAGAAGGGCTTATCTTACAAAGAGAGGTTGACTGAGCTCGGAAATTTTTCATTGGATAAAAGAAGGAAGAGAGGGGACCTAATTGAGGTGTACAAGATAATGAGAGGCATAGATAGAGTTGATAACCAGAAACTTTTTTCCCAGGGCAGAAATTGATTTCAGTCTGAGCTCGGTGACTAAAGCCTTTTTCCTTCTGATATCTGTACCATCTTTGATCTACACTGTCACATTTTGCACCTTTTTCACAGATTGTGATTGTCTCCAGAGAATAGACTCTGCAGCAACCTGTACCAAAAATCCCTAATGTACAGATATAATAGGACCAGTTCCAGCAAGTTGGGTTCTGTCAAGGGCTCAGCACAATGTTCCCTGAACCTCCATCTGCTTGGTACGTGTTCTGGCCATGACAATTGACACAACAACACTTGAGGAGTGCCTTTCATAGCTACTTGACCCAGGATTCAAACGAATAAATCTTCCATGAATTGTTCCCAGTGTAAAATTTTTGCTCTTTGAGAGAAAGTGAGGTCTGCAGATGCTGGAGATCAGAGCTGAAATGTATTGCTAGAAAAGTGTTTCTTCATTCCTGAAGAAGGGCTTCTGCCAGAAACGTCGATTCTCCTGTTCCCTGGATGCTGCCTGACCCGCTGCGCTGTTCCAGCAACACATTTTAGCTAATAATGTTGCTCCTCCACGAGCAAAGCTATTGCAGAGTACATCAAGTGAAATTAATCCTTATGTGGTTGAAGCGAGTCATCCTAGCTTCATGGTCATTCTCCTTACAAAAAGGCAAACATTGTACTCAGCCTCGTGAATCATTGTGCTACCTACCTGTGCATGTTGTGGGGATAAATGATTAGATTAGATTAGATTGGATTCCCTACAGTGTGGAAACAGGCCCTTTGGCCCAACTAACCCGCACAGACTCTCTGAAGAGCAACCCACCGAGATCCATTTTCCCTAACTAATGCACCAAACTCTACAGGTAATTTAGCATGGCCAATTCACCTAAGCTGCACATCATTGGACTGTGGGAGGAAAACGGAGCACCCGGAGGAAACCCAGGCAGACACGGGGAGAACGTGCAAATTGCACACAGACAGTGGCCCAAGGGTGGAATCGAGCCCGGGTTCCTGGCATTGTGAGGAAGCAGTACTTGCCACTTAGCCATCTTGCTGCCCCTTGCTGGCATACCCAGCTGTTTCTTCCGTGAACATACTGCAGTCTCTAAGAATACCACAGGGTGACAGGCGAGGGTGTATTGCTCTGGAAGTGAATACAACGGGAACACTATACTGTCAGCAATGATTCAGTATAGTCACAAGGTCAGAACTGTTCCTTTGTTCCATTGACGTCAGGTCACCAATGTGGGAGTGCTGCACTGTTCGAGGATGAGCACTGACAGAGTTTTGTTCTGCCTATGTAATAAGTAGCAATTTCCCGGTTGAGGGTCAGCGCAGAGAGAGTGTGCTTTCCATTTCCAGTCTGTTAAGACCATTCAGGATCTTACAAACTTCAATCAAGTCGAAACGTATTTCTTTCAAATCTCTCTTGGAAACATATCCAGTCTATCCAAACTTACCTCAAAAGTGCACTCATTCCAAGTCACAATCAAGGACTGTATCTAATGCAACCATATTCTTCCTTAAATAAGGGCACAAAGTATTCACAATGAGGTCTCTCCAATATCCTCGAAAAACTGCCGTATAACCTACTTGCGTTTATGTTTCATTCCTCTTTATATATATGATATAGATTTGAACGCAGTTAAGGTGATCAATAAATTTGAAAATCATGCAAATGTTTGTTGGTGGTAAATTGTGAGGAGGATAGCCTTAGATTACAGGATGATATAGATGGGCTGGTCAGTGATAAATGGAAATCAAATGTGCTAAGTGTGATGCACTTTGGCAGGAAAAACAAGGCAAGGAAACACATAATGAACAAAGAAAGAAAGAGCAGCACAGCACAGCACAGGAAAAGGCCCACTAAGAATGCTCTGACAGCTGATGTCTGTCTGTACTGAATGGTCCAGCCTTGGGAAGCACCAAAGACCAGAGTGATCTCAGTCTGCATGTCTACCAGTCCCTGTAGGTATTAGAACTGGTGAATACAGTAGTTAAGAAGGCATATGGTATACTTGGTTTTAATTGATAGACATAGACTTTCAGAGAAGAAGGAAATGCTGGGAACTACATGCAATGTTGGTTAGGGGAAGCCAATGGTCCTCATGGTATTCTCACTAAACTATTAAATGAAGAAACTCAGCGAATATTCCATGGAACAGTGTTTGAATCTCACCATGACAGATGGTGAAATTTGAGTTCAATAACAAAAGATTTGTAATTAAAAATGTACTGATGCCATTGAACCAATCCTCAACTGCCAGAAAAAAACGTTTGGCTCACTAATGCTACAGACAGAGAAGGGAATCTGTCATTCTTATTTGGTCTGGCCTAGAGACCTACATCAATTGTTGTTGACTGTTAACTGCTTTTTGAAATGCACTGCTGTGAACAGTACTCCTGACTGAGCAGGTCAGGTCCGAAAGAACACAGCTCCCAGACTGGTTCTGCAGCAGCTGATGAGGAAACCAACAAGAGGGAATAAATTAGCTGATCTCAAGCTACATGACAGTATTGATAAAATTGAATACTCTGGTCCTTGTGGAGACAAAGTCCCACCTTCACGTTGAGAATAAACTCCATCATGTTGTGTGGCACGATCACCGTGCTGAATGGGACAAACTTTGAACAGATCTAACAAGTCAAGATTCTGCATCCATGAAGCAGTGTGGGCCATCAACTCCAGCAGAATTGTACATCAGCATAATGTGTAACCTCAGCAGTTCTGAGTTAGGGTCTCCAGACCCAAAACATTAACTTTGAGTTTTCATCACAGATCCTGCCAGACCTGCTGAGTTTTTCCTGCAACTTCTGTTCTGTTCCTGGTTTACAGCATCTGTGATGATTTCGGCTTTTATTTTGTAACCTCATGGTCCAGCATATCCCCAATCAACCATTAACATCAATCCAATGGATCCACCATGGTTCAACACCTCCCCCCTCACCTCCCTCCAAGGCCCCAAGGGATCCTTCCATACCCATCACAAATTCACCTGCACCGCCACACACATCATTTACTGCATCCGCTGCACCCAATGTAGCCTCCTCTATATTGGGGAGACAGGCTGCCTACTTGTGGAATGTTTCAGAGAACACCTCTGGGACACCCGCAACAACTAACCCAAACGCCCCGTGGCTGGACACTTTAACTCCCCCTCCAACTCCGCCCATGACATGCAGGTCCTTGGCCTCTTCCATTTCCAGACCATTGCAACACGACGCCTGGAGGAAGAACGCCTCATCTTCAGCCTCGGAACTCACCAACCACAACGGATGAATGTAGATTTCTCCAGCTTCCTCATTTTCTCTCCCCCCACCTTATCTGAGTCCCAACCCTTGGACTCAGCAACGCCTTCTTGACTTGCAATCTTCTTCCTGACCTCTCCGCCCCCACCCCCTCTCCGGACTATCACCCTCACCTTAACTGCCCTTCACCTATCGCATTCCCAACGCGACTCCCCAAGTCCCTCCTCCTTACCTTTTATCTTAGCCTGCTTGGCGCACCTTCCTCATTCCTGAAGAAGGGACTATGCCCGAAACATCGATTCTCCTGCTCCTTGGATGCTGCCTGACCTGCTGCGCTTTTCCAGCAACACATTTTTCAGTTCTCAATGGAAAGTTCAGGAGGACATGCCAGGAGCAGCACTAGGTATACCTGAACATGCAGTGACAACCTTGTGAAGCTACCGATCAGGAGTAGAAACAAAGAAAATAGACACAGGAGTTGAACATTCGGCCCTTTGCGTCTGCAATGCCATTCAATATGATTGTGGCTGATCATACAATCTCAGTATCCCACTCCCGCCCTCTCCCCACCTTGACACCCAGGTCTTGTTGCCCCTCATCTTTACCTAAACTGCCATTATTCAGTAGATCATCTCACATTTATCCATATTTTCTTGCATTTGCAGGTATTTGCTCTCTCAGCCAGTCTGCTGCAGTCACCCTGCAGCCAGTCAGCATCCTCCACATAGTACACACTGCCACCCAGCTCCGTGTCATCTGCAAATTTGGAGACATTGCATTCTATTCAATTAATCCAAATCTTTAATCTATATTTGTGAACAGCTGGGGCCCCAGCGCTGAACCCTGCGGTACCCCACTTGTCACTGCCTGCTACTCTGAAAAGGAACCTTTTATTGTTGTGGTTCTGTTCGCCGAGCTGGAAATTTTTGTTGCAAACGTTTCGTCCCCTGTCCAGGTGACATCCTCAGTGCTTGAGAGCCTCCTATGAAGCGCTTCTGTGGTGTTTCCTCCGGCATTTATAGTGGCCTGTCCCTGCCGCTTCCAGTTGTCAGTTTCAGCTGTCCGCTGTAGTGGCCGGTATATTGGGTCCAGGTCGATGTGTTTGTTGATGGAGTTTGTGGCCGGCCACAATATACCGGTACTGCAGCGGACAGCTGAAACTGACAACCGGAAGCGGCAGGGACAGGCCACTATAAATGCCGGAGGAAACACCACAGAAGCGCTTCACAGGAGGCTCCCAAGCACTGAGGATGTCACCTAGACAGGGGACGAAAGGTTTGCAACAAAAATTTCCAGCTCGGCGAACAGAACCACAACAACGAGCACCCGAGCTACAAATCTTCACCCAAACGAGGAACCTTTTATTCCAACTCACGGTTTCTTGCCTGTTAACCTGATTTCCATCCACGTCAATTACCTCTGATGCCATGACTTCTAACTTTAGATCATAGAACATAGAACAATCCAGCGCAGAACAGGCCCTTCGGCCCTCGATGTTGCGCAGACCTGTGAACTATTCTCAGCTCCTCCCTCTACACTACCCCAAAATCATCCATGTGCTTATCTAAGGATTGTTTAAATCTCCCTAATGTGGCTGAGTTGACTGCATTGGCAGGTAGGGCATTCCACGCCCTTACCACCCTCTGGGTAAAGAACCTGCCTCTGACATCTGTCTTAAATCTATCACCCCTCAATTTGTAGTTATGCCCCCTTGTACAAACCGACGCCATCATGCTAGGAAAAAGACGTTCACGGTCTACCCTATCTAATCCTTTTGTATGTCTGCACCAAAGCCCCTCTTGAGCCTTCTTCTTTCCAATGAAAACAGACCCAAGTCTCTCAGCCTTTCCTCATAAGACCTTCCCTCCAGAGCAGGCAACATCCTGGTAAGTCTCCTCTGAATCTTTGCCAATGCTTCCAAACCTTCCTGACATATGGCGACCAGAACTGTACACAATATTCCAAGTGTGGCCGCACTAGCATTTTGTATAGCTACAGCATGATATTAGGGTTCTGGAACTCAATCCCTCTCCAAAGGAAACCTAACACACCGTATGCCTTCTTAACAACACTATACACCTGGGTGGCAACTTTCAGGGATCTATGTACATGAAGTCCAAGATCCCTCTGCACATCCACACTACTAAGAATCTTTCCATTGACCCAGTACTCTGCCTTCCTGTTATTCTTCCAAAAATGCAGCATCTCACATTTAGCTGCATTGAACTTCATTTGCCACCTCTCAGCCCAATTCTGCAGTTTATCTAAGTCCCCCTGCAACTTGTAACAGTCTTCCACACTGTCTACCACTCCACCGACTTTAGTGTCATCTGCAAATTTAATAATCTATCCACCTATGCCTGCGTCCAAGTCATTTATAAAAAATGGCAACCAGCAGTGGTTCCCAAAACAGATCCTTGTGGCACACCACTAGAAACTGGACTCCAGACTGAATATTTTCCATCAACCACTACTTTTTGCCTTCTTTCAGAAAGACAGTTTCTAATCCAAACTGCTAAATCACCCTCAATTCCATGCCTCTGCATTTTCTCCAATAGCCTACCATGTTGAACCTTATCAAAGGCTTTACTGAAGTCCATGTAGACCATGTCAACTGCCCTACCCTCATTTACATGCTTGGTCATCTTCTCAAAAAACTCAATAAGGTTTATGAGACATGACCTGCCCTTGACGAAACCATGTTGACTATCTGAAATCAAATTGTTGCTTGTTTGATGATTATAAATCTTATCTCCTTTAATCCTTTCCAAAACCATTCCTGTAACAGAAGTATGGCTCACTGGTCTATAAGTATCTGGATTAACTTTCCTCACTAATCTGTTATGTGGAACTTTGTCAAATGTCCAGAAAAACAACAGCCACTGATTCACTCTTTTCCACGCTACTGGTTACATCCACAAAAAAGTACACAAGATTTGTCAGGCATGGTTTCCTGTTAGTGAAACCATGCAGACTTCTTCTGATTCTGACACAGCTTTCCAGATCCTCTGTTATTACATCCATAATCTTTGACTCCAACATTTTCCCCATCACCTGTATCAGGCTAACCTGTCTGTAATTGCCTGTTTTCTCCTCTTTGTTTATGAAAGATGGGTCTGGGATACAGAGCATCAGACCCTGGGGACGTATTGGGTTTTAATTCCATCAATTCCCCAATACCATTTCCTGACAGTTAAGGATTTCCTTTAATTCCTCCTTCATGTTTGGTCCTTTATCCCATAGCATTCCTGGAAGATAATTTGCTTCATCCATGGTGAAGACTGGCCCAAAGTATTTGATCCACCGGTGTGCCATCTCTTTGATTTCCATTATAAATCCACATGACTCTAACGGCAAGGGACCCATATGTGTCTTCACCAGCCTTTTTCTTTTCACATATCGACAGAAACTTGTGCAGTCAGGTTTTTTTAAATGTTTTCCACAAGCTTACACTTGCATTCTATTTTCTCTTTCTGAATTAAATCCTTTGTACTCATCTGCTGGAATTTAAATTTCTCCAATTCCTTAGTTTTGCTGATTTTTTTTCTGAACAATTTGTACGTCTCCTCATTTTCTTTAACACGATCTGTGATTTCCCTTGTTAGCCATAGTTGAGCCATGTTCCCAGATTTATGCTTTTCAACATAGTGGTGCACAATCGTTGAGTTTCATCCACATGTTCTACAACTGTTTGCCATTGCCTATCCACCATCAAACTCTGAAGCATCCTTGGCCAGTTGATCCCAGCCAATCCATGCCTCATTCCATCAAAGTTAGATCTCTTTAAGTTCAAGAGTCCAGTCTCAGATGTAACTGTGTCACTCTCTATCTTAATGAAAAATTCTACCATAGTATGATCATGCTACCCCAAAGGATCTCCCATCACAAAGTTGCTAATTAATCCTCTCTCCTTAAACCACACCCAGTCTCGGAGGGCTTGCTCTCTCATTGGTTCTCAACACATTAGTCGAGAAATCCATCCTCTATATATTCCAGGAAATCTTCCACCATCTCATTGCTACCAGTTTGGTTGGATTGAAATTCCCCATAACTGCCACACCCTTATTTCAATACCTGTAATATCCTGTTTGATGCAATCCCCAAATGCACAACTATTGTTTGATGGTTTGTACACAATTCCCACAAATGTCATTTCTTTTCCACAGCTTCACCCATACTGATTCAGCATCGTCCAGACCAATGACCTTCTTTAGCATTGTGTTAACCTCTTTCTTAACCAACAACATTCCACTGACCCCCGTTCATTTCCATCGATCTTTCCTGAAGATTGACTGTTTGTGGATGTCGAGTTCCCATCCTTTGTCAGGCTGGAGCCTGGTCTCTGTGATCCCAATTACTCGAAATTATTAATAACTGTTTGTGCAGTAAAATCTTCCACCTTACTAAAAATGCTTTTATCATTGAGACACAGGGACTTCAGAGCTTAAAAATGTGTTGCTGGAAAAGCGCAGCAGGTCAGACAGCATCAAAGGCGCAGGAGAATCGACGTATAAGCCCTTCGTCGATTCTCCTGATCCTTTGATGCTGCCTGGCCTACTGCGCTCTTCCAGCAACACATTTTTAAGCTCTGATCTTCATCAACTACAGTCTTCACTTTCTCCTACACAGGGACTTCAGCCACGTTTCCTTTTTGACTTCTATTGCCCTTTTAGAGTAATGTTGTAATGTGACCCTTTTTGGATTTTATCTTTTATCGCTCTGCCTTCCATTTTTACCGTTCCCCTACTGCCTTTGGTTTCTGTTACTGCTTTCCTTCCCTCCAACTTCCTGAGCTGGTTTCCCTCCCCCTGCCGTATTCTCTAGAACCACCTTCTGACCTCCAAAAAGAGCCAAGATGAGGCTTTGCTGAGGTGTACAGTCTCCCTTGACAACATCCAGCTCCTCCTACTCCCCACTACCAAACAGCCAAATATAACCCGTGTCTACCAAGAGCAATTGAGTCACCTGGAACAACATGGAACAGAATAGTTTGAAAGAAAATCAGCAGTGAGGAGCAGCAAAGGGGAGAACTCCAGTGCTGCAGAGATGGAGAATCGACAAAGATCTGTTATTTTACTGTTGCTTATTTCAGTCAACTTCCTTATATCATGTGCAATGTTAATGTTGTATTGCATATGGAACCAGATATGGTTTATTGGTATGTCATTATGAGGTTTTTGGTTTGGGTTGGAACTAAGTTTCATGCTGCAGCTCCTCAGTTGCTGTATGAGCACTGGGATTTATACCATGACCCAGACAAAGTTCAGAGAGCATCTGTAGATTATCCGGTTACTCTAATTCTCCAAGTAGTTCGTCAATGACTAGCACTGAGTCAGGAAGGCCAATGTTGTTCCAGCAGCAGGAAGTGTGATAGTGTCGAGCAGGAGGTTGGTCACAAGATTACATATGTGGCAGTTGCTTTACCAGAAACACTACTCGGGTAGTGTCCCTCACCCATCCTCCTCCTTTAACCAAAATAAGACTTCTGTGAGTCGGTTGCTAAGGTGGTAAGTGTTTTCTTTTGTGTTTCATTTTTTCAGCGGATTGTTTGGGAATTTAAAATAGTGGGAATGGAGGTTAGGACATTTGAATGTTCCTCTTGCAGTATGTGGGATGTAAGACTCACCTATAGTGTCCCTGCTGATTTCATTTATGGGAAGTGCACCCAACCTATGCTCCACAACAACTACATTATGGAACTGGAACTGGAGTTGAATGATCTCGGAATCATTCAGAACGTGGAGGGGGTTATTGAGAGGAGTTACAGGGGGTAGTTACTCCACAGACACATAACAAAGGCAGATGTGTTACCGTCAGGAGTAGGAAATGGAACCGGCAGGCAGTGCAGGGAACTCCTGTGGTGGTTCACTTCAACAACAGGTATAGCATTTTGGATACTGTTGGGGACGGCACACCAGGGGTAAGCGATGTGGCACAGGTCTCTGAGGCAGAGTCTGGTCCTGCTGCTCAGAAGGGAAGGAAGGAAGAGGAGCAGAGCTTTAGTCATTGGGGACTCCATAGTTACAGGGACAGATAGAAGGTTTTGTGGGAATCAGAGGGACTCACGATTAGTTTGTTGCCAGTTACAAGGGCTTGTATCGTCTCTGATCATGTTTTTTGGGATTGTTGAAGAGGAGGGAGAGCAGCCCCAAGTTGTGGTCCACGTAGGCACCAATGACATAATTAGAAAGAAAGGGGGTGGGTATCCAAGGCAGAAATTCAGGGAGCTGGGGTTGAAGCTTAGAGCTAGACAAAACAGAGTTGAACACATGGCTATAGGGTTGGTGCAGGAAGGATGGTCTTGGGTTCTTGGATAATTGGAGCTCTTTCTGGGGAAGAATAGACCTCTACAAACCGGATGTTCTTCACCTGAACCATACCGGTACCAATATTTGGGGGGAGGGGTGGAATTTGCTAATGCTCTTCGAGGGGTTTAAACTAATGCTGCAGGGGGGTGGGAACCTATATTGCAGTTCCAGTGTACCGGAGGTTGAGGGTAGTGAGCTCAGGGATAGGTTTACAAGGTCGCGAGAGGGCACCGGCAATCAGCATGTTGGTGTCAAATGTGTGTACTTCAATGTCAGGAGCATCCGGGGTAAGGCTGGAGAATTTGCAGTATGGGTTGGTACCTGAGATTTCGATGTTGTGGCCATGTCAGAGACATGGCTAGAGCAGGGACAGGAATGGTCGTTACAGGTTCTGGGATTTACAAGTTTCAGGAAGAACATAGAAGATGGTAAAAGGCGAGGTGTGGCGTTGTTTGTCAAGCATAGTATTACAACAGCTGAAATAATGTTTGAGGACTCAGCCACTGAGGTAGCATGGGCTGAAGTTAGAAGCAGTAAAAGAGACGTCACACTGCTGGGAGGTTTCTATCGGCCTCCGAATGGTTCCAGAGATGTAGCGGAAAGGATAGCAAAGATGATTCTCGATAGGATCGAGAGTAACAGGGTAGTTGTTATGGGGGACTTTATCCTCCCCAATATTGACTGAGAATACTATGGTCCTATTTGATGTAACGGCACCGTTCACCTCTATCGACAAAACCCTCACAACACACTTCACATTCAACAACTAAATATATGAACAAATCAACAGCACACCCATGGGCTCACCCATCTCTGGACTCATAGCAGAAGCGGTAATGCAATGATCAGAACAAACAGTCTTACCGCAAATTGAACCCAAACTCTGGGTCAGATATGTGGATGACACCTTTGTAATCATTAAAAAGCAGAAATAGAGAGCTCACACCAGATCATCGACGCCACACTCACAGGAATCCCGATTCACTCGAGAGGAAGTAAAGGACAACCAACACCCATTCTTAGACGTGATAGTACAGAGAACACCGAACGGAGAATTCACCACAAAGGTATACAGGAAAGCCACACACACAGACCAAGTCCTGAACGACGAAAGCAACAGCCCCAATACACACAAAAGAAGTTGCATCAAGACACTATTCAAAAGGGCCACAACACACTGCAGTACACCAGAACTTCAAAAAAGGAAGAAGAACACCTCTACAATGTATTCACCAAAAACGGATACCCCTGCAATTTCATCAACAGATGCCTAAGGGAAAGACAACGGAACGAGGACATGCCGCAACCCAAAGGACTAGCCACACTACCGTACATCAAGAGCATTTCCGAACTGACAGCCAGACTACTGCGACCACTAGGACTCAAAACAGCACACAAACCAACAGCCACTCTCAGACAACAACTCACCAGAACGAAGGACCCGATACCCAGCATGAGCAAAACCAATGTGGTGTACAAAATCCCATGCAAGGACTATCTAAAACACTACATAGGACAAACAGGCAGACAGCTAACGATCCGCATCCATGAACACCAACTAGCCATGAAACGACACGATAGGCTATCCTTTGTAGCCACACACGCAGATGACAAGCAACATGAATTCGACTGGGGCAATACTAGTGTTTTAGGATCAACCTCACAGAGAACAGCCAGGGAATTCCGAGAGGCATGGCACTCATCCACAGATTCCATCAATAAGCACATCGACCTGGTCTGTACAAAGCAAGGTTATCGGTTTAATAAGGTAAGGCAAGTCTGATGCAATTCTGCCCAGCAACACAGAGGTGGTGAACTGCACCGTGGCGAAATTGTGCAATTACAAATCAAGCATAAGCATTTTATATGTTTTTGAGGGGCAGTCCAGCCTTAATTACCACAAAAGAGAAAACAACTGCAATGTGGCGTGATGATTGACAACAGGCTAATCCAATGATATTCCTTGGGAAAGAGATCTTAATTACAAGAAAAGTCCAATCAACTGTAACACAGTGACATGACTGACGGCAGGCTAATTCAATGATATTTCCTGGGAAGGATTTCTTGTTTCACTTAAATTACCATTTTATGTGAACAGTTCATGATTAGTTCTAATTGTCAATTAATGTGTCAGTGTTCATTTTATGAAAACTCTGTTGATTGCCTTGTTATTTATTTCAGCTAATTCAGCCAAGCAGCGGTACAGGTTTACAAAGTCAAATCAAAACTTTCAGACATTTTGTTGTGTTATTTTAAATTGAAAAGCGTACGGATATTTGTTGCTTCTGACAACAAATCCAAGAATTGAATCCTCAAATCCAGAGATGCAGGTGATGTTCTGGAGATAAAGGATCAAATCCCGCCATGATAGATGGTGGAAATTAAATTCAATAATAACTGTCTCGAATTCGGAGTCTAATGAGGACCATGAATCCATTGTCAATTGTCATTGAAACCCATTTGGGTCACTAATGTCTTTTAGGGAAGGAAATTGCCATCCTTACCCAGTCTGGCTTACATATCACTCCAGACTCACAGCAATGTGTTTTGCTCTTAACCACCCTCTGGGCAATTAGCGATGGGCAATCATAGAACATAGAAAATTACAGCGCAGTACAGGCCATTCGGCCCTCGATGTTGCGCCGACCAGTCATACCAATCAGAAGTTCATCTAACCTACACTATTCCATATACTTCCATATGCTTGTCCAAAGATGACTTAAACGTACTTAAAGTTGGCGAATCTACAACCATTGCAGGCAAAGCATTCTATGCCCTTACTACTCTCTGAGTAAAGAAACTATTTCTGTTATCTGCCCTATATCAATCACCACTCAATTTAAAGCTGTGCCCCCTCGTACTCGCCGTCACTTTTCTTGGAAAAAGGCTCTACCTGTCCACCCTATCTAACCCTCTGAATAACTTATATGTCTCTGTTAAGTCACCTCTCAACCTTCTTCTCTTCAACGAAAACAGCCTCAAGTCCCTCAGCCTTTCCTCGTAAGACCTTCCCTCCATACCAGGCAACATCCTGGTAAATCTCCTCTGCACCCTTTCCAAAGATTCCACATCCTTCTTATAATGCGGTGACCATAACTGTACACAATACTCCAAGTGCAGCCGCACCAGAGTTTTGTACAGCTATGGTATAACCTCATGATTCCAGAACTCGATCCCTTTATTAATAATGGTTAAAACACTGTATGCCTTCTTAACAACCCTGTCAAAATGGATGGCAACTTTCAAGGATCTGTGTACCTGGACACCGAGATCGCTCTGCTCATCTACACGAACAAGAATCTTACCATTAGCCCAGTAATTTACATTCCAGTTTCTCCGAACAAAGTGAATCACCTCACACTATTCCGCATTAAACTCCATTTGCCACCTCTCAGCCCAGCTCTGCAGCTTATCTCTGTCTCTCTGTAACTTACAACATCCTTCATCGCTATCGACAACTCCACCGACCTTAGTGTCGTCTGCAAATTTACTAACCGACCCTTCCACACCCTCATCCAGGTCGTTTATAAAACTGACGAACAGCAGTGGTCCCAACACTGACCCTTGCGTTACACCACTGGTAAGTGGACTCCAGGAAGAACATTTCCCATCAACCACCACCCTCTGTCTTCTTTCAGCAAGCCAATTACTGGTCCAAACTGCAATATCTCCAACAATCCTATTCCTCTGCATTTTGTACAATAGCCTACTGTGGGGAACCTTATCGAGCGTCTTGCTGAAATGCATTTACACGACATCAACCGGCTTACTCTCATCTACCTGTTTGGTCACCTTCTCAAAGAACTCAATAAGGTTTGTGAGGCATGACCTCCCCTTCACAAAGCCGTGCTGACTATCCCTAATCAAATCATTATTTTCTAGATTATTATAAATCCTATATCTTATAAAGTTTTCCAACACTTTACCAACAAAGGAAATAAGGCTCACTGGTCTATAATTACCAGGATTGTCTCTACTCCCCTTCTTGAACAGGGCATCCACACTTGTTCTCATACAGTCTTCTGGCACTATTCCTGTAGACAATGACGATTTAAAGATGCATGTCAAAGGCTCGGCAACCTCCTCCCTGGCTTCCCAGAGGATCCTAGGATAAATCCCATTCGGCCCAGGGAACTTATCTATTTTCACATTCTGCAGGATTTCTAATACCTCTTCCTTGTGAACCTCAATAACACCTAGATCAGTAGCCTGTATCTCAGTATTCTCCTTGACAACATTGTCGTTTTCTACAGTGAATACTGTCGAAAAATATTCATTTAGTGCTTTCCCTATCTCCTCTGACTCCACACACAGCTTCCCACTACGATCCTTGATTGGCCCTAATTTTACTCTTGTCATTCTTTTATTCCTTAAATACCAATAGAAAGCCTTAGGGTTTATCCTGATCCTATCCGCCTACAACTTCACATGTCTCCTACTGGATATTCTGAGCTCTCTCTTTCCTGGCTGCCTTGTAACCCTTAAGCGCCCAAACTGAGCCTTCGCATCTCATCCTAACATAAGCCTTCCTCTTCCTTCGTATACCACGGCTTCCGAGCTCTACAGCTTCCTCCCTGCCTGATGGGTACATATTAACTCAGGACACACAGGAGCTTTTCATTGAACAAACTCCACATTTTCATATGCCTATACCCTGCAATTTCCTTCTCCATCCTATGCTTCCTAAATCTTGCCTAATCACATCGTAATTGCTTTTAACCCAGCTATAAATCTTGCCCAGTGGTATACACCTATCCCTTTCTATCACTAAAGTAAACATAACAGAATTGTGTTCGCTATCACCAAAGTGCTCAACTACTTCCAAGTCTAACACCTGGCTGGGCCCATTACACAGTACCAAATCTAATGTGGCTTCGACCCTTGTTGGTCTGTCTACGTACTGTGTCAGGAAGCTCTCCTGCACACACTGGACAAATATTGACCCATCTACAGTACTCGTACTATAGTTTGCCCAATCAATATTTGGAAAATTGAAGCCCCAGTGACAACTACCCTGTCTCTCTCTCACTCCCATCGCGAATCATCTTTGCTATCATTTCCTCTCCATCTCTGGGACTATTCGGAGGCCTATAGAAAACTCCCAACAGGGTGACCTCTCCTTTCCTGTTTCTAACTTCAGCCCATACTACCTCAGTTGACGAATCCCAAACATCCATTATGCAACTGTAATAATGTCCTTGACCAACAATGCCACACCTCCCCCTCTTTTACCATCTTCTCTGATCTTACTGAAACATCTAAATCCCATGTATGAATATACAAAAAAGCTAAAATCCTGGGCCTTATAGGATCCATCGCAGCACACTGAAGGAGGCAAGTGTTGAGATTGCTGAGACCTTGACAGAACCTCTGTATTCTCTTTAGCCACAAGCGATATCCAAACAGACTGAAGAACAACCAATTGTTATGAAAAAGTGGGTGCACTTTAAGAGATTTAAAAGCACCAAAACTACCGGATACAGCATCAAGTGTTCCCAATAAGGTAACAATGTAACACTTGTTCGACCAACTCAATTAGCTCATTGCCTGGAGACAAAAGCAAATTTGAATTCAGACATTCAGTTTAAATTATACCCCAAAAATACCAAATCCCAATTCACTTTCAATTTAGTATATTGACAATCGAAAAGGCTAATGTCACAATTCAATGCTTTCGGGGTATAAGTCTGAGGAAAATTGAACAGTTGAGAGCAGAACTCCCAAGCCCCAGCATGTAAAAGACTGCATGAAAAAAGCTCTCTTAAAAAGTTCCTTTATTGATCAGTAACCTGTGATGCAGAATCCCTAAGATGAAAAGAAGACACAGGAAGATTTAAATAGAAGAACTGAAATCTGCCTGGTTTTGTTTTGTAAATCTTACTTGTGAGTTTTATCGAACCAGTATTATAGAAGGGAGCGTTAAAGATAGGTTAGTGTAAGGACTTATGAATAGTTGTCAGTTAATTATTCTCTGTTAAACTTAAGATATAAAGTTGTTAATTTTCACTTTACATAGTTCTTGGCCTATCGAATTTTCACAGATTACTGCACGGGATAAATCATTTTCTATGTTGCTAGTTTTAGATTGAGCAGGAGGGTTTACCACGGACCATAACGCAATATTGTTCCTTTGACTAAGAAGGGCAGGAGGGATAATTGAGGAATTGATAGGCTGGTAAATCTTGCATTCGTGATAAGGAAATTATTGTTAAAGTTTTGCGGGAACCAACGTATTCACATTTGGATAGTGAGCATAGATTTCTGCGCGGGAGATTATGTGTGCAAAACTTGATTGAGTTGCGTTGAGGAGACAACGAGTGTGAAGAATATAGGTAAGTCAGTGCATGTTGTCTACATGGATTTTACTCAGTATTTCACAAAGTCTCTATTGGTAATCTGGTCCAGAAGATTAAAACACAGAGGTTCAGTGTGATTTCATAAATTGGACACAAACATACCTTGGACGTTGAAGACAGCCGTTGTGGCTGTGTTCTTCTGATTGGAATTCTGTCAGTTCTCTGACCTCTGCTGTTTGCAATGTATATAAATGATCTGGACAAAAATGTGTGTTGTCTGATGAGTACATTTGCAGGCATCACAATTGGTGGAGTTGTGGATAGTAAGGAATATGATCTAAGCATGCAGCGAGACATACATCAGTTGGCATTTGGTCAGCGAAATGCCAGATGGTTTTTAATCAAGAAAAGTGAGTGACATTGCACTTTAGGTGATTAATTGCAACAGGAAAGTAGACAGTAAGTTGCAGGAACCTAGCAGCATCGATGTACGGAGGGTCCTTGTGTTGCAATTCAATAGGCCTACGAAATGAGCAATGCAAGTGGATAAGATCATAAAAAAGGCATATGGCCTGCTTCCCTTGATGCAGACATTGAATGTTAAAGTTGGCAAGTCGTGTTGGAGCTGTATAAAATGTTAGTTGGCCATATCTGGAGCATTTTGTACAGTTCTTCTTTCCACACTGTAGGAAGAATGTGGAGACTTACGATACTGTGCAAAAGAGGTTTCAAAGGATGTCACCTGGATTGGGGTGCATTAGCTTTGGCAAGTTTGGACTGGCTGTGTGTGTGACTGTCATAGCTGCAAGACGACCTGACCGAAGTACATAAACGTATTGACAACATAGACAGGGTGTAGTGTCAGAGTTTTGTTTTTGAGAGTGTAAGTCATAATACTTGGGGACAGCTTTAATATTGCAATTGTTAACTCTGATGGAAATGCGCGAGACTAGATTTCCTTTTATGCCAAGGGTGGTAGTTGTTTGTAATATGCTGAAGGAAAGGTGATTGTAGTAGTTAACAACATTGAGGATACATTTCGACAGACACATGAACAGAAAGGCAATAGAGGACTACAGACCACGTTCAGGCATGTGCGGTTAAATGAGCATGGCATCATAATCAAAGAACATAGAACAATACAGCGCAGAACAGGCGCTTCGAACTTCGATGTTGCGCCGACTTGTGAAATAATCCAAGCCCAGCACCCTACATTATCCCATCATCATCGGTGTGCTTATCCAAGGACTGTTTAAATGTCCTTAATTTGGCTGAGCTGAAAATGTGTTGCTAGAAAGTCGCAGCAGGTCAGGCAGCATCCAGGGAGCAGGAGAATCGACGTTTTGCGCATGAGACCTTCTTCAGGAATGCCCGAAACGTCGATTCTCCTGCTCCTTGGATGCTGCCTGACCTGCTGCGCCTTTCCAGCAACACATTTTCAGCTCTGATCTCCAGCATCTGCAGTCCTCACTTTCTCCTTAATTTGGCTGAGTTAATTACATTGGCAGGCAAGGCTTCCACGCCCTTACGACTCTCAGAATAAAGAACCTGCCTCTGACATCTGTCTTAAATCTATTACCCCTCTATTTGTAGCTGTGCCCTCTCATACAAGTTGACATCATCATCCTAGGAATAAGACTTCCACTGTCTACCCTATCTAATTCTCTGATCATCTTGTATATCTCTATTCAATCCCCTCTTATCCTTCTTCTCTCCAATGAGAACAGACCCAGTTCCTTCAGCCTTTCCTCATAACATGTAGATCGGGTTGTTATGGTGATTTAGCTTTCATTAACATGGGCATCGAGTGTAGGAGCCGCGATGTTTTCCTGCAGCTCTACAAGACCCTGGTGAGACCAAACTTGGAATATTGCGTCCCATTTTCATCACCCTACCATCGGAAAGATGCAGAGGCTTTGGAGAGGATGCAAAGAAGTTTTACAAGAATGCTGCCTGGACTGGAGGGCTTGCCTTAGGAAGAAAGGTTGAATAAGCTCGCACTTTTCTCTCTGGAGAGAAGGAGGAAGATAGGAGACCTGATCGAGGTGTACAAGAAAATTAGAGGAATAGTTAAAGTCAATAGCCAGAGACTTTTCCCCAGGGCAGGATTGACCATTACGAGAAGTCATAGTTTGAAAATGTTAGGAGGAAGGTATAAAGGAGACATCAGAGGTAGGTTTTTACACAGAGAGTTGTGAATGTATGGAATTCGTTGCCAGCTGAGGTGGTGGAAGTGAAGTCATTGGGGACATCTAAGCGACTGCTGGACATGCACAAGGATAGCAGCGAATTGAGGGGTGTGTAGGTTAAGTTACTATGTTTAACATTAGGATTACGTCTCGGCAAAATATCTTGGGCCTAAGGGCCTGTTGTGTGCTGTACGTTTCTATGTTCTATGTTCTAAGATCTTCACTCCAGACAAGACAACATCTTGGTAAATCTCCTTTGCACCTTTCCAATGTTTCCACATCCTTCCTGCTATAGGACGACCAGAAGTGACCACAATATTCCAAGTGACGCCACACTAGTGTTTTGCGTATTTGCAGGATGACAGCACGGCTCTGGAACTCAATCCCTCTATCATTAAAAGCTAACACACTGTATACCTTTTTCACAGCACTATCAACTTGGCTGGCAACTTTCAGAGATCTATGTACATGGATACCAAGGTCCCTCTGCACATCTGCATTACCAAGAAGCTTTCAATTGACCCAGTATTCTGCCTTCCTATTATTCTTCCCAAAGTGAATAACCTCACATTTATCAGCATTGAACTCCATTTGTTACCTCTCAGTCCAATTCTGCAGTTTACACAAGTTTCCTTTCAACTGGTAACATTCTTCCATACTTTCCACCATTCCACCGACTTCAGCATCATCTGCAAACTTGCTAATCCACCCACTTATGCATTTGTCCAAGTCGTTTGTACAAATGACAAACATAAATAATCCCAAAACAAACCCTTGTGGCACACCACTAGTAACCAGACTCCAGGCTGAATATCTTCTAACAACCACCTCTCGTTGCCTTCTTACAGTGTTGTGGGAGAATTACTCACTGTGCGATAAAAAAAAATAGCAGGAGACATAGAAATTCCTTCACAAAATTAAACTTTAATCTTGCAAAATCAAAGTTGTGGCAGCCAGCAAAATGTTTTCCTTGACTCCCCAAAAACTCTTCGTTCTTTTTCAATTTATATAGATGTTCTTCCCATGCTTCTCACATAATATCAGCATAGCCAATCATACTAGCTTGCTTTTACTTTCTAAACCAATCATTGTCTGCCATATTGGTTCCATCCATCACAATTAACCTATCAGAGTATAACACCATCATCTTCGGGGTGAGCTCATTAGCTCATCTCCCAGTGATTTAACTAACCTATCACAATGCATTACCATTATTTGTTAGTGTAGACCTGTAACATGATCACGGACATACATTGTACCCTAAGGTTACTGCATTACTGCCATAATAACTTCCATAACACAAAAATCAGGTTCTAATCCAAAATGCTAAATCAACTTCAATCCCATACCTCTGATTTTTCTTCAAAATCCCATCATGTGGAACCTTATCAAAGGCTTTACTGAAGTCTATTAACACCACATGAACTGCCCTATCCTCATCAACATGCTTGGTCGCCTTCTCAAAAAAACTCAATGAGGTTTGTGACATGCAATCTGCCCTTAATGAATCCATGTTCACTATTATCAATCGAATTCTTGCTTGCAAGGTGATTATAAATCCTACCTCTTATAATCCTTTCCAAAACTTATCCTACAACAGGCATAAGGCTCACTGGTCTATGATTACCTGGGTCATCTCTACTGCCCTTCTTGAACAAGGGTACAACATTTGAAGTGAAAAATCACACAACACCAGCTTATAGCCAAACACGTTTAGGTGGAAGCACTTGCTTTCGGAGCACCGCTCCTTCATCAGGTGATTGTGGAGGACACAATTTTAAGACACAGAACTTCTAGATAAGTTTACAGTGCGATGTAACTGAAATTATTCATTGAAAAATACCTTGATTGTTTGTTGAGTCAGCTCATCTGTTGGAATGACCATGATAGTTTCACTTCTTTCATATGTAAATCACAAAACGTTTCTTAAAATTTACATTCTCAGGTGAACTGTAACAATTGTTGAGAGCCAGATTAGATGCTGTAGGTGTTCGCCCTCTGTGTTCCCTGTCTGTGCCATAATGTTGAGACTGATCCTAATCTAAAAAATGAGTTAACAGAGTCTTACATGGGTTCATGCAGATTTTGAGAAAACTACAATGTAACTCTGCAAGTTCAAACTCACACCACAAATGTATATGCCTATGCGTGCTTGTGGTTTTGTGTGTGTGTGTGTGTGTGTGTGTGTGTGTGTGTGTGTGTGTGTGTGTGTGTGTGTGTGTGTGTGTGTGTGTGTGTGTGTGTGTGTGTGTGTGTGTGTGTGTGTGTGTGTGTGTGTGTGTGCTTGTGGTTTTGTGTGTGTGTGTGTGTGTGTGTGTGTGTGTGTGTGTGTGTGTCTGACTGTCTGGGGTGGGGGTTGTGAGTGTGAGAGTGTATATATCTGTGTGTGTGAGTGTAAAGTGCCTAAGTCTGTGAGAGGATGCATGTGCGTGTGTGCAAGTGTGTGTGTCCGTAGAAGTGTGCGTGTGAGTCTGGGGTGAGGGTTGAGTTGATGTCACACTACAGATGACCACCATTGCACTATACACACACACAGAGGCGCTCGTATACACACAGACACATGTATGTACAGACACGCAAACAGACACTCACACACACTCCTACAGAAACACACGCTCCCACACTCACGCATGTATCATCTCACAGACTAAGACTACTTTACACTCACACACACATACATTCTCTCTCACAGACACTCACAAAACCCACCCCAGACATACGCACACTCCTATAGACACACACATTTTCACACGCACACATGCATCCTTTCGCAGACTTAGACACTTTACACTCACACACACACGAGTATATATATATACACACTCTCCCGCACTCACAAACCCTTACCCCAGACAGATAGTCAGATAAGCACACACACAGGCTCTCCTATACACACGCATATACACAGACACATGTATACACAGACACGCACACAGACACTCACACATACACCTACAACCACACACACTCCCATACTCACACATGTATCCTCTCACAGACTTAGACCACTTTATCTCACGCACACAAATAGACTTTCTCGCACAGACGCTAACAAGCCTTCCACCAAAAACACACGAACACTCCTACAGATACACACACTCCCACACTCACACATGCATCCTCTCATAGACTTCAACACTTTACACTCGCGCACACATTCTTTCACACACTCCCAGACCCCCACCCCAGACACACACACAAACCCACATGCACACATACACATGTATGTTTGTGGGGTGAATATTTATCTGCAGAGTTCCGTTGTACTTTGGTCGAAAACTGCATGAATCCATGTAAGACTCTGTTAACTCTCATATTGGATTAGAACCAGGCTAAACATTATGGCACAGACAGCGAACACAGGGGTGAGCACCTTCAACATCTTATTTGGCTGATAGCAATTGTTACAGTTCACCTGAGAAAGTAACTTTTTAAAAATGTTTTGTGATTTACATATGAAAGAAGTGAAACTACATGTTCATCCCAAAAGATGAGAGACTCAACAAACAATCAAGGTATTTTTCAATGTATAATATCAGTTACATCACACTGTACACTTTTGCGATAAATTCTGCATCTCACAATTTTTCTTCCACAACCACCTGATGAAGGAGCAGCGCTCCGAAAGCTAGTGCTTCCAATTAAAACTGTTGGGCTATAAGCTGGTGTTGTGTGATTCTTAACTTTGTACACCCCAGTCCAACTTCGGCATCTCCAAATCATGACATTTGAAATCCTCCAATCCTTTGGTAGGAAACCTATGGACAATGACAACTGAAAGATCAAGGCCAAAGTCTCCGCCATCTCCTCCCTAGCTTCCCAGAGAATCATTGAACAAATCCCATTCCGCCCAGTGGATTTATCTACGTTTGCACCTTCTAGAATTGATAACACCTCAGTCCTTTCAAGCTAATAACCATCTATCAGTCTTCTCCTCTACAATATTCTCCTTATCCAGATTGAAAACAGGTGAGAAATATTCGTTTAGCACCGCTCCGATTTCCACAGGTTCCACACACAACTTCCCACTTCTATCTTTGACAAGGCCTATTCCTACACTCGTCATCCTTTTAATCCACTCGTGCTGAATGAAAGCTTTACGGTTCTCCTCTATTCTACCTGCTGAAGACTGCTCATGTCCCGACCTTACTCGTCTTAATTGTCTCTTTAAATCCTTCCTAGCTACTCTGTAAGTCTCCATCACCTCATCTGAATCATCTCATCTCATCGTCATATAACAAGAGATACAATTTATTTAGGAAACCACAGTCCCCCAACCTTATCACTTACTCCCTGCCTGACAGGGAGATACCAATAAAGTTTACGCGATATCTGTTCCTCAAACCATTTGATTGTTACCACCCCTGCATTTTGCGGCCCCATTCTATGCCTCCTAAGTCTTGCCTAATCGCATTGTAGATGAGGTACATTTAGTGTTAATAAGTAGGGGAGTCAAGGATTATAGGGAAAGAGTAGGAAAGAGAACGTGACAAGTGTTGGAAGAGTCATTGTACCATTGAATGCTGGATAAATCTCAAGGGACTGAACCTTGTTCGCCTATCCATATTTCTTGTGGTTGTATAATCTTTTGGAAATGTAGTACTTTCAATTGAAATAGACTCTAATCACATATTAGATTATGAGTAAAGTATTGGAAAGAATTCTGAGGGATAGGCTTTATGACTATTTGGAAAAGCATAGCGTGATTAAACGCAGTCAACGTGGCGACGTGAGGGGCAGGTCATGCCTCACAAATTTTATTGTGTTCTTTGAGGAGGTGACAAGACAGGTCGACGAAGTTCGAGTAGAGTTTGTGGGGTATATGGATATTCGCAAGGCATTTGTGAAGGTTCCCATTGGTCCGTTCATTCATAAAGTCAGGAGGTATGGGATACAGGGAGATTTGGCTATCAGGATTCAGTAAAAATGACTTGGATGAGGAGGTTGAAGGGTGTGTTAGTAAATTTGCAGATGACACAAAGATTAGAGGAGCCATTGATAGTATCGAGGGCTATTGCAGGCTGCAGTGTGAGAAGGACTGGATGCAGAGCTGGGCTGAGAAATGGCATTAGGAGTTCAACCTGGATAAATGCGAAGTGATGCATTTTGGCTGGTCGAACTAGAATGCTGAATATAGGATTAAAGACGGGATTCTTGGCAGTGTGGAGGAACAGAAGGATCTTGGTGTGCAAGTACATAGATCCCTCAAAGTTACCACCCAAGTGGATAGGGTTTTTAAGAAGGCACATGGTGTTTTGGCTTTCATTAACAGGGGGATCGAGTTTAAGATCCGCAAGGTTTTGTACAGCTCTACAAGTCTCTGGTGAGACCACACTTGGAATATTGTGTCCAGTTCTGGTCGCCCTACTACAGGAAAGATGTGGAGGCTTTGGAGAGGGTGCAAAGAAGGTTTACCAGGATGCTGCCTGGACCGGAGTGCTTGCCTCATGAAGAGATGCTGACTAGGTTTGGACCTTTCTCTCTGGAGAGAAGGAGGAAGAGAGGTGACCTGATCGAGGTTACAATATAATGAGAGGAATGAATAGAGTCAATAGCCAGAGTTTTCACCAAGGCAGGATTGGCTTGTACAAGGGGTCATAGTTTTAAGATGTGTGTACAGTTCAGTTCGTCACATTACCAAAAGGATGTGGACACTTTTGAGAGTGTGCAGAGAATGTTTACGCGGATGTTGCCTCATATGGAAGATGCTAGCTGTGATGATTGTTTGAGTAGCTTAGGTTTATTTCCAATGGAAAAAATAGATTGAGGGGGGACTTGATTGAGGTTTACAAAATCATGAAGGGTAGAGACAAGGTGGATAGAGACAAACATTTTCCCAGGGTTAAGTATTCCATAACGACAGGTTACACTTTCACGGTGAGAGGTGGAAAGTTTAAGGGGGGTACACGCAGCTAGTACTTCACACAGAGGGTAGTGGGCGTTTGTTACGCGTTACTAGCAGAGGTGGTAGAGACAGGCACGGTAGATTCATTTAAGATGCGTTTGGACAGATGCATGAGTAGTTGGGGAACAGAGGGCTACAGATGCTGAGGAATTGAGCGACAGGTTTAGATAGCACATATGGATCGGCTCAGGCTTGGAGGGCCGAAGGGCCTGTTCCTGGACTGTAAATTTTCTTTATATTATGAGGAAGGTACAGAGGAGACGTCAGAGGAAGGTTCTTTATGCAGTGAGTTAAGAATGCATGGAGAACATTGCCAGTGGAGGTGGTGGAAGTAGATTCATTCGAGACATTTAAGTGACTGCTGGATATGCAAATGGATGGCAGTGAATTGAGGGGTGTGTAGGTTAAGTTATTTTATTTTATATTAGGATTAATTCTCGGCACAACATCATGGGCCAAAGACCCTGTTCAGTGCTATACTTTTCTATTTCTATGTAATGACAGATATGGTTCTTTTATCACTCAACCGAATGTTCGTGATGAAAGACAGCAACCACATCTATCAGTGTAGTTGATAAGTCATGAACAAGGTATCAAGCATCTGTCAGTTAGTTACTTGGACATGGAGTCATAGAGTCAGAGAGATATAGAGACGTACAGTATGGAAACAGACCCTTCTGTCCAACCCGTCCATGCCCACCAAATATCCCAAACCAATCTAGTCCCCCCTGACAGCACCAGGCCCATATCTCTCCAAACCTCTTCTATTCATATACCTATCCAAATACCTTGTAGGCTTACCAGCCTCCTCCACTTCCTCTGGAAGCTCATTCCATACATGTACCATCCATTATGTGAAAGATTTGCCCCTTAGGTCACTTTTATATCTTTCCCCGCTCACCCTAAACCTATGCCCTCTAGTTCTGGTCTCCCTGACCCGAGGGAAAAGACTTTGTCTATTTATCCTATCCATGTCACTCATGATTTTGTAAACCTCTTAATGGTCACCCCTCAGCCTCCGACGGTCCAGGGAAAAAAGTCCCAGCCTCTTCAGCCTCTCCCAATAGCTCAAATCCTCCAACTCTGGCAACATCCTTATAAATCTTTTCTGAACCCTTTCAATTGCATGCAATATTCCAACAGTGGCCTAAGAAGTTTTCTGTACAGCCACAACATGAACTCTCAAATCCTGTACTCAATACACTGACCAATAAAAGAAAGCATACCAAACGCCTTCTTCACTATCCTATCTACCTGCAACTCCACTTTCAAGGAGCTATGAACCTGCACTCCAATGTCTTTTTGTTCAGCATCACTCCCTAGGACCTTACCAATAATTGTATAAGTTCTGCTAAGATTTGCTTTCACAATATGCAGAACCTCACATTTATCTGAATTAAACTCCATTTGCCACTTCTCAGCCCATTGGCCCACCTGGTCAAAATCCAGTTGAAATCTGAAGTAACCTTCTTTGCTGTCCACTACACCTCCAATTTTGGTGTCATTTGCAAATATACTAATTGTACCTCTTATGCTCGCATCCAAATCAGTTGTATAAATGACAACGAGTAGAGGAGCCAGCACCGATCCATGTGGCACTTCACTGGTCACAGGCCTCCAGTCTGAAAAACAACCCTCCACCACCACCCTCTGTCTTCTACCTTTGAGCCAGTTCTGTATCCAAATTGCTACTTTTCTCTGTATTCCGTGAGATCTCAACTTTCTAAACAATCTTCCACAAGGAAATTTGTCGAACGCCTTACTGAAGTCCATATATATCACATCTCCCGCTCTGCCCTCATAAATCCGCTTTGTTACTTCTTGAAAAAACTCAAGCAAGTTTGTGAGACATGATTTCCCATGCACAAAGCCATGTTGACTATCTCTAATCAGTCCTTGCCATTCGAAATACTTGTACATCCTGTCCCTCAGGATTCCCTCCAACACCTTGCCCACCACTGACGTCAGGCTCACTGGTCCATAGTTCCCTGGCTGGTCCTTACCACCTTTCTTAAACAGTGGCACCACATTAAACAACCTCTATTCTCCGACACCTCACCTGTGACTATATATTATACAAATATCTCAGCAAAGGGCCCAGCAATCACTTCTCTAGCTTCCACAGAGTTCTACGGTACGCCTGATCACGTCCTGGGGATTAATCCACCTTTATGCATTTCAAGACATCTGGCACTACCTCCTCTGCAATATGAACATTTTGCAAGGTGTCACCATCTATTTCACTACGTTCTGTATCTTCCATATCCTCTTCCACAGTAAATGCTGATGCAAAATACTCATTTAGTATCTCCCCCATATCCTGCGGCTCCACACAAAGGCAGCCTTGCTGATTTTTGTGGGGCCGTATTCTCTCCCGAGTTACCCTTTTGTCCTTAATGTATTTTTAAAAACCCTTTGGATTCACCTGAATTCTATTTGCCAAAGCTATCTCGTTTCCCCTTTTTGCCCTCCTGACATCCCTTTTAAGTATAGTCCTACTGCCTTTATACTCTTCCAAGGATTCACTCAATCTATATCTCACATATGCTTCCTTGTTTTTCTTGACCAAACCCTCAATTTCATTATCAACCAGTATACCGAATACCTACCAGCATTTCCTTTCACTCTAACACAAATATACTTACTCTGGATTCTAGTTATCTCATTCCTGAAGGCTTCCCATTTTCCAGCCGTTTCTTTACCTACGAATATCTGCCTCAAATCAGCTTTTGAAAGTTATTGCCTGGTATCGTCAAAATTGGCCTTCCTCCAATTTAGAACTTCAACTTTTAGATTTTGTCTATCCTTTTCCATCACTATTTTAAATCTCATGGAAGTATGATTTCTGGCCCCAAAATGTTTCCCCGCTGACACCTCAGTCAACTGTCCTACCGTATTTCTCAAGAGCACGTCAGGTTTTGCACCTTCTCTCGTAGGTACATCCACATACTGAATCAGAAAATTGTCTTGTACACACTAAACAAATTCCTGTCCGTCTGAAACTTTAACACTCTGGCAGTCCCAGTCTATGTTTGGAAAGTTAAAATCCCCTACCATAACCACCTTATTACTGTTACAGATAGCTGAGATCTCCTTCCAAGTTTGTTTCTCAACTTCACTCTGACTATTAGGGGGTATATAATACAATGTTGAAACTTTATTGCTGGAACAGCACAGCAGGTCAGGCAGCATCCAGGGAACAGGAGATTCGACGTTTCGGGCACAGGCCCTTCTTCAGGAATGAGCAGAGAGTGTTCAGCAGGAGAAGATAAAAGGTAGGGAGGAGGGACTTGGAGGAGGGGAGTTGGAAATGTGATAGGTAGAAAGAGGTCAAGGTGAGGGTGATAGGTCGGAGTAGGGTGGAGGCGGAGAGGTCAAGAAGAAGACTGCAGGTCAGGAAGGCGGTGCCGGGCTGGAGGGATCCGGCTGAGACAAGGTGGGGGGAGGGGGGATGAAGAAACTGGTGAAGTCCAAGTTCATCCCCTGCGGTTGGAGGGTTCCCAGTCGGAAGATAAGACGCTCCTCCTCCGACCGTCGGGTTGTTGTGGTTTGGCGGTGGATGAGTCCAATGACCTGCATATCCTCGGTGGAGTGGGAGGGGGAGTTGAAATGCTGTGCCACAGGTTGGTTGGGTTGGTTCGTCCGGGTGGCCCAGAGGTGCTCTCTGAATCGCTCCGCAAGTAGGCGGCCTGTCTCCCCAATATAGAGGAGGCCACACCAGCTGCAGCGGATGCAGTAGATGATGTGGGTGGAGGTGCAGGTGAATCTGTGGCAGATATGGAAGTTTCCCTTGGGGCCTTGGAGAGAAATGAGGGGGGAGGTGTGGGCGCAAGTGTTGCACCTCCTGCGGTTGCAAGGGAAGGTGCCGGGAGTGGTGGTTGGGTCGGTGGGGGGTGTGGATCTGACAAGGGAGTCGCGGAGGGAGTGGTCTCTACGGAAAGCTGATAGAGGAGGGGAGGGAAATATATCCTTGGTGCTGGGGTCTGTTTGGAGGTGGCGGAAGTGACGGCGGATGATGCGCTGTACATGGAGATTGGTGGGGTGGTAGGTGAGGACCAGTGGGGTTCTGTCCTGGTGGCGGTTGGAGGGGCGGGGCTCAAGGGCGGAGGAGCGGGAAGTGGAGGAGATGCGGTGGAGGGCACCGTCGACCACGTCGGGGGGGAAATTGCGGTCCTTGAAGAAGGAGGCCATCTGTGTTGTACGTATTTTGAACTGGTCCTCCTGGGAGCAGATGCGGCGGAGACGAAGGAATTGGGAGAATGGGATGGCGTTTTTACAGGGGGCAGGATGGGAGGAGGTGTAGTCCAGGTAGCTGTGGGAGTCGGTAGGTTTGTAGTAGATGTCCGTGTTGATTCGGTCGCCTGAGATAGAAACAGAAAGGTCTAGGAAGGGGAGGGAGGAGTCCGAGACTGTCCAGGTGAATTTGAGGTCGGGGTGGAAGGTGTTCGTGTAGTGGATGAACTGTTCAACCTCCTCGTGGGAGCACGAGGTAGCGCCGATACAGTCATCAATGTAGCGAAGAAAAAGATGGGGGGTGGGGCCAGTGTAGTTGCGGAAGATGGATTGTTCCACATAACCTACGAAGAGGCAGGCATAGCTGGGGCCCATGCGGGTGCCCATGGCTACTCCTTTTGTTTGGAGAAAGTGGGAAGATTAGAAAGAAAAGTTGTTCAGGGTGAGGACCAGTTCGGTCAGTCGAAGGAGGGTGTCGGTGGAAGGGTACTGGGTGGTACGGCGGGAAAGGAAGAAGCGGAGTGCTTTGAGTCCTTCGTGATGGGGAATGGAGGTGTACAGGGACTGGATGTCCATGGTGAAGATGAGGCGTTGGGGACCGGGGAAGCGGAAATCCTGGAGGAGGTGGAGGGCGTGTGTGGTGTCACGAACGTAGGTGGGGAGTTCTTGGACTAATGGGGACAGGACCGTGTCGAGGTATGCCGAGATGAGCTTGGACTAATGGGGACAGGACCGTGTCGAGGTATGCCGAGATGAGAGGTGGAGGGCCCACCCACGCCCTCCACCTCCTCCAGGATTTCCGCTTCCCCGGTCCCCAACGCCTCATCTTCACCATGGACATCCAGTCCCTGTACACCTCCATTCCCCATCACGAAGGACTCAAAGCACTCCGCTTCTTCCTTTCCCGCTGTACCACCCAGTACCCTTCCACCGACACCCTCCTTCGACTGACCGAACTGGTCCTCACCCTGAACAACTTTTCTTTCCAATCTTCCCACTTTCTCCAAACAAAAGGAGTAGCCATGGGCACCCGCATGGGCCCCAGCTATGCCTGCCTCTTCGTAGGTTATGTGGAACAATCCATCTTCCGCAACTACACTGGCCCCACCCCCCATCTTTTTCTTCGCTACATTGATGACTGTATCGGCGCTACCTCGTGCTCCCACGAGGAGGTTGAACAGTTCATCCACTACACGAACACCTTCCACCCCGACCTCAAATTCACCTGGACAGTCTCGGACTCCTCCCTCCCCTTCCTAGACCTTTCTGTTTCTATCTCAGGCGACCGAATCAACACGGACATCTACTACAAACCTACCGACTCCCACAGCTACCTGGACTACACCTCCTCCCATCCTGCCCCCTGTAAAAACGCCATCCCATTCTCCCAATTCCTTCGTCTCCGCCGCATCTGCTCCCAGGAGGACCAGTTCAAAATACGTACAACACAGATGGCCTCCTTCTTCAAGGACCACAATTTCCCCCCCGACGTGGTCGACGGTGCCCTCCACCGCATCTCCTCCACTTCCCGCTCCTCCGCCCTTGAGCCCCGCCCCTCCAACCGCCACCAGGACAGAACCCCACTGGTCCTCACCTACCACCCCACCAATCTCCATGTACAGCGCATCATCCGCCGTCACTTCCGCCACCTCCAAACAGACCCCAGCACCAAGGATATATTTCCCTCCCCTCCTCTATCAGCTTTCCGTAGAGACCACTCCCTCCGCGACTCCCTTGTCAGATCCACACCCCCCACCGACCCAACCACCACTCCCGGCACCTTCCCTTGCAACCGCAGGAGGTGCAACACTTGCGCCCACACCTCCCCCCTCATTTCTCTCCAAGGCCCCAAGGGAAACTTCCATATCCGCCACAGATTCAACTGCACCTCCACCCACATCATCTACTGCATCCGCTGCAGCCGGTGTGGCCTCCTCTATATTGGGGAGACAGGCCGCCTACTTGCGGAGCGATTCAGAGAGCACCTCTGGGCCACCCGGACGAACCAACCCAACCAACCTGTGGCACAGCATTTCAACTCCCCCTCCCACTCCACCGAGGATATGCAGGTCATTGGACTCATCCACCGCCAAACCACAACAACCCGACGGTCGGAGGAGGAGCGTCTTATCTTCCGACTGGGAACCCTCCAACCGCAGGGGATGAACTTGGACTTCACCAGTTTCTTCATCCCCCCTCCCCCCACCTTGTCTCAGCCAAATCCCTCCAGCCCGGCACCGCCTTCCTGACCTGCAGTCTTCTTCTTGACCTCTCCGCCTCCACCCTACTCCGACCTATCACCCTCACCTTGACCTCTTTCTACCTATCACATTTCCAACTCCCCTCCTCCAAGTCCCTCCTCCCTACCTTTTATCTTCTCCTGCTGAACACTCTCTGCTCATTCCTGAAGAAGGGCCTGTGCCCGAAACGTCGAATCTCCTGTTCCCTGGATGCTGCCTGACCTGCTGTGCTGTTCCAGCAATAAAGTTTCAACTTTGATCTCCAGCATCTGCAGACCTCACTTTCTCCTCGTATATAATACAATCCCAATTACGTGATCATCCCTTCCTTATTTCTCCGTTCTACCCAAATAACATCCCTGGATGTATTTCTGGGAACATCCCCCTTCAGTACAGCTGTAATGCCATCGCTTATCAAAAAAAACCACTCGCTCTGCTCTCTTGCCTTCCTTTCTTTCCTTCCTGTAGCATTTCTATCCTGGAACATTAAGCTGCCAGTCCAGCCCACCCCGAGCCTTATTTCTGTAATTGCTATGATCTCCCCGTCCCATGTTCGTAACCATGCCCTGAGTTCATCTGCCTTCCCCTTTAGGCCCCTTGCATTTAAATAAATGCAAATTAATTTGTTAATCGTACCTTGTCCCTGCCTGCCCTGACTGTTTGACTCATTTCTGTTCTCAACTGTACCAGTCTCAGATTTATCTCAATCATCACTATCTCCCTGGACCCCCCCAACGCACTCACCTTACTAGTTTAAAGCTTCCCGAGCAGCTCAAGCAAATTTCCCTGCCAGTATATTAGCCCCCTTCCAATTTAGGTGCAATCCGTCCTTCTTGTACAGGTCACCTCTAGCACAAAAGTGATTCCAAAGATCCAAAAATGTGAATCATTCTCCCATACACCAGCTTCTCAGCCATACATTCATCTGCTCTATCCTCCTATTCCTGCCCTCAGTAGCTCGTAGCACCAGGAGTATTCCAGATATTACTACTCTGGAGGACCTCCTTTTAAAAATTCCTGCTTAACTATCTGTAATCACGCTTCAGAATCTCAATATTTTCCCTTCCTCTGTCGTTAGTTCCAATGACCTCTTGCTGGCCACTCTCCCCCTTGAGGATATTCTGCACCCTCTCTGAGACATCATTGAACCTGGCACCAGGGAAGCAATGCACATTCTGATTTTTCGCTTCTGGCCACGGAAACGTCTGTCTGTACCTCGGACTGGAGAATTGCCTTTTACAATTGGGAACCAACGTAACCCTCATTGCATTAGAGCCAGTCTCAATACCAGAAACTTGGCTGTTCGTGCTGACAATCCATCACCAGCTACATTTTCCAAAACAACATACTTGTTTGAAATAGGTATAGCCACAGAAGACTCCTTCACTCGGTGCCTACATGTCCTAACTTTCCTGGAGTTAACCCATCTATGTGACTGTATCTGTGACTTGCCCCCTTCTTTTCACTGCCATCCATCACATACTGTTACTGTTGCAAATTCCTGATTGCTTCTAACTGTCGCTCCAACCGATCCATTCAATCTGATTAGATTCGCAACCAACAGTATTTATTGCAGATATAATCCGCAGTTGGCCCAAATCCCGCTACACCCTTCGTATTCATATACCCATCCAAATGATTTTATATGTTGTAATTGTACCAGCTTCTACCACTTCCTCTCGAAGCTCATTCCAAACAGGCACCGCCCTCTGCATGAAAAAGTTGCCACTTCGTGCCCTTTTAATTGTTTCCCTCTCACACTCGAAACCTACGCCCTATAGTTCTGAATGGGCAGAAGTACGTTGTTGTTGAAAAAAAGAGTGAGATGTCACTGAAAGAAAATACAACTTCTTTGCTGGTTCTCATGTTTAACCTGTAACTGACGCAATCAGAATTGTTCAGTCTTTCAAGTTTTCCAGCTCAAATTAGTAACAATGTTTTGTATCTCAACACGGGCTTAATGTGATGTCGTAATCTGTTTGTTCACCGAAACTAATTGCCCAATGTTAAAATATTTAGAGTCACAGTATAAAGGACAGGTTCTGGTAATGAATCAGCTCAGAGTTTGACACAGAGAGATTGCTAAAAGCACTGAAGGACAAGTCACTTGACAGTTGAAAATGCGTGCAAGCTTTCATGGTGTTGAGAAAATATGCTATCTGATTCTCGCTGTTATTGGTGTTCCCGGTAAGTTATTCTAAGCACACAGTGAAAAGAAAGAGCCAGCGTTCCAGTTATGTTTCGTTAAAATCGATTTAAGTTGATAATTGCACACAGGCATCTGACACCTACCATGAAGTAGCACAATTTTATAAGATTATTCAATTTTCACAAGTGAATATGAAGTGTTGTTTCTTTATAATTTACAGATTCTCTATATTACCTAGCATTGTCTCGAGTAGAACATTGCAAATGGTACAATTAGAAATCGCTGCATATATATTTCAGATAAAGATATTATTAGGTTTGCTTGTAAATCTATATTTATGTATAGTGTGGATCAGAAAGTGAAGAGCAATTTCTGAGTCAGTAATGATATATTACAGTGACAATGCGTCTGTATAATACATCCTAGAATCTAAATTGTGTCCCAGTTTCTGTCACTGTTAGTCCCGTCATTGGCTACAGTGAACACAGCGCCCTCTACCAATTCTGCCTATCCAGCGTTTACAAAACAGACAGGGAGGAGGCTGGAAGAACTCAACAAGCCAGTCAGCATCAGGAGATGAAGAGGTTGACGTCGGGTTTTAGCACCAACGAAAATTCTGCTCCTCGCCCAATTTACCCTTTTAATTACAATGCACTGATTTTGACAATCAAACCCGACGGGCACAGTTTTCTGCATACAAACGTATTCTCATACTATTGCTTTTAACTCCTATATTCGCAATCGATTTTCATATACTGCTTGCGAGCGATGCAACGATTTCCGATTGCTGCTTCCAATTTGCAACGATTTCCTATCGCTGCTGACAATTCGGTAACAGCATTTTCTGCTCATGTACACGTTGCCTATACATTTAGAGAGAACAAAATGAAAATTCAGCTTTTAATTTTACGACTGTCCAATCAGTTTGGAATGCAGATTCTAAAGTGGACTGCTAAAGTGAACCATTGTCTTTTCCAGTCTAAATCGGACTTCCATTTTGACAACTCAAATGTATTAAACAAAACTAAGTATGAATGCCACAATAGTTGTTCCGTGAGCCAAATTATTTTCTTAGGTGGCCAATATTGAAAGTAAGCGTGAGGAAATAGTCAACAGAAAAGGTTTTTTTTTAAAGCCAGTCTGTGTTGGTAATTGAAAATGGAAACAGTAGTTATCACTGCAAATGAAAGTGGATGATGATGGTGTTAGGATTGACAAATTCATAAAATATAAGCATTTAGAAGGATGCAAAATAATATTAATATCATAGCGACATACCCAGCATGACAACCTTCCTTTCTACGTCACTTTTCATAACTTTTGGAGTCTACTAATTTTACTGCACATTTAAGAAAGCTGTTGCAGAATAACTATTTCTTATTTCTCTGATTTCAAGTTCAGTTTCTTCTATTGCCATTTTTTACCGTATCCCACCATCCATTTCTTTTGTTAAAGAGTTCTTGTATTCCACTGCATTATATAACATGGAGATCCCTTACAAATGGCATTGTCGATAAACCCGAATCATTCATTTTTTTCTCTGTGCTGCAAGACACCAGCTGATTAATGCTCTCTGAAGTCCAATTGATGATGAACAGACACTGAATCAACAGTGCTAAAACTATGAATGTATAAAAGTCAACTTCTGATAAAACCATGGCTTGCAGAATTTTGTTGCAAGCATCGTGTTTTACTCTGATGCATACAAGGAGAATGTTTGATAATTCATTTGCAAAAAAAAAAAATTCCTTTCACTCTGTTGCAGTAAATTTTCTGGCGATTGGTATCCTGTCCCAAGGAAAATGTGATCTTTCTACCTGCACAGCATGCTATCTGGTGGCTATGGCAATATCAGATCTGCTTGTCATTTTCACTGAGGTCATACTCTGGTGGATCAGTAATTACTATTTTCTGGAGTCCTTCCTTAAAATTACGCCTGTATGTAGTGTCATCATTGTCCTGAGCCGGGCAGCTACGGACTGTTCTGTCTGGTGTACCGTTGTGTTCTCCTTTGATCGAGTTGTTGCAATTTGCTGTCAAAAGCTGAAAATAATTTACTGCAGGGAGAAAACAGCCGTCATGGTTATCACGACAACTTGCATTCTACTCTGTTTAAAAAACATACCTTTCTACTTTCCACAGGAACCTGGACAGATAATTGACAATGTACAATGGAACTGTTTCATGAAAAGTAGTTATTATACTGAGATAGGATGGATTGTATTTGATTGGTTTGATACAGTTCTAACACCATTGCTGCCATTCACATTAATTTTGTTGTTCAATGCTCTGACGGTCAGACACATTTTAGTGGCCAGTCAAGTCCGTAAGGCACTGAGGTCTCAGAACAAGGGAAAAATCTTGGGTGATCCAGAGATCAAGCGCAGGCGGAAATCTGCAATATTGCTCTTCACAATATCTGGCAGTTTAATTCTTCTTTGGTTGACAACGGTCATAGAATTCATATACTATACCATCAAAGGAATTGACCCAATGGACTACACCGATTCTGAGTATATATTTCAAAAAGTAGGGTGGCTGTTTCGTAATTTCAGTTGCTGCACAAACACTTTTATTTACGGAGTGACTCAGTCTAAGTTCAGAGAACAGGTAAAAGGTATGGTAACATATTTGATTGCCTCAATTGTTGCATCATTTCATAAATATAATTAAACTGAAGATTGTCCCAATGCCTCCATTGTGCAACACGGATTAAGTATAGCAGTGCACCTTTGGGTAACAGATGAAGACTGGGAGTACGTAATTTTTAGGGTCACGGAGGGAAGCAGAACAGCCCATGAATGACAGACATGTGGTCAGGAATGCTGTCTTTTTGCAAGCTGCAGTGATTCTATTCTTATAGACTCATAAACTCATATCGTGCAGACAATGTCTTGTTTCCCCATTGATTCTGCACTGACGTAATGACTCCTCGAACTGGGATAACCCCGATTTCTGCACTTGACAGTTATGGTATTTGAAAGACTCATTCTATTTTATTTTTTAAATTTGCAACTATTCCAGCCTGCATTACATTCTCAGGCAGTGCTTCCGAATTCTCACCAAACACTGAATGAAAATGACATTTTTTGTCAAATCCGCATTGAATTTCTTGCCCCTTGCCCTAAACCATGCCCTCTCGTGATTGAGCCCTCAACCAAGGGGAACAGTTGCACTTTATTCGTCTTGTCCATACCCCTCAAAATCTGATATACCTCCACCATGTATCCTGTCAGAATGCTGTGCTCTGAAGAAAGCATTCCAAACTTATGACGTCTTTCCTTATAACTCTATTTCGTCACCTGAGGCAAAGTCCTGATGAACACGCTCGGTACCTCCTCTCGTGCTATCACAGCCTTCCTGTCGTGAGGTGATCAGAACCAGTCGTGATCTCACAACCCTCTCTACAACACCAGCATAACCTTCTTGTCCTTACACTGTATGCCACCACTAAAGAAAACAAGTGTCCCATATTCCTTCTTTACTATCCTATTCACGTGTCTTCTGACATCAAAGATATGTGAATAATTATTGCAAGATTTTTCCGTTCCTCTAAACTACCGAACGTCCTGCCATTTATTAAATAATCACACATCTGTTTTGTTTTTGAATGTGCTTCACCCTGACCTTATCAGAGTTAAATATCATCTGCCAATAGTCTACCCATGTGATCAACCCATGTCTATCTTCCTGTAACTTCCAGCCATCTACATTGTTATTAACAACTCGTCTGCTAAATTTCCTAACATCTCTACATGTTTTCAACGATATTGCATATGTATGTAACAAAGAACAAGAGTCCCAGTACTGATTCGAGTGATATTTCGCCGGACAGCGGCCTCCAGTTGCACAAACAACACTTTACTAGTACTGTTCTGTGCTATTACTTATCCAGCTTCTGATCCATCTCGCCATGTTTCTCTCAAATCCAAATGTTTTAACCTTCTCAATCAATCTCCCATTTGACACATTGACAAAAAATTCCATATAAACTACATTACCTGGACTCCACCTCCCCCCAACCCCTCATCCACACCCTCGATCACATTTCCAAACAAATTCTAACAAATGTGTTAAGCATGAACTCTCCCTGACAAGACCCGAATTGACTCATCCCATTCCGAATGGGTATTAACTCGCTCCTTGAGAACTCTCTCCAATCATTTCCATACCAATAACTTGAGATTCACCAGCCTTAATTTCCTCGCTCATGTCAATCACCCCTCTTAAAAAGAGGAACCATATTAAACATGCTCCAATCTCCCTCACAACTACTGCACCAAATTTTGTTATGCAGTAATAAACCCATTTAAGAATGAAGAGCTTTCAATTATTTTAACATGTGATTTTTAATTTTAGTCTATCAGGCACATTTTTGTCCATTTGACACCACTTGAACTTGCTCGGTTTCTGCCATCTGCCTGGTGTTCTCCATCAGATGACCCGAAAAAGAGCTTTTCATACCTTGGCAAGTTGATCCAAGTGGACTGCCCTCAACCTGTAATAAGAAGTGATACAAAATGTGGAAATAGGTGTATTCCCTTATCATCTCAACTTCATTCCAGTCAGTTTCGTTTCCCCATCTTTGCTGTAACAAAACAGTTCTTCTTAAAGGTGCAAATTACATGATGTGTATCTGTTTTGAAAATAAATGATAGCAACCACTCGACTTTCTCGATCGGATTGCAGTTTTTGACACTATTCACGACACAATTCTCCTTCAAAATCCCTCCACAAATTAGTTCTGTTACTAATTTCACAGATCTAATGCCTCAAAATATATCCAGGCTTGAACTTCAATCTTATTTTATTTCTCCCTCGGTAATGAAATCTGTATTAAAGCAAATCCTGCAGATGCTTCCAGGAAGATGGCGGTGGAACAGGGATTCTGAGCCGAGGGCTCGTTCACTGACTCCGATTGTCTCTTCATTTCTTTTCTTTTTATTCCACATTCCTTCTCGTTCTTTTTTTTTAAATATTCATTTATACTTACCTCGCACTGAAGCGCTTGTTCGCTGTGATACCATCAGCTGCAGTAAGTCAGCCCAGCACAGACCACTGGCAGTCAGTGAGCGAGCCAAGTGAGGACACGAGTGAGCACAGCGTGTATACAAGTGGGCCCAACGTGGATTTCCTTTTGGATCAAGTGTTTTAAGTTAGCTTTTTAAAGTTCAAAATTTGTAATGTCAGACAACAAGATGAATTGAAACCCAGGGTCAGAGCCCAGCAGAAAGCAGTGAGTGAAATCATATGTCAGCCACATTGTGGAGCAACTCATTCGATATTGAACTCTTGAAGCACATCCTGTGGGAGACAGGTTACACTTCGCGGTTATAAAATGCTTAATTCTGAACACGGGCAATCAATCCGATAGAGATTGCAGGGACATAGTGTGAGGATTGCTTGCTTAGGTGCTGGTTTCTGGGCCTGAGAGAGGAGTATCAGAAGGGAGATAGTGTGAGTAGTTCTTAATTTTGGAGTTTGGAGTTTGTTAGGAATATGGAGGGGGAAAGAATTGTGCGTGTGTGAGAGACAGACGCTCAGATTTAGAGACGCTGACTTGATATGGTGGATAGGATTTGAACAATTTATTCCTAATTTATTGTTTGTCATTACTGAGAATCACAACGGTATGAGAGGAGGAGAATTCAGGTCTGTGGAATGCGCCTCTTGCATGATTTGACACATCAGGGACAGTTCCAACAGCGAAGTGTCCATGCATGCAGCAAGTATGTTTACCTGCAGTTCCTGATTAACTGGATGGAACGGCTGGAACTGAAGATAGGCTCAATATAGAGCACCTGCAATACCGAGAACCTCCGGGACAGAATGCTTCGGGAGTTTGCAACACCACAATAAGGGCTATACAAGCAGAAATGTGCTGAGTGACCACAAGTAAGATGAGCATAGAGTACAGATATCCCACTGTGAATCAAATATATCGTGTTGGATCATATTAGGGGATACAAAGTTATAAATCATACAACAAAAGGTTATTGTCCAACAGGTTTAATTGGAAGCACACTCGCTTTCGGAGCGACGCTCCTTCATCAGGTGATTGTGTCACCTGATGAAGGAGCGTCGCTCCGAAAGCTAGTGTGCTTCCAATTTAACCAGTTGGACTATAACATGTTGTTGTGTGATTTATAAGTTTGTACACCCCAGTCCAATACCGGCATCTCCAAATCATATTGTGGGAGGCATGACCTGTTAGGGGAAAGCAACAGCAGCCATGCTTGTGGCTCCGTGTTTGGCTCTGCTCAACAGCAGGTGTGGAAAAAGAAGAGGAAATCTTAAGTGATAAAGGTCACCATTGTAATGGGTACTGGTTCACTAATGCTTTTTAGGGAAGGAAATCGCCATCCTTATATGGTTTGGGTTACATGTGACTTCAGATCCACAGGATTGTGGCTATTTCTCAGTTGCCCTTTGGGCAATTGTGAATGGTCAATGATTGCTGGTCTAGGCAGCAACACCTTCATCCTGCGAATGAATATTAAAGGACAATGGTCTGTGGCTGCAGCAAGACTCTTGAATTGTACTTTGACTCTCTTGTGCTAAGGTCGGTGATGTCTCACAGCAGCTGCAGGGAATTCTTAAGAGAATGGGTAACAGCCAGCAGTTGTGGTACAGGTCGGTAACAGCAATGAGTGTTTTAAAAAAAAGTGAGATCCTGCAAGAAGATTTCAGAGAATAGAAAATGCAATAAAGAGGAGGATTACTAACTTTATAATATAGAGCCCAAAACATAGAATAGAGAACAGTTCAGCACAGTTAGGTCCACGATGTGGTGCCGATCATTTATCTTAATCTGACATCAATGTAACCTGCACACCCCTCAATTTACTGCCATCCATGTGCTTGTCCAGCAGTCGCTTAAATGTCCCTCATGTCTCTGACTCTACCACTAGAGTTGGCAGTGCAATACACACACACCATAGAACATTGCAGCGCATTGGATGCCCTTCAGCCCTCCAATGTTGCAACAACCTGTGGAATCAATCTGAAGTCTATCTATCCTACGCTATTCCATTTTTGTCCATATGTTCATTCAGTGACCATTTAAATGCCCTTAAAGTTGTAGAATCTACTATTGTTGCAGGCAGAGCGTTCCATACCCCTGCTACTCTCTGAGTAAAGAAACCACCTGTCCTATATCTATCATCCCTCATTTTAAATCTATGTCCCCTTGCGCTAGCCATCACCATCCGAGGAAAAAGGCTCTCACTGTCCACCCTATCTACCCTCTGATTATCTTATATGTCTCAATGAAGTCACCTCGTAATTTTCATCTCTCCAAAGAAGCAGCCTCATTTCCCTCAGCCTCATCTTGAGACCTCCCCTCCATACCAGGCAACATCCTGGTAAATCTCCTCTGCACCTTTTCCAAAGCTTCCACATTCTTCCCATAATACGGTGGCCAGCACTATATGCAATACTCCAAATGTGACCACACCGGAGTTTCACACCATCTAGAATTGATTGCACCTCCTCCTTACTAACCTCAGCCCTTTCAAGTCTAATCCCGTCTCCACGTGATCCACACACAACTGGCCACTTCTGTCTTTTACAGGCCCTATTCCTACACTAGTCATCCTTTTATTCCACACGTGCCTATGGAAAGCTTTACGGTTCTCCTCTACTCTATCTGCTGAAGACTTCTCATATCCCTTCCTTGTTCTTCTTAATTGCCTCTTTAAATCCTTACTAGCTACTCTGTAAGTTTCCATCAACACATCGGAACCATCTCGTCTCATCATCACATAAGCCTCTCTCTTCCACTTAACAAGAGATAAATTTTTATCAGTAAAACCCGGTTCCCCAACCTTATCACTTACTCCCTGCCTGATAGGGACTTATCTATCAAAGACATGCAATATCTGTTCCTAAAACCTGCTCCACATTTTGATTGTCCCCATTGCTGTATTTTGCTACCCCATTCTATGCCTCCTAAGTGTTGCCTAATCGCATTGTAATTGCCCTTCCCCCATTTATATCTCTTGCCCTGTGGCCTGTGCTGATCCTGTTCCTTCATTAAACTAATTGTAACCGAATTATTGTCACTCTCTCCTAAGTGCTCACTTATCACTGAATCAATCACCTGGCCTGGTTCATGACCAAGTGTCAGACCCAGTTTGGCTTCCCCTCTTCTCGCCGTTTGACAAAACGTGTCAGGAAACCCTCCTGCACACATTGGACAAAAAATGATCCATCAAAAGTACTGGAGTTATACCATTTCCAGTTAATATTAGCGAAGTTAGAATCTCCCATGTTGGCCACCCGTTTCTTTTCATTCCTGCCCAGAACCGATTTGCCAATCCTCTCCTCCACATCTCTGGAACTCTGTGGAGGCCTATAAAATGCTCCCAGCAGTGTGACCTCTCCTCTCCTGCATCTAACCTCAACCTATACAACCTCAGTAGACGAGCCCTCATCAAACGCTTTTTCAGCCACCATTATACTGTCTTTGACTAACAAAACCATGCATCACTCTCTTTTAATGGCTTCCCTGTTCTTAATGAAAGTTCTCAATCCAGGGACCTGCAGCATCCATTCCTGACCTTGCTCTATCCATGCCTCCGAAATGGCCACAACACTGAAGCCTCACATTTACCAAGATTGAATTCCATTTGCATTGATCAGACCACCTGACCAGCCTTTATTATTGTACTTGTAGTGGAATGCTACAGTCCTCATTATTAAACTGCCTACCGATGTTTGTGTGAGCAGTCAACTTACTGATCAGCACTCCTGCTTTCAATTCTAACGACATTTTTTTCTAAAACACAAACAAAAAGAGCTCCAACACTGATGCCTGTCCGACTCCCACTGGACTCTGATGTCCAGTAAGAAAAGCATCCTTTATTCATGTCCTCTGCTTCCTGCCACTTCGCCGATTATGGATCCAAATGGACAAATGCCCTTGCTTCCCATGGGCTTTAAGTTTTGTGATCAGTCTCCTGTCTGGGATCTATGAAAGAAATAAAGTTGCTGAATTCCAAGTTGACGGCATCCAAAACGTGCCCTCATCTATGCGACTGTCACGTCATCAAATAAGACAGTCAGGGTGGTCAGAAATTACCTCCTCTTAAAATAAAATACAGACTGTCCTTGATTAACCCCGGCCTCTTCAAATGCAGTGTAATTCTGTCCCTCAGAAATGCTTCCAACAGTTGCTTTACCACTGAGTTTAGACGGATCAGCCAGTAGGATTCTGCTTCATCCCTTCCTTCCTTCACGACTGAAGGCACCAAATCGGTTGTCCTCCAGGATGTTGGCACATCTCCTCTGCCCAATGCAAGTGAAACTGTTTCCCTTTCTTCCCTTGAGTACACTGAACAGTATAGGACATATTTCATCTAGCTTTTAAGCCTGCCAAACCACTCAGAATCACCGCTGTGTTGGCGCTAACATATTTAATTATATCACAGATATTTGCCTTAATTTCTGTACATACATTGACTTGTGAACAACTATCCAACATATTATTCCACACTGTATGTATATGATTAGATTACTTACAGTGTGGAAACAGGCCCTTCCGCCCAACAAGTCCACGCCGACCCGCAACCCACCCATTTACCCCTTCGCCAAACACTACGGGTAATTTAGCATGGCCAATTCACCTAATCTGCACGTTTTAGGACTGTGGGAGGAAACCCACGCAGACACGGGGAGAACGTGCAAACTCAACACAGTGAGTTGCCTGTGGCGGGAATTGAACCTGGGTCTTTGGCGCTGTGAGGCAGCAGTACTAACCACTGTGCCACCGTGCCGCCCACATATATTCCGCTTTTATGGACAATTTACTGCTGTGGTTAAGGATATGCCCCACTCAATTTCCAGTTATTCTTTTAGCGCTAGTGTATCCTAAAATACAACTTTTGATTTTCTATCATTTGCAGCCGCCAGTAACATTTCATATCACTTTTTAACATCCTGAAGTTTCCATTTAGATACCCTCTTGCACATTTCATATTTCTCCTCATTCTTTTGCTGTTTTGAGACCTCAGTATCTGTCATAAGCACCCATTTTGCTTTTAATCTTGTGCATACGTTAACATTCTGGGTTGCTGGTATTTGATGTCTCATTTCTTTTCTTTCTTGCAATGTTTCAGTCCTATATTCTGCATATTTCCTTCTTGATTGCATCCCACTTCAATGAGACAGATTTATATGAAGGTTTCTTGAAATGTATAAGCTTTATGATACTGTACAACAGGTAATCAAGAAACTGTTGGAATGTTAACACAATTTAAGACATTGAAGTGACAGAGTATGAAAGTCTTTTAGCAATTATCTAAGATACTGGTGAGGCACATCAGAAGTGATTTGACCAGTTTTGGTTCTCTTAACAGATTTGGTTCTTTCATCAATTAACCGAATGTTCATGATGAAAGAGAGCAACCACAACTCTCAGTGAATTTGATAAGTCATGAACAAGATATCAAGAATCTGTCAGTTAGTTAGTCATGGAGTCATAGAGATGTACAGCATGGAAACAGAACCTTCGGTCCAACTCGTCCATGCTGAACAGATATCCTAAATCCAGTCCCACTTGCCAGGACCTGGCCCAAATCCCTCAAAACCCTTCATATTCTTATAGCCATTCAGATGCTTTTAAATGTTGTTCTTGTACCAGACTCTACAACTTCCTCTGGAAGCTCATTCCAGACAGGCACCCTCTCTGCGTGAAGCAATTGCCACTTCGTTCCCTTTTAAATGTTTCCCTCTCTCACCATAAACCTATGCCCGATAGTTCTGAATGGGCAGAAGTACATTGCTGTTGAAAAAATAAAGAGGGCGGGATGTCACTGAAAGAAAATGCAACTTCATTGCTGGTTCTAATGTTTAACCAGTAACTGATGCAATCAGAATTGTTCACTCTTTCAAGCAATCCAGCTCAAATTCGTAAGAATGTTTTCTATCTCAACATGATCTTAATTTTTTGTCGTAATCTGTTTGTTCACATAAATAATTGCCCAATGTTGAAATATTTAGAGTCACAGTATAAAGGAAAGGCTCTGGTAAGATATCAACTCAGGGTTTGACACAGAGACATTGCTGAAAGCACTGAAGGACAAGTCACTTGACACTTGAAATTGCGTGCAGATTTTCATGGTGTTGAAAAATATGTTATCCCTGTTATTTGTGTTCCCGGTAAGTTATTCTGAGCACACAGTGAAAATAAAGAGTCTGTATTCCAGTTATGTTTAATTTATACTGATTCTAAATGGATAATTGTACACAAGGATGTGACAGCTAATATAAAATAGCATAATCTTATAAGATTATTCAATTTTCGCAAGTGAATATGAATTGTTGTTATTCTATAATTTACAGTTCTCTGAATTATCTAGCATTGTCTCAAGTAGAACATTGTAAATTGTACAATTAAAAATATTTGCATATATATTTTAGTTGAAGATATTATTTGATTTACTTGGAAATCTCTATTTACATTTGGCGTGGATCAGAAAGTGAAGTGCAATTTCTGAGTCAGTAATGATACATTACACTGGCAATACGTCTGTATAATACTTCCTAGAATCTAAATTATGGCCCAGTTTCTGTCACTGTTCTCCCCTTCATCGGCTACAGTGAACACAACATCCTCTGCCATTTCTGCCTTTCCAGCTTTTACAAAACAGACAGGGAGGAGGCAGGAAGAACACAGCAAGTCAGTCAGCATCAGGAGGTGGAGATGTCGATGTTGGGTGACAGCACCAACTTGAACTTCTGCTTCTCGCCCACTATACCCCTTTTAATTATCATGCACTCATTTCGACAACCAAACCGACGGGCACAGTTTTCTGCACACAAACGTTTTCTTGCAATAGCACTTTTAACTCCCCTATGTGCAATCGATACACATATACTACTTCCGATTGCTGTTTCCAAATTGCAATGAATTCTCATCGCTCCTGACAATTCGGTCACAGCATTCTCTGCTCACGTGCAAGTTGCCTATACATTTAGAGAGAACGAAATGAAAATGCAGCTTTAATTTTATGACTGTTCAATCAGTTTGGAATGGAGATTCTAAAGTGAACTGCTTAAGTGAATCACGCTCTTTTTCGGTCTAAATCCGACTTCCAATTTGACAAATGAAACGTATTAACCAAAACTAAGCGTGGAAGTCACAATATTTATTCCGTGAGCCAAATTATTTTCTATTGTCCCCAATATTGAAAGTAAACGCGAGATTACACACGACAGAAAAGGTTTTTTTAAGCCAGTCTGTGTTGATCATTGAAAATGGAAACAGTAGAATCGCTGCAGGTGAAATTGGATGATGATGGTGTTAGGATGGACAAATTCATAACATATATGCATTCAGAAGAATGCAAAATAATATTAAGATCGTATGCACCCGCCCAGCACAAAAACCTTTCTTTCTACATCACTGCTCATAACTATTGGAGTCTACTTATTTTACTGCACATTTATGAAATGTCACACCCTATGCATGTATTCCAGAATAACTAGTTCCTATTTCTCTGATTTCAAATTCAGTTTTGACGAATGTCATTTTTACCGTATCCCAATATACATTACTTTTGTAAAAGAGTTTTAGTATCCCACTGCATTATATAATATGGAAATCCCTTACAAATAGCATTGTCGACACACACGGATTATGGACGTTACTCGGCGATGTTGGACAGCAGCTCATTAATGCCCTCTGAAGTCAAATTGGAGATGAACAGACACTAATTCAATTGTGCTGAACCCACGAATGTATAAAGGTTTACTCCGGACAAAAGCACAGCTAGCCGACTTTTGTTGCCAAAATCGTGTCTTACTCTGTTGCATATAAGGAGACTGTTTGACAATTCATTGACAAAAAATATCCTTTTAATCTGTTGCAGTAAATTTGCTGGCGATTGGCATCCTGTCCCAAGGAAAATGCGATCTTTCTACCAGCACCACACGCTATCTGGTGGCTATGGCCATGTCGGATCTGCTTGTCATTTTCACTGAGGTCATACTCTGGTGGATCAGTAATTATAATTTTCTGGAGTCATTCCTTAGAATTACGCCTGTATATCGTGTCATTATTGTCCTGGATCAGGTAGCCACAGACTGTTCTGTCTGCTGTACCGTTATTTTCTCCTTTGAACAGGTAAAAGGTATGGTGACATATTTGATTGCCTCAATCATTGCATTATTTCATAAATATAATTAAATGAGGATTGTTCCAATACCTCCATGTTGCTACACGGATAAAATATAGCAGTGCACCTTTGGGTAGCAGGTGAAGACTGGGAGGAAGTCATTTAAAGGGGCATGGGGAGAAGCAGAGCAGCCCATGAATGACAGAGTTGGGGTCGGGAATGCTGTCTTTTCACAAGCTGCAGTGATTCCATTCTCATAGATTCATCGATTCACATCGTGCAAACCAAGTCATTTTCCCCATTGAATCTGCACTGATGTAATGACTACTTGTAGTAGAATAACCCCAATTTCTGCACTTGACAGTTATGGTATTTGAAAGACTCATTCTATTTTATTATTTAAGTTTGTAACGATTCCAGCCTCCATTATGTTCCCAGGTAGTGCTTCCCAATTCTCACCACACGATCAATGAAAACGATATTTTTCCTCAAATCCACACTGAAGTTCTTGCCCCTTGCCCTAAAGCATGCCCTCTCGTGATTGAGCCCTCAACCAAGGGGACTAGTTGCACTTTATTCGCCTTGTCCATACCCCTAAAAATCTGATTTACCTCTACCATGTGGAAGGAAGCATTCCAAACTTATGCAGCCTCTCTCTATAACTCAATTTCGACACATGAGGCAAAATCCTGATGAACACCCTCGGTACCTCATTTGGTGCTATCACAGCCTTCCTGTAGTGAGATTACCAGAACCAGTCCTGACCTCACAACCATCTCTACAACAGCAGCATAATGACTTTGCCCTGATACTGTATGCCATCACTGAAGAAAGCAAGTATTTGATATGCCTTCTTAACTATCCTATTCACGTGTCTTCTGACATCAGAGATATGTGAATAATTATTCCATGATCTTTCCGTTCCTCTAGACTACCAAACGTCCTGCCGTTTATTAAATAATCAGTCATCTGTTTTGTTTTTGAATGTGCTTCACCCTGACCTTATCAGAGTTAAATATCATCTGTCAATGTTCTACCCATGTGATCAGCTCATCTCTATCTTCCTGTAAGTTCAAACCATCTTCTTTGCTATTAACAAATCTCCTGCTAATTTTCCTAACATCTCTACATGTTTTCATCTATGTCGCATCTGTCTGTAACAAACAATAAGGGTTCCAGTACTTATTCGAGTGATATGTGGCTGAACAGCGGGCTCCAGTCGCTCAAACAACCTTCTACGAATACTTTTCTGTGCCACTACTAAGCCAGTTTCTGATCCATCTCGCCAAGTTTCTCTCAAGTCTAATCTTTTAAGCGTCTCAAACAGTCTCCCATTTGAGACATTGACAATACATTTGCGAAAATCCATATAAACTACACCAACTTGACTACCCCCACCCAAACCTTTGATGACATTTTATAACAAATTCTAACAAATTTGTTAAGCATGAACGCTCCTTGACAAGGCCATGCTGGATAATCTGAATTAACCCATCCCATTCCAAATGGGTATTAATTCGCTCCTTGAGAATTTTCTCCAATAATTTCCGTCCCACTAATTTGAGATACACCAGTCTTAATTTCCTCGTTCATCTTTATCACCCCTCTTAAAAAGTGGAACCATATTAAACATTCGCCAAATTCTGTAACACCTATTGTACCAACGTTTCTTATCCAGAAATAAACTATTTCAGAAGACAAAAGCATTAATTATTTTAATGTGATCTTGTTTGTTTAGTTTAGCAGGCACATTTCTGTCCATTCATCATCACTTTATCATAGTCGGTTTCTGCCATCTGCCTGTTGTCTCCATCAGATGACCGAATAGGAACTTTTCATATCTTGGCAAGTTGATACAATGGATTGTCCTCAATCCGTAATAAGAAGATACACAATATGTGGAAATAGACGCATTCCCTTATCATCTCAACTTCATTGCAGTCAGTTTCATTTCCCCATCTCTTCTGTACCAAAACTGTTCTTCTTAAAGTCGGAATATGCATGATATGTATGTATTCTGGACCTAAATGACAACAACTCGACTTTCTCGATTGGTTTGCTGTTTTTGACACTGTTCCCGACATAACTCTGCTTCAAAGCCTCTCCATAAATTAGTTCTGTTGCTGATTTTTCAGATTTAATACATCACAATATATCCAGACTTGAACTTCAATCTTATTTTATTTCTCCGTTGGTAATTAAATTTGTATTAAGACAAATCCTGCACATGCTTCCAGTAAGATGACGGTGGAGCAGGGATTCTGAGAGAGTGGCTCGAACGTATGTGGGGAGTTACTTCTCCAAAGTATGTGGGAACGCCTCATCTTCACCATGGATATCCAATCCCTCTACATCTCCATCCGCCACGACCAGGGCCTCTAAGCCCTCCATTTTTTCCTCTCCCAACTTCCCCAACAGTACCTTTCCACTGACACTCTCATTTGTTTGGCCGAACTGGTCCTCACCCTTAGCAATTTCTCCTTTGAATCCTCCCACTTCCTCCAGACCAAAGGGGTAGCCATGGGCATACGTATGGGCCCCAGCTATGCCTGTCTCTTTGTTGGCTACGTCGAACAGTCGATCTTCCATAATTACACCGGCACCACTCCACACCTCTTCTTCCGCTACATTGATGACTGCATTGGTGATACCTCGTGCTCCCGTGAGGAAGTTGAGCAATTCATCAACTGCACCAACACATTCCACCCTGACCTTAAATTTACCTGGACCATCTTTGACACCTCCCTCACCTTGCTGGACCTCTCCATCTCCATTAATGACGAGCGACTTGACACTGACATTTTTTACAAAACTACCGACTCACACATCTACCTGGATTACACCTCTTCCCACCCTCCCTCTTGCAAAAATGGCCATCCCGTATTCCCAATTCCTCCGCCTCCACCGCATCTGCTCCCAGGAGGACCAGTTCCACCGCAGAACACACCAGATGGCTTCCTTCTTTCGAGACTACAATTTCCCGTCGCACGTGGTTAAAGATGCCATGCAACTCATCTCGTCCACATCCCGCACCTCCACCCTCAGACCCCACCTCTCCAACCGTAACAAGGACAGAATTCCCCTGGTGCTCACCTTCCACCCTACCAACCTTCGCATAAACCAAATCATCCGCCGACATTTCTGCCACATCCAAACAGACTCCACCACCAGGGATATATTGCCCTCCCCACCCCTTTCCGCCTTCCGCAAAGACAGTTCCCTCCACGCCTCCCTAGAACCCACCCTCCCATCCTGGCACCTTCCCCTGCCACCGCAGGAATTGCAAAACCTGCACCCACACCTCCTCCCTCACCTCCATCCAAGGCCCTAAAGTAGCCTTCCACATCCATCAAAGTTTTACCTGCACATCCACCAATATCATTTATTGTGTCCGTTGCTCCCGATGCGGTCTCCTCTACACGGGGAAGACTGGACGCCTCCCAGCAGAGTGCTTTACGGAACATCTCCGGGACACCCGCACCAACCAACCACACCAACCTGTGGCCCAACATTTCAACTCCCACTCCCATTGTGCAGAGGACATGGAGGTACTGGGCCTCCTTCACCGCCGCTCCCTCACCACCAGACGCCTGGAGGAAGAACGCCTCATCTTCCACCTCGGAACACTTCAACCCCAGGGCATCAATGTGGACTTCAACAGTTTCCTCATTTCCCCTTCCCCCACCTCACCCTAGTTCCAAACTTCCAACCCAGCACTGTCCCCATGATTTGTCTTACCTGCCTATCTCTTTTCCACCTATCCACTATACCCTTCCCCGCCCCCGACCTATCACCTTTATCCCCTCCCCCACTCACCTATTGTACTCTATGCTACTTTCTCCCCACCCCCACCCTCCTCCCACTTATCTCTCCACCCTTCAGCCTCTCTGCCTGTATTGCTGATGAATGGATTATGCCCGAAACGTCAATTTTACTGCTCCTCGGATGCTGCCTGAACTGCTGTGCTCTTCCAGCACCACAAATCCAGAATCCAGGGTTTCTGAACCTAGCGCTCGTTCACTGTGTTCGATTGTCTCTTCATTTCTTTTCTTTTTATTCCCTCTAACTTCTGGTTCTTTTTTTTCTTTTTCTATATATTTACACTTACCTCAAGTTGATGCGCACAGTCATTGTGGTCGCATCAACTGCAGTGAGTTGGCCCAGAACAGACTGTTCACAGTGAGTGAGTGAGACCAGCATGGACACGAATGGGCCCAGTGTGTACGCGAGGGGGGCCCAACGTGGTTTGCTTTCGAATGAAGAGGTTTGCCTTAGCTTTTTCTGTTCATAATTTATTAGGTCAAACAACAGGATGAATTGAAACCCCGGATCAGGGGTAAAACATAAAGCAATGAATGACTTCATACCGCATGTGGGAGCACTCACTGGATATTGAACACTTGAAACGCAACCCGTGGGAGACAGGTTACACTTAGTGGTTATAAAATGTTTAACTCTCAACACGAGCAATCAATCAGTTTCTCATGACAGGGACATGATGTGGGGATTGGTTGCTTTGGTGCCGCTTTCAGGGACTGAGAGAGGAGAATCGGAAGGGAGATAGAGTGAATAGTTCTTCATTTTGGGGATTGTAGTTTGTTAAGAATATGGAGAGGGAAGGGAGTGTGTGTGAGGGAGCGACAGAGATATGCTCAGATATCGAGATGGCGATACAGATACTGACTTGGTCTGCTGGATAGGATTGAACGGTTTGTTCCTAATCTATTGTTTGTCATTAGTGAGGATGATGGCGGTATGAGAGGAGGATAATTCGGGTCTGTTGAATGCTCCTGTTGCATTGTGTGACAAGTCAGGGACACTTCCAATAGCGAAGTGTCCATGCATGCAGCAAGTATGTTTACCGGCAGTTCCTGATTAACTATATGGAGTGGCTGGAGTTGCAGATGGGCTCAATATAGACCACCTGCAATACTGAGGACTTCCTGGATGGAATGCTCAGTGAGTGTGCACCGCCACAATAAGGGCTATACAAACATACCTGCCACACCCTACAGGAGGATCGAGCAACTGCCCTAACGTCCATTCCCATTGTTCTGAATTCCCAAGGAGACGATTGAAAAAAACTAGTAACCTTACAAATCCAGCGGACAGAAATTTTTCTTTTGGTTAGAGGAGGAGGATAGGTGGGAGACACTCTGTATATAGTAAGGCAACTGCCCAGATATGTAACCTCACTTACTCAGCAGTCCCGTGTCCACTTCACCTATTCATGAGGTAAGATTTTAATGAAGGAGTTTACCTTCCCAGGAGCCCCCCCGGCCTCACCCTCACCGCACCCACTGCTGCATCTGTATTACGTCCAGTGCCACACACGACAGAATGAAGGAACAGGTGGATAGGTCAGTTGTTCGTGTGGGTGAAGGGTGCATGGTGTCGATCTTAGGATTTTGGATCATTATCGGGTGGGACTGGTACCTGTCAGACGATTCACACCACAATGAACATGTGTCTAATGTACTTTCTGGGAGATTTGATCGTGCTGTTGGACAGCTTTTAAACTAATTGGCATGGGTTTGGGAGAGAGAGGAGATATAAATCTGGATTCATACCTTAATGCTAATTCCACCATATGTTTGGCTCGCTGCTTCTCCATATTTTTTCTACATCAGGTTTTCCTGTTCTTGTACTCCACTATATCGGACCATCCACAAAATAATAGAAGGCTTTCCTGATTTCCTTGGGTTGTCCCCATTTTTTTTATGATCAATGTCCCTCCCTTTCGAAACTTAGCTTTTCGGCTAAGAAGGTGGATACTTTGGCATGTTTTATAGTAACGTCAGGGCCTTGATGCATCAAGTTCCAGTGCACCATGCAGTTTTGTCTAACCATACTGTCTGTTATTTGGCAGCTGAACAATAGTCATGTACGAGTATTTTTCGGTGAAATTGTTGAAACCAGTTGTCTCGACCTGGAGGTATTTCTCATGCATGCGAAAATGTGACGAACTGGGAATAAAATTCATTGGCATAGGCCATTGCTCCAAGCCATCTTGGTGCTCTGGAAAGTGCACAGTTGTGAGGGTAATGTCCATGGCAGTTAGTTCTTGTGCGATTGGGTGTTCGGTGTTTGGTATCTGCAGTGTAGGACCTTTCCCAGGGCCTGTTCATTTATCTGAACTGTCTTACTCCTTCCATTAAAATAAGAATACTTCAGACAACCATTAATACCATGCTAATTAATTGTTCCTGCTTGTTCTTTCTAGTGAATTACTCGATTTAATTCTTGAATTTTCCTCAACCAATTTACTTGATAACCTAGTTCTCTTGTTCCCATATCCCTGCCTCACTAGGATCATAGGATCACGGTGGCTTAGTGGTTAGCACTGCTGTCTCTCAGTGCCAGGAACTTGGATTCGACTACAGTATAGGGCTACTGTCTGTCTGGCGTTTCCATATTCTCCTCGTGTCTGCGTGGGTTTCCTCTGGGTGCTGCAGTTTCTTCCCACAGTCTATTGTCTATTGTCTATTGTCACAGTCCAAAGATGTGCATGTTAGATGAATTGGCCATGGGAAAATGTCCATAGTGTTACGGGATGTGTAAGTCATGTGCATTAGTCAGGAGTAATGCTGAATAATAGGGGAAGGGGAATGGGTCTTGGACAGATACTCTTTGACCGACAATGCATCTGATCCACAAACCACACCTCTGCCCTCAAACCCCACCCCTCCAATCGTAATAAGGACAGAACCTTGCTGTCCTCACCTTCCACCTTTTCAACCTTCGCATTAACCGCATTATCCACCGACATTTCCGCCACCTCAAAACGGACCCGACCACCAGGGATATATTTCCCTCTCCACCCATTTCCACTTTACGCAAAGACCGTTCTCTCTGTGACTACCTGGTCAGGTCCACGCCCCCCAAGAACCAACCCTCCCCTCCTGACACCTTCTCCTGCCACCTCTGGGACACCCGTATCCACCAACACCCCCCACCCCGTGGCTGAATATTCCAACTCTCCCTCCCAGTCCATCAAGGACATGCAGGTCCTTGGGCCTCCTCCATCGCCAAACTGTTACCACCCGGTGCCTGGAGGAGAAACGCCTCATATTTCGCCTTGGGACCCTGCCACCACACGGGATCAATGTGGCTTTCAACAGTTTCCTCATTTCCCCTCCCCCGGCATTATCCCACTCCCAAGCCTTCAACTCGGCACCGCCCTCCGTACCTGTCCATCACTGCCCCCTCTGATCCATCACCTTCTCTCTCACCTTCATCCAACTATCTCTTTCTCAGTGACCGCCCCCCCCAACTCTATCCCCCTCCCATTTATCTCTTAGAGCCACTGGCCCACAAGCCTCATTCCTGATGAAGGGTCTATTCCCAGAATGTCGATCCTCCTGGTCCCTGGATGCTGCCTGACCTGCTGTTCTTTTCCAGCACCACACTCTCAACTCTGGTCTCCAGAATCTGCATTCCTCACTGTCTCCCTTAACAATCCGGTATGTTTCAATGAGATCATCTCCGTTTCTCTCTTCCTCTCTCTGTTTATCTGTCTCTGTCCCTCTCTGTGTGTGTCTCTCTCGGTTTCTCTTTATCTATCTCTCTCACACACGCACACACATACACACAGAGCCCATCTCTCTGTCTCTCTGTCTCTCTGTCTCTCTGTGTCTCTCTCTGTTTCTTTCTTTCTCTCTCTCTCTCTCTCTGTCTCTCTGTGTCGCGCTCCATCTCTGTTTCTCTCTCTCACACACACACACACACAGAGCCCACCTCTCTGTCTCTCTGTGTCACTCTCCATCTCTGTTTCTCTCTCCGCTTCTCTTTCTCTCTCTGTCCCTCAAACCCCCTTCTGCCCTGCTCCCCATCACCCCAGTAATTTCTCCCCATGTCTGTGTGAGTGTGTATGGGAAGTGGGATGGTAAGTTTGAAGCGATTATGTGATTTAATGAGCAGCATTAAATGGTGGCTGTATATTACCTGTCGACAGAATTGATCTGTTTGTAGTAAGCAGCCTTTTCTGTTCAGTACAGACCCCTGTTCTGTGTTTGCTGGTGTCTGCAGTTTTTCTGAGCAGTAACTGGGTTGTCTGTGTCTCCTTTGCTGAAGTGTTTCAGTTCGTGCTGGCTCTGGGATTAACAGGGACTTGTTTCCCAGTGCACTGTCCCACAAGACAGGACACTGCCATATCTCTGTCAGCCTCTGGGTGTCAGCTGAAGCCAGATCTGTCTTTGCTGCTCTCCCTACAGCTCAAACCTATCACTTCACAACAAATTACCATCTCAAAGCACTTCCACTCTTCTCCGTCCTCACAGTCACCCTTTCTCTGTCTCTCTCTCCCCCCCCCCTTTGTCTTATTCTCTCTCTCTTTCTCTCTCTCTCAGCCATTCTCTCCCACTTTCTGCCTATCTGTCTCACTCTCTCCCACTTTTTAAACTTTCTCTCTCTCTTTCTCTCTCTATCTCACATCCCCCTCGCCCGACAAGTTCTCCAATTTTCTCTCCCCCTCTCTCTCACACTCTCTCCTGCCTTCTTACTCTCTCCCTCTTTTCTTATTCGCTTTCTCCCACTCTCTGACACTCTGTCTCAGCTTCTGCCTATCTACTCTGTCCAGCCCCCACCCCTGATTTTGCAAACCTCTGCCAGATGCCCCTCTCAGCGCATCTTCAATCTTCATCCTCATCGCTGACGTTCCTCATCCCTGGAACCATTCTTGGAGATTGCTCCGAGACTCTCTCTCCAATGTGTTCACATCCTTCCCATAATGTGATGGCCACACTGTACCCAATTCTCCAGCAGGGTACTAACCAGGGTATTGTACAATTTCCACTTCACCTCCCTGCTCTGAATGGTCTGGACAGAGTGGATGTTGGGGAGATGTTTCCATTGAGAGGACAGACCAGGACCTTAGAGTAAAGGGAAGACCTTTCAGAACAGAGATAAGGAGAAACCTCTTCAGCCAGCGTCTGGGGAATCTATGGAAATCATTGCCACAGAAAGCTGTGGAGACCAGGTCATTGAGTATATTTAAGGCGGAGATAGATAGTTTTCTGAGTACCGAGGGGATCAGGATTGTAGAAAGTGGGACAATGGGGTTGTGAAACACATCAGCCATGATTGAATGGTGGAGCAGAGATGATGGGCTGAATGACCTAATTTCTGCTGCTATGCTATGTCTGATGGTTTTAAAACTGAGCCATTGCTTTGCATAATTCATACCCTTTGCAAATAGCAAAACGAGACAAGTGTTTCCCTGGGTACCTGGTAATAATCAGCTGTCAAACTGCATTGCTGAAAGGAGAAATTTTGCTGATAAATATCACTGTCAAGTGGATGTTATTTGTAAATTCTACATTTTTACCATTAACTTCAGTTCCAATTTCAGTATGACTCAAATATTTGTACAGATTTCAAAATGTCTGTCTGGTTCCAAACATCAACAGATTCAGTAACGCGGATAGTTTAATGAGAGATTCCTGGGTTTATTCATTCTTTTTCAGTGAAGTTTCCCTTCAATATTCGATCAAAAAACAAAAACTGAATTCTAAATCCATTGCATTTTGGCAGATTTCTATTGTGAACTAAAACATTTGCCATTTAGTGAAGAGATATTTGATACCACGGTTTAACTCTGCTCTGAATTTCCTTTGGGTTAGTCCATAGATGCATGTGTTTGTTGATGAACTGAGAATCTGTAGCATGTATCCAACCTGCTGAACAATGTAAACTGGTGCATTTAAATGTTTGACCTGGCAATTAAAATTCACCAATTGCCAGGTCAATGAATGCACAAGGTCATCCATAACAGTACGAAGTTGGCTGATATTGCAAACAATAAAATCATAGAATTTCTCCGGTTCTTCATTTCGGGATCACAGCCATTTCTGTCTCTGTTCCAGAGTTCTCTGCGCATTTTAATTTTTGCTATAATGTGCATGACAGTTAAAACATTGAAGAGCAAGATCAAACATATCGGGAATAAAGGGTTGACAATGCTTTCAATGCATTCATATGTCCTCCAGAAAGAAGAAGTCCAGTAGTCAGGTTTACCAATGCAGTACCACGGAACATTGTTAATCACAATCATAGGCGTATATACAATGAAAATAGGAATGCTCCGCAAACAACTTCCCATGAAAACAGCTGATAGTATAGTAATTACTGTTCCCTTGTTAAAGTACCTGCGTTTAATGTTTGAATAACAAATAGCTGCACATCTATCGAATGTAAAAGCTACTGTAAACCATACAGAGCAGTTAATAGACACAGCATACAGAACATGTCTGAGAGAGCAAACAGCAGTTAAAAACATGACACTAATTGAGAAATACATATTATTAATGCGGTGTAGAAGCACATCAGTCACCACCACAGCGAGATCAGCTCCTGCCATAGCCAACAGGTAGTACGAGATACATTCAGAGAGACCACACTTACCCCGAGACAGGACCACTATAGCCATAAGGTTGACTGTAAAAACAGGGTTATGATATCTGTTAATGTTTTCATAAACTGGATGTAAGTTTGCTCAGTGAGCTGGAAGGTTCATTTCCAGATATTTTGTCACCATGTGAAGTAACATCATCAGTGAACCTCCGGTGAAGCGCTGGTGTTATGACCTGCTTTCTGTTGATGTGTTCACGTTTCCATGGACTGCTGATGTCATTTCCTGTTCTTTTTCTCAGGGGGTGGGATACGAGTCAATATGTTTGTCGGTAGAGTTCCTGTTGGAATGCCATGCTCTAGGAATTCTTTTGTAAATATTAGGCTTGTCCTAGGGTGGATGTGTTGTCCCACTCAAAGTGGTGTCCTTCTTCATCTGTATGTCAGTATACTAGTGAGAGTGGTTCATTTCATTTTGTGGATAGTTGATGTTCATGTATCCTGGTGGCTAATTTTCTGCCTGTTTGTCTAATGTATTGTTTGTTACAGTCCTTGCACGGTATTTTGTAAATGACATTAGTTTTGCTTGTTGTCTGTATAGGGCCTTTCAAGTTCATTAGCGGCTGTTTTAATGTGTTGGAAATGACTACCAGACTACTCAGACCTCTTGGCATCATGGTAGCCCACAAACCAACCAACAAAATAAAAATAAGCCTTCCAGCTCAGCGAGCTAACTTACATGCCTATTATCAACATGAAATACAAATCTCTCAAAACTCACTTTCATAAGCATTTGTGTTTTGAACAATTGAATTAAATTTCTGACGACAGTTTCATTAGGATTCTTTTATTTTATACACATACATTTAACTGTGTACTTAGACTTCATTGATGTATGAATTGATCCAGTGGTGATGCAATACTCAACACCATAACAATGGGTGCAACCAAACTGAAATGACAATTACAAAAAGAACATGAGGCGTGTGTACGGATAAACTCGAGGAAGGGGAGATGATGGTTTGTATATGGAGTCTGACAGCACAGAGATGGGCGTTTAGCCCAAACTTGTCCATGCCAACCAAAATGTCCATCCAGGTGAACTCCATTTCCCTGCATTTGGCTCATATCCTTCTAAACATCCATGTATTCATCCCAAATGTCTTTTAAATCTTGTTAGTTTACCCGCCTCAACCACTTCTGCTGGCAGATCATTCCATATGTATACCAGCCCCTGTTGCCCCTCAGGTTTCCTTATATGCTTTCCCTCTCTGACCTTAAACTGATGCCCTCTAGTCCTCGATTCCCCCACCCTGGGAAAAGACTGAGAACATTAACCCTATCCATGCCTCTCCTGATCTTATACACTTCCATAAGATCCCTCCTCAGTCTCCCATGCTTGTCCTAATTTATCCAACCTCTCCCTATAGCTCAGACCATTGAGTCCTGGCAAAATCCTTGTAAATTTCTTCTGCATTCTTTTTGGGTTAATAACATCCTTCCTATAGCAAGGTGACCAAAACTGAATACAATGCTCCAAGTACAGACTCACCAATGTCCTGTACAATTACAGCATATCTTCCCAACTTCTATACTCACTGCCCTGACTGATGATGGCCAGTATGCCAAAACCCTCTTCACTGTCCTGTATCTACTTGTGGCTGTACTTTCAGAGAACTGAGTTCCACTACACTCCTTAAGGCCATACCATTTACCATGAAACTCCTGCCTTGATTTGACTTTCCAAAATGCAAGACCTCACACTTATCAATATTAAACCGTTTGGTTATTATTATTGTCACCTGTAACCAAAATACAGTGAAAAGCTTTGATTTCTAGCAGGACTGGTAGTATGCTCACAAAGTCTCTTTCAAACTATTTCTCCCTCCCTCTTTGTTTTTCTCCATTTCTGTTTCTCGAAATTACACTGACATTTTACAAGCAACTAGGCATATTCTCTCTCTTTCTCTCTCTCTCTCATTCTCCCAGTCTAGCGACTGGAGCCTTGTTGTTTGTCAGCTCCTCTCCACAAATAATATGAAGAAATATTGAACATACATGGAGCATTACCGACTGCATGGCAGATTCCTTTGAAATAAAGTCGAACAATAGGATCATCAGAAATGTGAACGATCTGTGTACATTCAAATGTATTCCAATTCATTGTCAATTTTACACACCCGTTCGGTCAAAACGTTATCAAAGTCAAAAGATCAGTAATGCTTCTGAAGGGAAGATGCATATTACGCCTTGCGCCTTAATCAGCAGACATTGTTGAGTAGATGTACTGATCCATGACAAACAGCTAATGGTAATAAGTAAGCAAGAACTAATACAACGAGGAACTCAAAACAAACAAGAAACAATGTGAGGCAAGCAGCTGGACCGCAAAAGGAAGCAAAAATGATTTGCATATCTAACTGCTTTGTATGATTATAATTACCTGGCATAGCAATCACCACAAGGACTGGGTAGTAAATCCGTTCGATCTGATAAATTACTGGATAATCCATTGCATGTGAGGCGAAACGATCCTGTGAGCTTGGGAACAAGACACTCACTGAATGAATGGGATTTCAGTGCAGTCCTGAGTTATTGTGAACTGATGCATCCGGGGAATTAATTAGAGACAGGAAAAGAAAATAAGTAAATGGAACGTGTCATTTCACTAACTTCAATGGGATTCAGGTAAAAACAAATGTGACCCACACATTTGACAGAGAGTTGTTAACACTTAATGGGATATTTATATATTTGGTGAATGATGAGGTATCTGTGGATTGTTATAGATTAGATTACTTACAGTGTGGAAACAGGCTCTTCGGCCCAACATGTCCACACCGACCCTCCGAAGAGCCACCCACCCCGACCCATTCCCCTACACCTAACACTACGGGCAATTTAGCTTGGCCAATTGACCTAACCTGCACATCTTTGGACTATGGGAGGGAACTGGAGCACCCGGAGGAAACCCACGCAGACACAGGAAGAATGTGCAAACTCCACACAGACAGTTGCCTGAGTCGGGAATTGAACCCAGGTCTCTGGCGCTGATGAGGCAACAGTGCTAACCACTGAGCCACCGTGCCACCCACCGTGCCCACTGTGCCACCGTGCCCACTGTGTTGTGACTGTCATCTTATAAGAAGCTCTAAATTATTTGCATAACTCTTCAAACAAGATTGAAATATAGACAGGCCAATGATTTAGTCATCTCTGGGAATGCAAAGTAAAGACTGGCAGAAGGAGAGCTGAAACAAATCAGACTCCTCCCAGCTAATTTCAGGAGTCATGTGTTAAATTGTCAGTGATGTGCCGTGAGGACCTTACCAACAGCTGAGCGGACCAATATCACAGGGAAAACCACCATCAGCTGGGGTCTCTGCTTAACCAACGTCTCCATCTCAGCAAAGGTGGCGCTGGAGTGTTGTACTGGATGGGGACTCAGGTACTGGACCAACTGGAGGCAAACACAGGCTGATAGTCCTTATCCAGTCTCGCAGTTCAGGAAAGCAAATGTGTCAGTCCCTTCTCCACGATTACAGCTCGTTAATTCCTCTTTAGTAAAATGCTTATCAGTCTCTGCTTAAAGCTGAAAGATACGTTGAACTTCAAGTTCCAAATATGCTTTGAAATTGAAAGTGAAATGAAAGAGATGTGGTTAGAGTTATGTTTGGACTCTCCAAGCCAGAGCCGATCCTGCATCTGTCCAGACGCATCTTAAATGAATCTACTGTGCCAGCCTCGACCACCTCTGCTGGCAACGCGTTCCAAACACCCACCACCCTCTGTGTGAAGCACTTGCCACATGTATCCCACTTAAACTTTCCACCTCTCACCTTGAAAGCATGAGATTTCTGTTTTCAAGATGCATTCACTTTTAAGTCGCACTGATTTCCTGCATTTATATGCTGGAATTGTAACATACCCATAAAAGACAGCATAGTCTCGATGAATCTTTCAGTTAACAAACTTGTGAGTTGTTCGTGTGTTTAGATATCATACCTTCAGTCAGATGAAATGTCGAACTACAATAGCACAATAGCATATTGCTATCAGATACTCAGTGCGAAATACAAATAAAGTACACTTTTGGAAAGATACTTTCAATTCACTCCATCACCAAATTGAAAGTTATCTGTGTGATGTTGTTCTGAGGGAACAGATACAGTAACTTGGGATGACAGTGTCAATTCTCACATCGGCTGAGTTTACCATAAAACTCTTGCCACCTCAGATTTGTTCCTCACCTGTAACATGGTGACCCTCACATTAAATCACCCTGAATTGTCTCCGTCTAATGTGGGCAGCCCTATGATCCTCTCTGTTGATGCCGATTTTACCAATAACTTACCATGAAATGGGAGGGGGTTTTGTAGGTGCTGAAAGTACTGTTAGAGCTGAGTGGTCTTGTAAGGATTGTTGGGCATTGCAGGAATAACAAGACTGTTCTGACGAAAGGATTAACACTTACTTTGAAGTTGACTGCCATTTGTGTTGGCGATAGAATTCTCAATAATTGTTCTGGCTGGAGGAACGTTGACAGTTCGTGAAAGTATTGAACAGCTGGAGTGTTTCTGAGTATGGATGCAGGTTAGCTCGTTGAGCTGGAAGTTTCATTTCCAAACGTTTCGTCACCCTACTGGGTATCACCTTCAGTAGGACTCAGGTGAAGCTTTGACCGCGACACACAGAAGATGTTACCTAGGATGGTGATGAAACGTCTGGAAATGAACCTTCCAGCTCAGCGAGCAAACGTACATCCAGAACCTCAACCTGAGCTACAAGTCTTCTCAAAACTCACTGTTTGTAAATATGGCAAAGTAGAACATTATGGAGGGAACTGGGACCTTATCCACTTTCGCTGAAATACTAGAAACTAATTCTGTGTTTTGAATGAACATAAAGAGCCCAATGATACAAAACCAAGTGAACCACAGCCAATGGATTCCATCTATGGTGCACAGTCCGACCACATCCAATCGGGAGTGGTGGTGGACAATTAAACATCTCAGCAAAGGAGGTAGCTACACTAATATCCCCGCCCACAACGATGGAAGATTCCAGAAGCAAAGAGGTCCTTCCGCCGCTGTACAGGGCCCCGGTGAGACCACACCTGGAGTACTGTGTGCAGTTCTGGTCTCCAAATTTGAGGAAAGACATTCTGGCTATTGAGGGAGTGCAGCATAGGTTCACGCGGTCAATTCCCGGAATGGCGGGACTATCTTACTCTGAAAGATTGGAGCGACTGGGCTTGTGTACGCTTGAGTTTAGAAGGCTGAGAGGGGATTGAGGCGTATAAGATTATTAAAGGATTGGACACTCTGGAGGCAGGAAGCATGTTTCCGCTGATGGGTGAGTCCCGAACCAGAGGACACAGCTTAAAAATAAGGGGTAGGCCAATAGAACAGAGTTGAAGAGAAACTTCTTCACCCAGAGAGTGGTGGGTGTGTGGAATGCTCTGTCCCAGAAGGCTGTGGAGGTCATGTCTCTGGATACTTTCAAGAAAGAGTTGGATAAAGCTCTTAAGGATAGTGGAAACAAGGGTTATGGGGATAAGGCAAGAACAAAATACTGATTGAGGATGATCAGCCTTGATCATAATGAATGGTGGTGCTGGCTCGAAGGGCAGAATGGCCTACTCCTGCATCTATTATCTATTGTCTATTGTTTATTGTCATTTATTGTATCCACTGCTCTCGATGCGGTCTTCTCTACAACTGGGGAGACTGGACACCTCCTCGCACAGAGCTTCAGGGAACATCTCTGGGACACCCACATCAATCAACTGCACCGGCCCGTGGCCCAACCTTTTAACTCCCCCTCCCACTCAGCCGAGGACATGGAGGTCCTGGGCCTCCTTCACCGCCGCTCCCTCACCACCTGATGCCTGGAGGAAGAACGCCTCATCTTCCACCTCGGAACACTTCAACCCCAGGGCATCCATGTGGACTTCAACAGTTTTCTCATTTCCCCTCAGTAAAGAAAATACCTCTGACATCTGTCCTATGTCTATCACCCTCAATTTAAAGGTATGTCCTCTCGTGGTAGCTATCACCATACTTGGGAAAAGGCTTTCATTGTCTGCCTTATCTAACCCTTTGATTATCTTCTATGTTTCAAATAAGTCAACTCTCAACCTTCTTCTCTCCAACGCAAACAGCCTCTAGTCCCTCAGCTATGCGTGGTAAGACCTTCCCTTTATACCAGGCAACAACCTCGTTACTCTCCTCTATAATCTTTCCAAGGCTTCCACATCCTTCCTATTATGCAGTGACCAGAACTATAATCAATACTCCAAATGCGGCCGCATCAGAGTTTTGTACAGCTGCAGCATGACCTCATAGTTCCTAAACTCGACCCCTATACTAATAAAAGCAAACACTCCGTATGCCTTCTTAACAACCTTATCATCCTGGGTGGCAACTTTCAAGGATCTATGTACATGAATATCGAGATCTTTCTGCTAATCTCCACGACCAAGAATCATATCATTAGCCCAGTATTCTGCATTCCTGTTGCTCCTTCCAAAATGAATCACTTCAGATTTTTCCCCATTGAACTCCATTTGCCACCTCTCAGCCCACTCTACAGCTTACCTATGTCACTCTGTCACCTACAACATCCTTCACCACTATCCACAATTCTACTGACCTGAGTGTTACGTGCAAATTTACTAATCTATCCTTCTATGCCCTCATCTTGGTCATTTATAAAAATGTCAAACAGCAGTGGACGCAAAATAGATCTTTGTGGTACCCCACTAGTAACTGAACTCCAGGATGAACATTTCCCATCAGACACCATCCTCTGTCTTCTTTAAGCTCGCCAATTTCTCATCCAAACCGCTAAATCACCTTCAATCCCATGCATCCGTATTTTGTGCAATAGCCTACTGTGGGGAACCTTATTAAATGTCTTACTAAAATCCATAGTCATCACATCAACCATTTTACCCTTATCCACCTGTTTGGTTACTTTTTCAAAGAAGTCAGTAAGATTTATGATGCACTACCTACCCTTCACAAAATCGTGTTGACTATCCCTAATTGATTTATTCCTTTTTAGATGATTATAAATCCTTTCTATTAAAGCCCTTTCCAACGCTTTATCTCTATTATCTGTCTCATTCTTGGACACAGGCATCTCCATCAAGGATGAACACCTCAACACCTCACTCTACCTCAAACCCACAGATAACCTCATGATGCTACACTCCTCCAGCTTCCACCTGAAACATATTGAAACTGCCATCCCTTACGGACGAGTCCTGCGCCCACACAGCATCTGTTCAGATGAAGAGGAACATGGCGGGCACTTAACAATACTCAAGGATGCCCCCATAAGAATGGGGCACGATGCTCAACTCATTGACCACCTGTTCCGACCTGCCACAGTACAAAACTGTAATGACCTCCTCAAGAGATAGATACAAGCTACAAGCGACAGGGTACACTTCATTGTCCAGTACTTCCCAGGAGCTGAAAAACTACGCCATGTTCTTCATGATCTGCAACACATTATCAATGAGGTTAAGCACGTCACCAAGACCTTGACCCACACCTCCCTTTTTTTTTCTCTTTCACTCTCTCTTCACAGAAAGAGCGGGAGCACCAGGGGGAAGTGACGACGACCGGAGGGGCAGCCGAGACCCGGAAGCAGTTAGTGTAAGCTTACCTGGGTAGGTTTTTTCCCCCTTTAAAAGCGCGTAGGTATTTTTTTAAATAAAAGTTAGCTTTAGAGGGATGGCAGTGAAGGCAGTGCAATGTTCCTCCTGCAACATGTTTGAGGTGAGGGATGCCATTGACGTCCCTGCTGATTACACTTGCAGGAAGTACACCCATCTCCAGCTCCTCCAAGACCGTGTTAGGGAACTGGAGCTGGAGTTGGATGAACTTCGGATCATTCGGAAGGCAGAGGGGGTCATAGATCAGAGTTATAGGGAAGTAGTAACTCCAAAGATGGCAGATAGATGGGTGACAGTGAGGGGGACTGGGAGGAAGCAGCCAGTGCAGGGACCCCCTGCGGCCGTTCCCCTCAAGAACAAGTATACCGTTTTGGATACTTGTGGGGGGGATGACTTACCAGGGGTAAGTAACGGGGCTCAGGTCTCTGGCACGGAGCCTGTCCCCGTTACTCAGAAGGGAAGGGTGAAGAAGAGCAGAGCAGTAGTATTTGGGGACTCGATAGTTCGGGGCACAGATAGGCAGTTTTGTGGGAACGAGAGAGACGCACGTTTGGTATGTTGCCTCCCAGGTGCAAGGGTACGTGATGTCTCTGATCGTGTTTTCCGGGTCCTGGAGGGGGAGGGGGAGCAGCCCGAAGTCGTGGTCCATATTGGCACCAACAACAAAGGTAGGAGGAGTGTCGAGGATGTTAGACAGGCTTTCAGGGAGCTAGGTTGGAAGCTCAGAGTTAGAACGAACAGAGTTGTTGTCTCTGGTTTGTCACCCGTGCCACGTGATAGAGATTCGAGAAATAGGGAAAGAGAACACTTAAATGCGTGGCTACAGGGATGGTGCAGGAGGGAGGGATTCCGGTATTTGGATAACTGGGGTTCTTTCTGGGGACGGTGGGACCTCTATAAACAGGATGGTCTACACGTGAACCTGAGGGGCACCAGTATCCTTGGGGGGAGGTTTGCTAGTGCTCTTGGGGAGGGTTTAAACTAACTCTGCAGGGGCATGGGAACCCAGATTGTAGCTTCAGGGTGCAGGGCCTGGAGTGTAGGGAGGTTAGGAACATGGCATCAATTTCAAAGGAGGGTGCCTGTAAACAGGAAAGTGGCTTGAAGTGTGTATACTTCAATGCAAGAAGTATACGAAATAAGGTAGGTGAACTTGCAGCGTGGGTTGGTACCTGGGACTTCGATGTTGTGGCTATTACGGAGACATGGCTAGAACAGGGACAGGATTGGCTGTTGCAGGTTCCAGGATTTAAATGTTTTAGTAGGGTCAGAGGTGGGGGTAAAAGAGGGGGTGGTGTGGCATTGCTTGTCAAAGATAGTATTACAGTGGTGGAAAGGACGATGGATGAGGACTTGCCATCTGAGGTAGTTTGGGCTGAGGTTAGGAATAGGAAAGGTGAGGTCACCCTGTTAGGAGTCTTTTACAGGCCTCCTAATAGTCCTAGAATCATTGAAGAAAGGATAGGGAAGGTGATTCAGGAGATGAGTGACAGTAATAGGGTGGTTGTTATGGGGGTCTTTAACTTTCCTGATATTGATTGGGAAAGCTATAGCTCAAGTTCGTTAGATGGGTCAGTGTTTGTTCAATGTGTGCAGGAGAGTTTCCTGACACAATATGTAGACAGGCCAACAAGAGGTGAGGCCATACTGGATTTGGTTCTGGGTAACGAACCAGGCCAGGTGTTAGAATTAGAGGTAGGTGAGCACTTTGGGGATAGTGACCATAATTCGGTGATTTTTACTCTCGTGATGGAGAGGGATAAGTGTGTACTACAGGGCAAGAGTTATAGCTGGGGTCAGGGAAATTATGAAGCGGTGAGGCATGACTTAGGATGTGTGGCTTGGAAAAGTAGACTCCAAGGCAAGAGTGTAAATGATATGTGGAGCTTGTTCAAGGAACAACTATTGAGTGTCCTTGATAATTATGTACCTGTCAGGCAGGAGGAAAGGGTCGTGCGAGGGAGCCGTGGTTTAATAAGGAATTGGAATCCCTTGTTAAATGGAAGAGGGCGGCCTATCTCAAGATGAGCCGTGAAGGTTCAATTGGGGCGATTGAGAGTTATAGGGTAGCCAGGAAGGACCTGAAGAGAGAGCTAAGAGCAGCAAGGAGGGGACATGAAAGGTCCTTAGTCGGTAGGATGAGGGAAAACCCTAAGGCTTTCTATAGGTATGTTAGGAATAAAAGAATGACTAGGGTAGGAATAGGTCCAGTCAAGGATAGTAATGGGAAGTTGCGTGTGGAGGCGGAAGAGATTGGGGAGACACTGAATGAATACTTTTCTTCAGTATTTACTCAGGAACAGGGCAATGTCGTCGATGTGAATACTGAGTCACAAATAAGTAGAATGGATGGCTTTGAGGTAAGTAGAGAAGAGGTGTTGGAAATCCTGGAAAAGGTGAAAATAGATAAGTCCCCTGGGCCTGATGGCATTTATCCTAGGATTCTCTGGGAAGCAAGGGAGGAGATTGCAGAGCCATTGGCCTTGATTTTTATGTCCTCTTTGTCTACAGGAGTAGTGCCAGAAGACTGGAGGATAGCAAATGTGGTTCCCTTGTTCAAAAAGGGGAGTAGGGATAACCCTCGTAACTATAGGCCGGTGAGTCTCACTTCTGTTGTGGGCGAAGTCTTAGAGAGAATTGTAAGGGATAGGATTTATGCACATCTGGATAGGAATAATGTGATCAAGGATAGTCAGCATGGTTTTGTGAAGGGCAGGTCGTGCCTCACAAACCTTATTGAATTCTTTGAAAAGGTGATGAAGGAGGTTGATGAGGGCAAAGCGGTAGATGTGGTATATATGGATTTTAGTAAGGCGTTTGATAAGGTTCCCCATGGTAGGCTACTGCAGAAAATACGGAGATATGGCATTGAGGGTGAGTTGGAGGTTTGGATTAGGAATTGGCTGGATGGAAGAAGACAGAGGGTAGTAGTTGATGGCAAAGTTTCTTCATGGAGTGCCGTCACTAGCGGTGTTCCGCAAGGATCTGTTTTGGGACCATTGCTGTTTGTCATTTTTATAAATGACCTGGAAGAGGGGTTAGAAGTTTGGTGAGCAAGTTTGCGGATGATACGAAAGTCGGAGGAGTTGTTGACAGTGAGGAAGGATGTGGCAGGTTACAGCAGGATATAGAGAAGCTGCAGAGCTGGACAGAAAGGTGGCAAATGGAATTCAATGTAGCTAAGTGTGAGGTGATTCACTTTGGGAAGAATAACAAAAAGATGGGGTACTGGGCTAATGGTCGGATACTTGGTAGTGTGGATGAGCAGAGGGATCTTGGTGTCCATGTACACAGATCTCTGAAAGTTGCCACCCAGGTAAATAGCGCGGTGAGGAAGGCATATGGCGTACTGGCTTTTATTGGTAGAGGAATTGAGTTCCGGAGTCCTGAGGTCATGATGCAGTTGTATAAGACTCTGGTGCGGCCGCATCTGGAATATTGTGTGCAGTTTTGGTCGCCATACTATAGGAAGGATGTGGAGGCACTGGAACGGGTGCAGAGGAGGTTTACCAGGATGTTGCCTGGTATGGAAGGAAGATCGTATGAGGAAAGACTGAGACACTTGGGGCTGTTTTCATTAGAGAAAAGAAGGTTTAGGGGTGACTTGATTGAGGTGTACAAGATGATTAGGGGGTTAGATAGGGTTGACAGTGTGAACCTTTTCCCGCGTATGGAGTCGGGTATTACAAGGGGGCATAGCTTTAAATTAAGGGGGGGAGGTAGATATAGGACTGAAGTTAGGGGTAGGTTCTTCACTCAGCGAGTCGTAAGTTCATGGAATGCCCTGCCAGTAGCAGTAGTGAACTCTCCCTCTTTATGGGCATTTAAGCGGGCATTGGATAGGTATATGGATGATAGTGGGTTAGTATAGGTTAGGTGGGCTTGGATCGGCGCAACATCGAGGGCCAAAGGGCCTGTACTGCGCTGTATTCTTCTATGTTCTATGTTCTATGTTCCTTCCAAAGTGAATGACTTCAGATTTTTCCCCATTGAACTCCATTTTACACCTCTCAGCCCACTCTACAGCTTACCTATGTCACTCTGTCACCTACAACATCCTTCACCACTATCCACAATTCTACTGACCTGAGTGTTACGTGCAAATTTACTAATCTATCCTTCTATGCCCTCATCTAGGTCATTTATAAAAATGTCAAACAGCAGTGGACGCAAAATAGATCTTTGTGGTACCCCACTAGTAACTGAACTCCAGGATGAACATTTCCCATCAGACACCATCCTCTGTCTTCTTTAAGCTCGCCAATTTCTCATCCAAACCGCTAAATCACCTTCAATCCCATGCCTCCCTATTTTGTGCAATAGCTTACTGTGGGGAACCTTATTAAATGTCTTACTAAAATCCATAGTCATCACATCAACCATTTTACCCTTATCCACCTGTTTGGTTACTTTTTCAAAGAAGTCAGTAAGATTTATGATGCACTACCTACCCTTCACAAAATCGTGTTGACTATCCCTAATTGATTTATTCCTTTTTAGATGATTATAAATCCTTTCTATTAAAGCCCTTTCCAACGCTTTATCTCTATTATCTGTCTCATTCTTGGACACAGGCATCTCCATCAAGGATGAACACCTCAGCACCTCACTCTACCTCAAACCCACAGATAACCTCATGATGCTACACTCCTCCAGCTTCCACCTGAAACATATTGAAACTGCCATCCCTTACGGACGAGTCCTGCGCCCACACAGCATCTGTTCAGATGAAGAGGAACATGGCGGGCACTTAACAATACTCAAGGATGCCCCCATAAGAATGGGGCACGATGCTCAACTCATTGACCACCTGTTCCGACCTGCCACAGTACAAAACTGTAATGACCTCCTCAAGAGATAGATACAAGCTGCAAGCGACAGGGTACCCTTCATTGTCCAGTACTTCCCAGGAGCTGAAAAACTACGCCATGTTCTTCATGATCTGCAACACATTATCAATGAGGTGAAGCACGTCACCAAGACCTTGACCCACACCTCCACTGCTTGCATTTAAACAACCGCCAAACCTCAAAAAGATCATTGTTTGCAGTGAACTGCCCAGCTTTCAGGACAACACCATGCAACCTTGTATTGATTGATGCTGTAACACGTGTCAGAGGGTTGTCATGAATACCACCATTACGTGTGGGACACCTCCCCCCATGTCCGTGGCAGGTACACAAGTGACTCGGCCAATGTTGTCGATCTCATACGTTGCAGGCAAGGATGCCCTGAAGCATGGTCCATTGGGAAAACTGAGCAGAGGCTACAGCAATGGATGAATGGGCGCAACACAGCAATCAACAGACAAGAGGGTTCCCATCCAGTCGGAGAATACTTCAGCTATCTGGGAAAGCTAAGATTAGCCCAGCGTCAGTGTCCACCATGGTTAGCAGATCCTAATATTGTTATTGTAATGGTAATGAGACAACATATTCAATCTGCCAGATATGAGCTGGATCTTCTTTCCACAGGTGTAAGGAACATTTGGAGCATCTGGCATAATTGTTCAATCAACTTCAGGACACAAGTTTGATGATAGAGCTGGCAAAGAATGAGTTTGCAAAAACCCAAGTCATGTTACTAGGTCGTACCATTGGACATAGATAGATAGCCATATATGATGTGAGAACAAATCTTATTGAAGAGTTCCCCATTCCGTTCACAAAAATTGATTTGTGCAATTGGCTTTTTTTGCCAGTGGTACATGTTTTGCCTCTTGTCATTGCTCACACTGTCAAAAAGTCTCAATTTTGCTGATGGAGACGAACTATAAGAGTTACTTCCGGTGGGAGGTGAACCTTTAAAAGCAAAGTCTAGTGGGCCTTATCAAACTGAAAGAAAAGTGAATGAGGCTAATTATTTGATTCCCATGTAACATAGAAGGAAAACTCACACAGAGTGTGTTGTGTCATTTTGTTCAAATGGTATTTTGATGGGGAAGTTGAAACTTTATTGCTGGAACAGCACAGCAGGTCAGGCAGCATTCAGGGAACAGGAGATTCGACGTTTCGGGCACAGGCCCTTCTTCAGGAATGAGCAGAGAGTGTTCAGCAGGAGAAGATAAAAGGTAGGGAGGAGGGACTTGGAGGAGGGGCGTTGGAAATGTGATAGGTGGAAAGAGGTCAAGGTGAGGGTGATAGGTCGGAGTAGGATGGAGGCGGAGAGGTCAAGAAGAAGACTGCAGGTCAGGAAGGCGGTGCCGGGCTGGAGGGATTCGGCTGAGACAAGGTGGGGGGAGGGGGGATGAAGAAACTGGTGAAGTCCAAGTTCATCCCCTGTGGTTGGAGGGTTCCCAGTCGGAAGATAAGACGCTCCTCCTCCGACCGTCGCGTTGTTGTGGTTTGGCGGTGGATGAGTCCAATGACATGCATATCCTCGGTGGAGTGGGAGGGGGAGTTGAAATGCTGTGCTACAGGGTGGTTGGGTTGGTTCGTCCGGGTGGCCCAGAGGTGCTCTCTGAATCGCTCCGCAAGTAGGCGGCCTGTCTCCCCAATGTAGAGGAGGCCACAACGGCTGCAGCGGATGCAGTAGATAATGTGGGTCTCTGAATTGCTCCGCAAGTAGGCGGCCTGTCTCCCCAATATAGAGGAGGCCACACCGGCTGCAGCGGATGCAGTAGATGATGTGGGTACCTACGTTCGTGACACCACCCATGCCCTCCACCTCCTCTAGGATTTCCGCTTCCCCGGTCCCCAACGCCTCATCTTCACCATGGACATCCAGTCCCTGTACACCTCCATCCCCCATCACGAAGGACTCAACGCACTCCACTTCTTCCTTTCCCGCCGTACCACCCAGTACCCTTCCACCGACACCCTCCTTCGACTGACCGAACTGGTCCTCACTCTGAACAACTTTTCTTTCCAATCCTCCCACTTTCTCCAAACAAAAGGAGTAGCCATGGGCACCCGCATGGGCCCCAGCTATGCCTGCCTCTTCGTAGGGTATGTGGAACAATCCATCTTCCACAACTACACTGGCCCCACCCCCCATCTTTTCCTTCGCTACATTGATGACTGTATCGGCGCTACCTCGTGCTCCCACGAGGAGGTTGAACAGTTCATCCACTACACTAACACCTTCCACCCCGACCTCAAATTCACCTGGACAGTCTCAGACTCCTCCCTCCCCTTCTTAGACCTTTCTGTTTCTATCTCAGGCGACCGAATCAACACGGACATCTACTACAAACCAACCGACTCCCACAGCTACCTGGACTACACCTCCTCCCATCCTGCCCCCTGTAAAAACGCCATCCCATTCTCCCAATTCCTTCGTCTCCGCCGCATCTGCTCCCAGGAGGACCAGTTCAAAATAGGTACAACACAGATGGCCTCCTTCTTCAAGGACCACAATTTCCCCCCCGACGTGGTCGACGGTGCCCTCCACCGCATCTCCTCCACTTCCCGCTCCTCCGCCCTTGAGCCCCGCCCCTCCAACCGCCACCAGGACAGAACCCCACTGGTCCTCACCTACCACCCCACCAATCTCCATGTACAGCGCATCATCCGCCGTCACTTCCGCCACCTCTAAACAGAACCCAGCACCAAGGATATATTTCCCTCCCCTCCCCTATCAGCTTTCCGTAGAGACCACTCCCTTCGCGACTCCCTTGTCAGATCCACACCCTCCACCGACCCAACCTCCACTCCAGGCACCTTCCCTTGCAACCGCAGGAGGTGCAACACTTGCGCCCACACCTCCCCCCTCACTTCTCTCCAAGGCCCCAAAGGAAACTTCCATATCCGCCACAGATTCACCTGCACCTCCACCCACATCATCTACTGCATCCACTGCAGCCGGTGTGGCCTCCTCTATATTGGGGAGACAGGCCGCCTACTTGCGGAGCGATTCAGAGAGCACCTCTGGGCCACCCGGACGAACCAACCCAACCAACCTGTGGCACAGCATTTCAACTCCCCCTCCCACTCCACCGAGGATATGCAGGTCATTGGACTCATCCACCGCCAAACCACAACAACCCGACGGTCGGAGGAGGAGCGTCTTATCTTCCGACTGGGAACCCTCCAACCGCAGGGGATGAACTTGGACTTCACCAGTTTCTTCATCCCCCCTCCCCCCACCTTGTCTCAGCCGGATCCTTCCAGCCCGGCACCGCCTTCCTGACCTGCAGTCTTCTTCTTGACCTCTCCGCCTCCACCCTACTCCGACCTATCACCCTCACCTTGACCTCTTTCCACCTATCACATTTCCAACTCCCCTCCTCCAAGTCCCTCCTCCCTACCTTTTATCTTCTCCTGCTGAACACTCTCTGCTCATTCCTGAAGAAGGGCCTGTGCCCGAAACGTCGAATCTCCTGTTCCCTGGATGCTGCCTGACCTGCTGTGCTGTTCCAGCAATAAAGTTTCAACTTTGATCTCCAGCATCTGCAGACCTCACTTTCTCCTTTTGATGGGGAAGGATACCAAACGCAAAATGTGTTAATTTTTGCTACATAGCGTGAAGAACTAAATTCAGAAGATACTGATTTTGGCATTGCTAGAATTAAACCAGACAATGTGGCTCAGGGATGAGCAGGACTGGCAGCTTAATGTTCCAAGATACAAAGGCTGCAGGAAGGATAGAAAGGGAGGCAACAGAGGAATGGGGGAGGCATTTTTGATAAGGGATAGTATTACAACTCTGCTGAGGAAGGATATTCCCGGAAATACATCCAGGGAAGTTATTTGGATGGAACTGAGAAATAAGAAAGGGATGCTAACCTTATTGGGATTGTATTATAGACCCCCCCAATAGTCAGAGGAAAATTGAAAAGCAAACTTGTAAGGAGATCTCAGCTATCTGTAAGAATAATAGGGTGGTTAGGGGAGGGGAGTTTAACTTTCCAAACATAGACTGGGACTGCCATAATGTAAGGGGTTAGATGGAGTGGAATTTGTGAAGTGCGTACAAGACAATTTTCTGATTCAGTATGTGGATGTACCTACTAGAGAAGATGCAAAACTTGACGTACTCTTTGGAAATAAGGCAGGGCAGGTGACTCAGGTGTCAGTGGGGGGATCACTTTGCCAGCGACAATAATTTTATTAGATTTAAATTAATAAAGGAAAAGGATGTGCCAGATCTAAAATTTGAAGTTCTAAATTGGAGAAAGGCCAATTTTGACGGAATTAGGCAAGAACTTACACAATCTGATTGGGGGCAGGCGTTCGTAGGTAAAGGGACGGCTGGAAAATGGGAAGCCTTCAGGAATGAGATAACGAGAATCCAGAGAAAGTATATTCCTGTCAGGGTGAAAGGAAAGGCTGGTAGTTATAGGGAATGCTGGATGACTAATGAAATAGAGGGTTTGGGTAAGAAAAAGATAAAAGCATATGTCAGGTATAGACAGGAAAGATTGAGTGAATCCTTAGAACAGTTTAAAGGAAGTAAGAGTATATTTAAGAGGGAAATCAGGAGGGCAAAAAGGGGCCATAAGATAGCTTCAGCAAATAGAGTTAAGGAGAATCCAAAGAGCTTTTACAAATACATGAAGGACAAAAGAGTAACTAGGGACAGAATAAGGCCCCTCAAAGATCAGCAAGGTGGCCTTTCTGTGGAGCCGCAGAAATTGGGAGAGATACTAAATGAGAATCTTGCATCAGTATTTTATGTGGCAAAGCATATGGAAGTTATAGACTGTAGGGAAATAGGTGGTAACCTCTTGTAAAATGTCCAAGTTACAGAGGAGAAAGTGCTGGATGTCTTGAAATGGTTGAAGGTGGATAAATACCCAGGAACTTGTCAAGTGTACCTGAAACTCTGTGGGAAGCTAGAGAAGTGATTGCTGGGCCTCTTGCTGAGATATTTTTATCATTGATAGTCACAGGTGAGGTGCCAGAAGACTGGAGGTTGGCTAACGTGGTGCCACTGTTAAGAAAGGTGGTAAGGACAAGCCAGGGAACTATAGACCAGTGAGCCTGATGTCGGTGGTGGCAAGTTGTTGGAGGGAATCCTGAGGGACAGGATCTACATGTATTTGGAAAGGCAAGGACTGATTAGGGATAGTCAACATAGTTTTGTGCGTGGGAAATCATGTCTCACAAACTTGATTGAGTTTTATTGAGGAAGTAACAAAGCAGAATTATGAGGGCAGAGAGGTAGATTTGATCTGTATGGACTTCAGTCAGGCGTTTGACAAGGTTCCCCATGGGAGACTGATTAGCAAAGTGAGATCTCACAGAATACAGCGAGACCTCGTCGTTTGGTACAGAACTGGCACAACGGTAGAAGGTGGAGGGTGGTGGTGGAGGGAAGTTTTTCAGACTGGAGGCCTGTGATCAGTGGAGTGCCACAAGAAACAATGCTGTGTCCTCGACGTTTTGTTATTTACATAAATGATTTGTAGCTGAAAATGTGTTGCTGGAAAAGCACAGCAGGTCAGGCAGCATCCAAGGAGCTGGAAAATCGACGTTTCGGGCATGAGCCTGAAGAAGGGCTCATGCCCGAAACGTCGATTTTCCTGCTCCTTGGATGCTGCCTGACCTGCTGTGCTTTTCCAGCAACACATTTTCACCTCTGATCTCCAGCATCTGCAGTCCTCACTTTCTCCATAAATGATTTGTATGCGAGCAGAAGAAGTACAGTTAGTAAGTTTGCAGATGACACCAAAATTGGAGGTATCGTGGACAGCGAAGAGGGTTACCTCAGATTACAACAGGATCTTGATCAGATGGGCCAATGGGCTGAGAAGTGGCAGATGGAGTTTAATTCAGATAAATGCGAGGTGCTGCATTTTGGGAAAGTAAATCTTAACAGGACTTATACACTTAATGGTAAGGACCGAGGGGAGTGTTGCTGTACAAAGAGACCTTGGAGTGCAGGTTCATAGCTCCTTGAAAGTGGAATCGCAGGTATATAGGATAGTGAAGAAGGCGTTTGGTATGCTTTCCTTTATTGGTCAGAGTATTGAGTATAGGAATTCAGAGGTCATCTTGTGGCTGTACAGGACATTGGTTCGGCCACTGTTGGAATATTGCATGCAATTGTGGTCTTTTTCCTATTGGAAAGGTGTTATGAAAATTGAAAGGGTTCAGAAAAGATTTACAAGGATGTTGCTAGGGTTGGAGAATTTGAGCTATAGGGAGAGTCTGAACAGGCTGGGGGTTGTTTTCCCTGGAGCGTCGGAGGCTGAGAGGTGACCTTATAGATGTTTATGAAACTATGAGGGGCACGGATAGAGTAAATAGGCAAAGTCTTTTCTCTGCGGTCCGGAGTCCAGAACTAGAGGGCATAGGTTTAGGGTGAGAGGAGAAAGATATAAAAATGACCTACGGGGCAACGTTCTCACGCAGAGGTTGGTACGTGTATGGAAAGAGCTGCCAGAGGATGTGGTGGAGGCTGGTACAATTGCAACATTTAAGAGGAATTTGGATGGGTATATGAATAGGAATGGTTTGGAGATATATGGGCCATGTGCTGTCAGGTGGGACTAGATTAGGTTGGGATATTTGGTCGGCATGGACGGGTTGGACCAAAGGGTCTGTTTCCATGCTGTACATCTCTATGACTCTATGTCTCTTATAAGGACATTTTCAGAAACTGGAATAAGTTGTTGAATTCACTTCCAGAGGAAAATCAACACCACCAAAAAGAGCCAGGAGAATCTCATGGCGCCCTCTGTGGGAGTACTACATTTACCTGAATTTATCTGAACTGGGAAGTACTAAACTGATTGTGTATGATGTAGATATAGGAAGTGCTTTTCCAATTAAGCAACATCTGTACAGGCTTAACTCTCTAAAATTCACACATGTTCCAAAAGCGATTGGAAGCATGCTCACTGGTGACATAATCAAAGTGAGTTGCAGTGAATGGAGTTCACCATAAGGGATCCAACAGTTTTGTGTGGTCCTTTGAAAATCCAAAGCATTTGTAACCTATGTACATGAATTGAAGAATGTATTGAGAAGGGGAGGCAAGTGACTTAAATTTCTCATGTTGATTTAATCAAAGGATGGTAACAGGTAACTTTATCTGAAAAAGCAAATGTTATTCCATGTTTCATGTCACCAAATGGACTTCACCAGTTTTTAGTCAAGCAATTTCATATGAAAAATGCACAAGCCACATTTCAAAGATTAAGTATTAAGGTAAATTTGGAATTAATTGATCATGTGGTGTACATCAATGATCTGGTGATTTTTGGTCACAGATGGAGGGAACATTTGGAGCATCTGGCAGAATTGTTCAATCAACTTCAGGAAACAAGTTTGGTGATAGACCTGGCTAACAATGAGTTCGCAAAAACCCAAGTAACATTCCTAGGCCGTACCATTGCACATGGATAGATAGCCCTGTAGGATGTGAGAACAAATATTTTTGGAATGTTCCCTACACCGTTCATAAAGATGTTCCACTGACTGTCGATTTGAAGAAATGCAGAAATTTTTAGTGGATGAATGAATGTGAGGATGAATTTCAAAGCCTAAAATCTGTATTTCCCCACTGCCCTGTGTGAGCAACACTCAATTGCGCAAAGCCATTCATGTATTCAATGACCATTGATGCACATGACGTGGGTGTTGTTGCTATAATCTTACAAGAAGATGGCAAAAGAGTATGGAGAGACTTAATTTCACGTCGAGGCAGAACCACTCACGACATTTAAGCAACTCTTGGATAGTCACAAGGATGATAGTAAATTGAATGGGATATCAATTAGTTCAATCTCAGAGCAGGATAAAGGATTGCCACATCAAGGGTCGAATGGCCTTGATTGTGCTGTATTGTTTTATGTTCTATGCTCTATGGAGACTGGATATCTCCTAATTCTGAAGGTTCGTTTTTCATGGTCTCCTTTACATTTTGTCCGAATACAAATATTGTGCTAATTATTCAAATTATTCATGCCTATCTAGCTCTGCATTTCAGTGCTATTTGCCATGTCAATGAAATGGAACTTTCACAGTTCACTTAAATCTACAATTTGCTGGGATTTCTTTGCTATTTCCAATGCCTTGTTTTCAACAAGCTCAGAATCTATTAATAATCATCGAATATTAAACTATATATTGATATTAAACCAGGACCATAATCTGTTAGTTTTCTTTGTGTGTGTTTATAATACCACATCTGCATCCTCCTTTCCCCTTTCTCAATTTTTGTATTTAAACCAATCTGATCCAATCTATTCCAAACCGAACTCACACCAATCCAATCTAAGTCAATCCCATCTAAGCGAAAGTGAGGACTACAAGACGCTGGAGATTAGAGTCAATTGTGTGGTGCTGGAAAAGCACAGCAGGCCAGGCAGCATTCAATAAGCAGGAGAATCGACGTTGTGGGCAAAAGCCCTTCGTCAGGAAATCCCATCTAATACAACCTCATCTAATACAATATAATCTCATCAAGTCCCAAATCGATCTAATCTGATCTAATCCAATCCATTTGAATCCAATCCTATTCCAGATGAAGAGCGCACTTGACCCTGTCATGATCTCTGAGGCAGTGCTCTGGAGATCAAAGCCGTCAGGTCGGGCAGCACTTTTAGACAGAAGCAGAAGCAGAAGGTGCTGAAAACGATCTGATTCCAATGGCCTTTCGTCTGAATGTTAACTCTGATTTCTCTTCACAGATGCTGCCTGACCTGCTGAGCTTTTCCAGCACGATTTGTCTTTGTTTCTGATTTACAGCACCTGCAGTTCTTTCAGTTTTCACCTTTCGAAAGGCAACTAGTGGAATTACATGTTGTCACAGAGGGATCAATGAGGGGCCGTGTCTGTGTTTTGTAGAGTGTCACCTTGTTTCAAAATGTGAACAATGAACCTTTGGAGCAGATCATCCTGGTACGGTTTGCACGTAGAGGACAGAAGTCACGGAGAAGCCTCAAAGCAATGGGACTACGCCTGCCATTTCTCATCCCCATCTCTGACACACCAGATCTCCTATCTTGACCTCGTCTTCCGGTAACTGATGTAAGCCTCTGAGCTGGATCTGCCAGCTGTTAACAATGACAGTCAGGCAACATAAGAGAGAGAGAGCTTCGGTATGAAAATGGAAACCGAACGCCCACGGAGGCAAACGACCGTGACTGAAAGTTAATAACATTTACACAAAGAAGCCAGTGACAGGAGAGGTACGTACTTTCATCTGAACAAAAAAAAAGTGACTGAAGTAAACATTGGTCCTTTAGAGGATGATGGGGGGATTTTGTAATTGGATATGAGGAAATGGCCAAGGCATTGACCAGGTATTTTGTGTTGGTCTTCACAGTGGAGCACATGAATAACACGCCAGAGATTGACAAAGAGATGAGAGTAAATGTGGACCTGGAAGCAATCATTATCACGAAGAGATAATGTTGGGCAAGTTAATGGAGCTAAGAGTAGACAAGTCTCCTGGCCCTAGTGCAATTCAGGCCAGGGTGTTAAAAGTGATGGTGGGAGAAATAGCGTATGCACTTATTGCATACATATAGCATACAACATTCAGTGAACTCTGGGTACGTTCTACCAGGTTGGAAACCAGCAAATGTGATGTCACTGTTTAAAAAGGAACGACGACAAAAGGTGTGGAATTATAGACCAGATGACATAATGCTTGAGGCTATTGTCAAGGAAGGAATAGCAAGGCATCTGGATTTTTCTTGTACCGTTGGGCAGAAACAGCATGGATTCATAATGGACATGGCATGCTTAACTAATCTTTTGGAATTCTATCAAGACATTACAAACACAATGGACAACAGCAATCCAGTAGATGTACTATGGCTAGATTTTCAAAAGGCATTCAACAAGGTGCCCACACAAAAGGCTGCTGCATAAGATAAAGATGCAAGGCATTATGGGCATTTTATTAGCAAGGATAGAGGATTGGTTAACTAACAGGAAGCAGAGTGAGAATAAATGAGTTCTATTCTGTTTGCAATCCTTGTATATTGGTGTGCCTCAGGAATCAGTGTTGGTGCTGCAATTATTCACAATTTGCATAGATGATTTGGAGTTAGAAGGCCAAGTGTATTGAAGTTTGTGGAAGACGCTAAGATGAGTGGGCGGCACGGTGGCACAGTGGAAAGTACTGCTGCCTCACAGCGCCAGAGACCCGGGTTCAGTTCCCGCATCAGGCGACTGACTGTGTAGAGTTTGCACATTCTCCCCGTGTCTGTGTGGGTTTCCTCCGGGTGCTCCGATTTCCTCTCACAATCCAAAGATGTGCAGGTCAGGTGAATTGGCCATGCTAAATTGTCTGTAGTGTTAGGTAAGGGGTAAATGTATGGTTATGGGTGGGTTGCACTTCGGCGGGTCGGTGTGGACTTGTTGGGCCGAAGGGCCTGTTTCCACACTGTAAAGTAATCTAATGAGTCGTAGAGCAATGTGTGCTGAGGACTGTGACGCTCTGCAAAGAGACATAGGTAGTTTAGGTGAGCTGTCAGATGGAGTACAATCATTTATTTTGGGAGGAGTAACAGTAAAAAGGACTATTGCTTGACTGGTTAAAAAAAATGCATTATGCTGCTGTGCAGAGGGACCTGGGTGTCCTTGTGCATGAATCACAGAAGGTTAGTCTGCAGGTGCAAAAGGTAATTGAGAAGGCAAAGGAAATTTTGTCCTTCATTGCTAAAGGGATTGAGTTTAAAAGCAGCAAGGTTATGTTGCAGTGGGAAATGGTACTGGTGAGGCCACACCTGGAATACTGTGTGCAGTTTTGGTCTCCTTACTTGAGAAAGGATGTACTAGCACAAGAAGAGTTTTTTAAGGAGGTTCACTAGATTGATTCTGGAGTTAAGGGTGTTGGCTTATGAGGACAGACTGAGTAGACTGGGATTATATTCATTTTATTTTAGAAGAATGAGAGTGGATATTACTGAAACATCTAAAATTATCAAGGGAAGGCTTTCTCAGTAAATGTTGTTAAAGTTAAGATAGATCATTGTTTGAGCAGTAAAGGAATTAAGGGTAATGGTGAGGGTAAAAAACAATGACTGAGGATGCTGTATTCCTAATGAAGGGCTTTTGCCCGAAACGTCATTTCTACTGCTCCTCGGTTGCTGCCTGAACTGCTGTGCTTTTCCAGCACCACTAATCCAGGTTATGGTGAGAGGGCGGGTAAGTGGAGCTGAGGCCACAAAAACATCAGCCATGATCTGACTGAACTGGGGGAGCAGGCTCGAGGGGCCAGATGGCCTACTCCTGCTGCCAGTTATTTTTATGTTCCTATGTTCTAAGTAATTTACTTTCTTACCAGATGAAATTAGCTAAAATCCCAGTCCATGGAGGATGAATAGAGACTGACTGTCTATTCCTGAGCTACCATGGAACACGCAATGAGACATCCACCTAAACCTTTCCCACCTTCGAAAGATCAGCACATGCCCGATGCAAACTGATCCTTCTTTTCACTGAGCCACCCAACCCATATCACTGTTTTGTTTCCGATCAAACTTTTCAGGGATGCTTTTATATGGCCCTGGAGCAGTTGGGATTTAGCCCACGTCACATGGCTCAGAGACACCGACACTATAAGATGGTCAATAGCTCCAGCTTTATTCCACTTGGTACCCCACAAGATTCCTATTGCTCATCACCCACTATTCTTTCATATATCCGTCATTGTCTGATGAGCACTGCAAATTGTTATTTTCCAGAATTGATGCTAATTCAATTCGAACCCATCAGTTTTAAATGCCCATCGTGAAAAGCAATTATTGTGTCCTTCAAGACCTTTATATCAGATCCACAAGAGATCAGTTTCATTACCTGAAGTTTAATCTTTGACCTCCCCTCTCCTCCTTTTCCGATTAATAAACTGAACAATAAATTTCAGTGGATATTTCACTGAATTCATCACATGTTCTCTGAACTTGGGCAGAGTCACTCCATAAATCAAAGAATTTGTGCAGCAACTTAAATTGTGTAGCATATATGCGACATGTTTAAATGTATATTCACCGTCACTATCCAAGGCATCATCAGCATCAAAATAATATAAAATGTACCACAACCACAGAAATATGAAATTGGCGGATATGGTGAAGAGTAATATCATTGACTTCCTTCTGCTCTCCATCTCTGGGTCCCTGTGATTCTCACCCTTGTTCTGGTACATTAATCTCTTACGGACTCGATTGGTCACTAAAATTTGACTGATTGTTAGCGTGTTGAGTAACAAAATTAAAGCAAATGGGAATATTGGAGTTAAAATCTTTTTAAAAAATGTATATCCACTCCATACAGGGTCGGCAGTATATGCTTTCGAATTAGAACAACCCCATGCTATGTGGTCAATAATCTTTTTATGTCTAAATCTAAAGTAGATGGGAATGTTTTTTAAACAGAGCAGAATGCTTGATGTCGCTAGAACCACAGCCACAGTTTTCTTGGTACAATACTTCAACTTTAGCTTCTGACAACAAATAGCAACAAATCTATCAAAGGTGAAGGCGACATTGAACCAAACAGAACAGTCGATGATTGCACGACGTAGGGCATAATGTACACGACACACAGAAGTGATGTTCAGGAACGTTGACGGGAAATAATCATTTTCCACTTTGCTGAGTATGATCTCGAAAATAACGAACAGCAGATCTGTAGTTGCCATGGCAACCATGTAATGCCTTGTACAGGTGGAGATTCCGCATTTTTCTCGGGACAGGATCACAATTGCGAATAAATTAACTGGAAGAAACAGAAAGGAATTTTGTTGGAAAATGCTGATAAAATAATGTTCGTTTCTGAATCTATGTGGCAAATGCTGTACTTTAGCAATTCTAACTTTTGAGTCGGAAGCAAGACTGAATTTACATAATGATAACGATGATATTAGCGGGCATCACAGCTAACTGGATCATATATGGATTTTGCAGAGTTCTGCAGAAAAGACACATCTAAGTGAGGACTGCAGATGCTGCAGATCAGAGCTGAAAATGTGTTGCTGGAAAAGCGCAGCAGGTCAGGCAGCATCCAAGGAGCGGAAGAATCGACGAGAATCGAGCCCTGAAGAAGGTCTCTTGCCCGAAACGTCGATTCTCCTGCTCCTTGGATGCTGCCTGACCTGCTGCGTTTTTCCAGCACCACATTTTCAGCCCTTATCCTTCTTGGATCATTTCCCATAGCCACAGAAATGGGCGACCGAAGATTACATGTGAATAGATATCCGTGGTAGCAAAACAAGTTTAATGAAACTGCAAATGAAATCAGGAAACTCAGAATTATTTCTTCTGAAATGATGGAACGATGATTGCATTAACAGGCTTAGGACAGTAGTTAGGCCGATGATTTCAATTTGCTTTTCACATCAAACAATAAAACTGCAAGTGGCAAGTGTATTGACAAGACTAACTCCCTTTCTTTGAGGTTACACCTTTGGGACAATTCAATGGGTGGTGGATTTATTCCATGAATAAGAAAATGCCGAGTGGTGATCCAATTGGTCTCTTGAAAATTGTTACCCACTTCCAGAGTTTTGTCTTCATAAATCTACCTCTTGAATTCTGGATGTCATCAACAGAAGACTCATCAAAACCACCAAAGAAAAAACAAAGTACAGCTATCTAATCTTCGCCTCTGATGCTGCTTGACCAGCTGTGTTTTCTCCCCCCAGCTGACTCTCCAGTAGCTGCTATTCTCACTCTCTCCAAGGTATTGTGGACATTGCTACCATGTGAGAGGGAAGCATTAAAGTGATTTCAGTTCTGATGATGACATGAAGGTCAGAATACGTACATAGGGTTAGATCAATAAAGGATCGCAAGAAACGAACAAATTACTTGAAGACCAATCAAATACATTTCTGCACGTTGTAAAGCCTGGCACTTCAAATTATGGTAATGTGGTAACTGTTAGAATTATCAGTATATTATACGGTAATGTCGTAATATTTATAATTACAATTAGATTATATAGTAATGTGGCAATAAATAACTTTCAATATATTACATGGTAATGTGGTAACAAATCGTTCTCGATAGAAAACAAAGTTTTCCAACTTCACAATAAAGCAAAATATGGTAGAAATCAGAGATGATCTGAGGACTTAATCTGTGAAAATGTTTACTCTGTGTGAGAATGGGATGGTGATAGATGTACTCTGATAGATCGTACAGGAACCATAAGGAACTGGTTTTGACGCTTCCAATTTATGCATCCAACTCCACCCACAACACGTTCAATGGCAAAGTCACACTTTGTAATACAATGTTGTTAGGGTTCAGTGTTAAACTGCATTCTGCCTGGGAATGTATCCCCAAACAAGGAACACCAATGGCGTTTTACAATTTAATCATATAGGAGAACGTGAGGACTGCAGATACTACAGATCAGAGTCTAAAATTGTGGTGCTGGAAAAGCACGGCCTATCAGGCAGCATCCGAGGAACAGGAGTGTCCATGTTTCAAACATAAGCTTTTCTTAAGGAATTGATGAAGAAATTATGCTGATGAACACTTTAGTCATATACACAACTGCACAGAATGAAATAACATGATACCACAATGTAGTAGCGCAGGAGACTGTTGAGGCAACAGAATAAAGATGCACAAAACCAATATATTTGACATTATCCTGACACAACTTTAGAATTGCTTTTCATTCAACTTTGACAACTATGTCAAGTCACCAGAGTCCTGCTGAGCGATCGGGATGGAGTTGACTGGTGGTGTTTAATTCTGATGATCACTGAGTAATGCCTCAGGGTGAGGGATGTGATTGAGAAAGACAGTCCTTCACATTAACCCCTCCACATGCAGACCCAAAACTGTTGGCATCACCCTGTGTCAAAAAACAGTGTTCCAGCCAACTGAACCAAGTGACACCCACCCCGTCCAGGCTATTAGTGAGTTGTGTAATGTTGTCACTCACAGATAACAAGAGAAGCTCGATCCAACACAAATTGAAACATCTTATGTTATAATGTGTTTGCAGGAACTTACCAGGAATACCAATCACACCAAGGATCAGATAGAATATTTTCCTGATGGTCTGAATGGGGCGGTGCATCTTCTCCTTGAACTAGGACAAGTAATCGCCCCAAATTAGATTAGGATCTGTTACATACTGGGTGCTTTAATTATATATGCTGCAGAATCTCCTTGGAGACACAGAGTTGACATATCTGTCAAGTTGTTTTTTCTGAATTTTTACGCACGCAGATCCCAAGAGCTGACACTAATCCTGGTGACTAATTGTTGACAGCTGAGATTGAATCAGCACCATTCCATCCCCTTAAGGATGAAGACCTCTGTTCATATTTAGTATCTTATCAGAGCTGGAAGCTGTTTGCAACTGATCTTATCCTAATTCCAAGATGGGCTTCACTTACACGATCATACAACTAACAAAATTCTAACCTCAGAGAATCCATTCAGTTTTATTGAAGTCAGATGTTGTGTTTTGTTTTCTTTATATCGCGGGGTGTTCCATTCAACATTTTCCAACAGAGCACTGAACTATTGAACAAGTCTTGTCTGTTTGGGCTCCCTCCAGGAGAAGCTCAGGTGATCTCACTCCATCAGTCTACCCACCTTTGCTCTGTCTCCCATGATTGAATGGTTTATTCAACATGTTTCAGATTCAATACGCTTCATCACATGATGTATGAAGACATCGCTGATCCTAACACTGTCATCCATTGAAATATATTTCCATCAATTAGCAGTTGATTTTATCATGAATTACCTTGACATGTATGCTCAAACCATCAGGAAATATATAAATGCCAGATTCATCAGCCGGACCCACAAGGTAGAGCAAAACATCACCTGTTCACAACGCAACGCCATCCAGGCTCTCAAAACCAATCACAACATTGTCATCAAACCAGCAGATAATGGAGGAGTCCTTGTCATTCAGAATAGAACAGACTACTGCAAGGAAGTGTACCGACAGCTGAACAACCAGGAACACGACAGGCAACTACCGGCTGATCCGACCAAAGAACACACCCGTGAACTATACACATTCATCAGGACTTTGGATCCAGTCCTTCAGAGTTCCCTACGCACCCTCATCCTACATACTCCTCGTGAAGGAGACTTCTATTCCCATTCAAGGAGGTGAACGAGGCGAATGTTTTTCATCATTTCTGGAAGGGTAATAGGGAAATCCACGGCAATTACAGACCAGTCAGTCTCACGTCTGTGGTCAGCAAAGATTTGGAGAGAATTCTGAGGGAGAGGATTTATGACTATTTGGCAAAGCATAGTGTGATTAAAGGCAGTCAGCATGGCTTTGTGAGGGACAGGTCATGCCTCACAAATCTTACTGAGTTGTTTGAGGAGGTATCAAAATAGGTCGATGACGGTCGAGCAGTGGATGTGGTGAATATGGACTTCAGTAAGGCATTTGTTTTGGCTCCCCATGGTAGGCTTATTCACAAAGTCAGGAAGTATGGGATACAGGGAGATTTGGCTATCTGGTTTCAGATTTGGCTGGCTGACAGAAGGCAGAGAGTGGTTGTAGATGGAAAGTATTCTGCATGGAGGTCAGTGTTGAGTGGGGTCCCACAGGACTCTGT